>NW_026291564.1:0-300317 GCF_023091745.1 Budorcas taxicolor
TTTCCCTCGAGGCTGTCCCTCGAGGCTTTCCCACGAGGCTTTCCCACAGGGCTGTGCCACGTGCCACCTTGGTGGGAGTCGATCCTCGGCGTGAAAGACGAGCCGGTGAAGGGAAAAGAGGTTCCTCTGGAATGGACTGAGACATCTGGGGGACTCTTGGAATGGTGGCACGACCCTGGAGTTCCTCTCGCCGTTCCTGTTGAGAGGGCCTCCTCTTGAGATGCGACGGGGACGCCGGAACTCTTTCCCGACGAAGCAGGGAAAGGATCCCTCATCTCGAGCTACCAGGCGGAAACGGGGCTCCTCTGGATGTGGGCGGGACCCTCGTGATTCCTCTCGAGTGGAGACGGGTATGTCGGGGAACTTCTTGATTTGCACCAAGGGTGTGAAGGACCCTTTCGAAGTTCCAGAGGTGAGGTGTGATCAGCCTCGAGACGCCTCAGCGGAAATGGGCCTCATCTCGCCTGGAGGGGAGAACCTCCTGGATTTTCTCGAGTTGCGGCAGGTCTTCTCGATGTACGACGGGGACCTCAGGGACCCGCTCTGCTGGCCTCAGGAAAGGCCAGTCCCCATGCGAGTTGCTAGGGGACCTCTCGGGATTCCTCTCCCGTCCATGCCGGGGCCTCAGTCCTTGTGTGGAGTCGGGGCCGGAACCTGAGGATTCCTCTCCAGTGTTGCCATGGATCTTGGGGTGCTTCTGAGTCTCCCCAGGGGAGTCAGGCCTCGTCTCGAGTGGGGGCATGCACGTGCGCTTTCCTCCCGAGCTGCAGCAGTAGTGTCAGGCTTCCTGTCACGTGGTTCAAGGGATCTGTGGCTTTCCCTCGAGGCTGTCCCTCGAGGCTTTCCCACGAGGCTTTCCCACAGGGCTGTGCCACGTGCCACCTTGGTGGGAGTCGATCCTCGGCGTGAAAGACGAGCCGGTGAAGGGAAAAGAGGTTCCTCTGGAATGGACTGAGACATCTGGGGGACTCTTGGAATGGTGGCACGACCCTGGAGTTCCTCTCGCCGTTCCTGTTGAGAGGGCCTCCTCTTGAGATGCGACGGGGACGCCGGGAACTCTTTCCCGACGAAGCAGGGAAAGGATCCCTCATCTCGAGCTACCAGGCGGAAACGGGGCTCCTCTGGATGTGGGCGGGACCCTCGTGATTCCTCTCGAGTGGAGACGGGTATGTCGGGGAACTTCTTGATTTGCACCAAGGGTGTGAAGGACCCTTTCGAAGTTCCAGAGGTGAGGTGTGATCAGCCTCGAGACGCCTCAGCGGAAATGGGCCTCATCTCGCCTGGAGGGGAGAACCTCCTGGATTTTCTCGAGTTGCGGCAGGTCTTCTCGAGTTACGACGGGGACCTCAGGGACCCGCTCTGGTGGCCTCAGGAAAGGCCAGTCCCCATGCGAGTTGCTAGGGGACCTCTCGGGATTCCTCTCCCGTCCATGCCGGGGCCTCAGTCCTTGTGTGGAGTCGGGGCCGGAACCTGAGGATTCCTCTCCAGTGTTGCCATGGATCTTGGGGTGCTTCTGAGTCTCCCCAGGGGAGTCAGGCCTCGTCTCGAGTGGGGGCATGCACGTGCGCTTTCCTCCCGAGCTGCAGCAGTAGTGTCACGGTTCCTGTCACGTGGATCATGGGATCTGTGGCTTTCCCTCGAGGCTGTCCTCGAGGCTTTCCCACGAGGCTTTTCCACAGGGCTGTGCCACGTGCCACCTTGGTGGGAGTCGATCCTCGGCGTGAAAGACGAGCCGGTGAAGGGAAAAGAGGTTCCTCTGGAATGGACTGAGACATCTGGGGGACTCTTGGAATGGTGGCACGACCCTGGAGTTCCTCTCGCCGTTCCTGTTGAGAGGGCCTCCTCTTGAGATGCGACGGGAAGGCCGGGAACTCTTTCCCGACGAAGCAGGGAAAGGATACCTCATCTCGAGCTACGAGGCGGAAACGGGGCTCCTCTGGATGTGGGCGGGACCCTCGTGATTCCTCTCGAGTGGAGACGGCTAGGTCGGGGAACTTCTTGATTTGCACCAAGGGTGTGAAGGAGCCTTTCCAAGTTCCAGAGGTGAGGTGTGATCAGCCTCGAGACGCCTCAGCGGAAATGGGCCTCATCTCGCCTGGAGGGGAGAACCTCCTGGATATTCTCGAGTTGCGGCAGGTCTTCTCGAGTTACGACGGGGACCTCAGGGACCCGCTCTGGTGGCCTCAGGAAAGGCCAGTCCCCATGCGAGTTGCTAGGGGACCTCTCGGGATTCCTCTCCCGTCCATGCCGGGGCCTCAGTCCTTGTGTGGAGTCGGGGCCGGAACCTGAGGATTCCTCTCCAGTGTTGCCATGGATCTTGGGGTGCTTCTGAGTCTCCCCAGGGGAGTCAGGCCTCATCTCGAGTGGGGGCATGCACGTGCGCTTTCCTCCCGAGCTGCAGCAGTAGTGTCACGCTTCCTGTCACGTGGATCAAGGGATCTGTGGCTTTCCCTCGAGGCTGCCCTCGAGGCTTTCCCACGAGGCTTTCCCACAGGGCTGTGCCACGTGCCACCTTGGTGTGAGTCGATCCTCGGCGTGAAAGACGAGCCGGTGAAGGGAAAAGAGGTTCCTCTGGAATGGACTGAGACATCTGGGGGACTCTTGGAATGGTGGCACGACCCTGGAGTTCCTCTCGCCGTTCCTGTTGAGAGCGCCTCCTCTTGAGATGCGACGGGAACGCCGGGAACTCTTTCCCGACGAAGCAGGGAAAGGATCCCTCATCTCGAGCTACGAGGCGGAAACGGGGCTCCTCTGGATGTGGGCGGGACCCTCGTGATTCCTCTCGAGTGGAGACGGGTATGTCGGGGAACTTCTTGATTTGCACCAAGGGTGTGAAGGAGCCTTTCGAAGTTCCAGAGGTGAGGTGTGATCAGCCTCGAGACGCCTCAGCGGAAATGGGCCTCATCTCGCCTGGAGGGGAGAACCTCCTGGATTTTCTCGAGTTGCGGCAGGTCTTCTCGATGTAAGACGGGGACCTCAGGGACCCGCTCTGCTGGCCTCAGGAAAGGCCAGTCCCCATGCGAGTTTCTAGGGGACCTCTCGGGATTCCTCTCCCGTCCATGCCGGGGCCTCAGTCCTTGTGTGGAGTCGGGGCCGGAACCTGAGGATTCCTCTCCAGTGTTGCCATGGATCTTGGGGTGCTTCTGAGTCTCCCCAGGGGAGTCAGGCCTCGTCTCGAGTGGGGGCATGCACGTGCGCTTTCCTCCCGAGCTGCAGCAGTAGTGTCACGCTTCCTGTCAAGTGGATCAAGGGATCTGTGGCTTTCCCTCGAGGCTGTCCCTCGAGGCTTTCCCACGAGGCTTTCCCACAGGGCTGTGCCACGTGCCACCTTGGTGTGAGTCGATCCTCGGCGTGAAAGACGAGCCGGTGAAGGGAAAAGAGGTTCCTCTGGAATGGACTGAGACATCTGGGGGACTCTTGGAATGGTGGCACGACCCTGGAGTTCCTCTCGCCGTTCCTGTAGAGAGGGCCTCCTCTTGAGATGCGACGGGAAGGCCGGGAACTCTTTCCCGACGAAGCAGGGAAAGGATCCCTCATCTCGAGCTACGAGGCGGAAACGGGGCTCCTCTGGATGTGGGCGGGACCCTCGTGATTCCTCTCGAGTGGAGACGGGTATGTCGGGGAACTTCTGGATGTGCACCAAGGGTGTGAAGGACACTTTGCAAGTTCGAGAGGGGAGGTGTGATCAGCCTCGAGACGCCTCAGCGGAAATGGGACTCATCTCGCCTGGAGGGGAGAACCTCCTGGGTTTTCTCGAGTTGAGGCAGGTCTTCTCGAGTTACGACGGGGAGCTCAGGGACCCGCTCTGGTGGCCTCAGGAAAGGCCAGTCCCCATGCGAGTTGCTAGGGGACCTCTCGGGATTCCTCTCCCGTCCATGCCGGGGCCTCAGTCCTTGTGTGGAGTCGGGGCCGGAACCTGAGGATTCCTCTCCAGTGTTGCCATGGATCTTGGGGTGCTTCTGAGTCTCCCCAGGGGAGTCAGGCTTCGTCTCGAGTGGGGGCATGCACGTGCGCTTTCCTCCCGAGCTGCAGCTGTAGTGTCACGCTTCCTGTCACGTGGATCAAGGGATCTGTGGCTTTCCCTCGAGGATGCCCTCGAGGCTTTCCCACGAGGCTTTCCCACAGGGCTGTGCCACGTGCCACCTTGGTGTGGGTCGATCCTCGGCGTGAAAGACGAGCCGGTGAAGGGAAAAGAGGTTCCTCTGGAATGGACTCAGACATCTGGGGGACTCTTGGAATGGTATCACGACCCTGGAGTTCCTCTCGCCGTTCCTGTTGAGAGGGCCTCCTCTTGAGATGCGACGGGAACGCCGGGAACTCTTTCCCGTCGAAGCAGGGAAAGGATCCCTCATCTCGAGCTACGAGGCGGAAACGGGGCTCCTCTGGATGTGGGCGGGACCCTCGTGATTCCTCTCGAGTGGAGACGGGTATGTCGGGGAACTTCTTGATTTGCACCAATGGTGTGAAGGACCCTTTCGAAGTTCCAGAGGTGAGGTGTGATCAGCCTCGAGACGCCTCAGCGGAAATGGGCCTCATCTCGCCTGGAGGGGAGAACCTCCTGGATTTTCTCGAGTTGCGGCAGGTCTTCTCGATGTACGACGGGGACCTCAGGGACCCGCTCTGGTGGCCTCAGGAAAGGCCAGTCCCCATGCGAGTTGCTAGGGGACCTCTCGGGATTCCTCTCCCGTCCATGCCGGGGCCTCAGTCCTTGTGTGGAGTCGGGGCCGGAACCTGAGGATTCCTCTCCAGTGTTGCCATGGATCTTGGGGTGCTTCTGAGTCTCCCCAGGGGAGTCAGGCCTCGTCTCGAGTGGGGGCATGCACGTGCGCTTTCCTCCCGAGCTGCAGCAGTAGTGTCACGCTTCCTGTCACGTGGATCAAGGGATCTGTGGCTTTCCCTCGAGGCTGTCCCTCGAGGCTTTCCCACGAGGCTTTCCCACAGGGCTGTGCCACGTGCCACCTTGGTGGGAGTCGATCCTCGGCGTGAAAGACGAGCCGGTGAAGGGAAAAGAGGTTCCTCTGGAATGGACTGAGACATCTGGGGGACTCTTGGAATGGTGGCACGACCCTGGAGTTCCTCTCGCCGTTCCTGTTGAGAGGGCCTCCTCTTGAGATGCGACGGGGACGCCGGGAACTCTTTCCCGACGAAGCAGGGAAAGGATCCCTCATCTCGAGCTACCAGGCGGAAACGGGTCTCCTCTGGATGTGGGCGGGACCCTCGTGATTCCTCTCGAGTGGAGACGGGTATGTCGGGGAACTTCTTGATTTGCACCAAGGGTGTGAAGGACCCTTTCGAAGTTCCAGAGGTGAGGTGTGATCAGCCTCGAGACGCCTCAGCGGAAATGGGCCTCATCTCGCCTGGAGGGGAGAACCTCCTGGATTTTCTCGAGTTGCGGCAGGTCTTCTCGAGTTACGACGGGGACCTCAGGGACCCGCTCTGCTGGCCTCAGGAAAGGCCAGTCCCCATGCGAGTTGCTAGGGGACCTCTCGGGATTCCTCTCCCGTCCATGCCGGGGCCTCAGTCCTTGTGTGGAGTCGGGGCCGGAACCTGAGGATTCCTCTCCAGTGTTGCCATGGATCTTGGGGTGCTTCTGAGTCTCCCCAGGGGAGTCAGGCCTCGTCTCGAGTGGGGGCATGCACGTGCGCTTTCCTCCCGAGCTGCTGCAATAGTGTCACGCTTCCTGTCACGTGGATCAAGGGATCTGTGGCTTTCCCTCGAGGCTGTCCCTCGAGGCTTTCCCACGAGGCTTTCCCACAGGGCTGTGCCACGTGCCACCTTGGTGTGAGTCGATCCTCGGCGTGAAAGACGAGCCGGTGAAGGGAAAAGAGGTTCCTCTGGAATGGACTGAGACATGTGGGGGACTCTTGGAATGGTGGCACGACCCTGGAGTTCCTCTCGCCGTTCCTGTAGAGAGGGCCTCCTCTTGAGATGTGACTGGAACGCCGGGAACTCTTTCCCGACGAAGCAGGGAAAGGATCTCTCATCTCGAGCTACGAGGCGGAAACGGGGCTCCTCTGGATGTGGGCGGGACCCTCGTGATTCCTCTCGAGTGGAGACGGGTATGTCGGGGAACTTCTTGATTTGCACCAAGGGTGTGAAGGACCCTTTCGAAGTTCCAGAGGGGAGGTGTGATCATCCTCGAGACGCCTCAGCGGAAATGGGCCTCATCTCGCCTGGAGGGGAGAACCTCCTGGATTTTCTCGAGTTGCGGCAGGTCTTCTCGAGTTACGACGTGGACCTCAGGGACCCGCTCTGGTGGCCTCAGGAAAGGCCAGTCCCCATGCGAGTTGCTAGGGGACCTCTCGGGATTCCTCTCCCGTCCATGCCGGGGCCTCAGTCCTTGTGTGGAGTCGGGGCCGGAACCTGAGGATTCCTCTCCAGTGTTGCCATGGATCTTGGGGTGCTTCTGAGTCTCCCCAGGGGAGTCAGGCCTCGTCTCGAGTGGGGGCATGCACGTGCGCTTTCCTCCCGAGCTGCAGCAGTAGTGTCACGCTTCCTGTCACGTGGATCAAGGGATCTGTGGCTTTCCCTCGAGGCTGTCCCTCGAGGCTTTCCCACGAGGCTTTCCCACAGGGCTGTGCCACGTGCCACCTTGGTGGGAGTCGATCCTCGGCGTGAAAGACGAGCCGGTGAAGGGAAAAGAGGTTCCTCTGGAATGGACTGAGACATCTGGGGGACTCTTGGAATGGTGGCACGACCCTGGAGTTCCTCTCGCCGTTCCTGTTGAGAGGGCCTCCTCTTGAGATGCGACGGGGACGCCGGGAACTCTTTCCCGACGAAGCAGGGAAAGGATCCCTCATCTCGAGCTACCAGGCGGAAACGGGGCTCCTCTGGATGTGGGCGGGACCCTCGTGATTCCTCTCGAGTGGAGACGGGTATGTCGGGGAACTTCTTGATTTGCACCAAGGGTGTGAAGGACCCTTTCCAAGTTCCAGAGGTGAGGTGTGATCAGCCTCGAGACGCCTCAGCGGAAATGGGCCTCATCTCGCCTGGAGGGGAGAACCTCCTGGATTTTCTCGAGTTGCGGCAGGTCTTCTCGAGTTACGACGGGGACCTCAGGGACCCGCTCTGGTGGCCTCAGGAAAGGCCAGTCCCCATGCGAGTTGCTAGGGGACCTCTCGGGATTCCTCTCCCGTCCATGCCGGGGCCTCAGTCCTTGTGTGGAGTCGGGGCCGGAACCTGAGGATTCCTCTCCAGTGTTGCCATGGATCTTGGGGTGCTTCTGAGTCTCCCCAGGGGAGTCAGGCCTCGTCTCGAGTGGGGGCATGCACGTGCGCTTTCCTCCCGAGCTGCAGCAGTAGTGTCACGATTCCTGTCACGTGGATCATGGGATCTGTGGCTTTCCCTCGAGGCTGTCCCTCGAGGCTTTCCCACGAGGCTTTCCCACAGGGCTGTGCCACGTGCCACCTTGGTGTGAGTCGATCCTCGGCGTGAAAGACGAGCCGGTGAAGGGAAAAGAGGTTCCTCTGGAATGGACTGAGACATCTGGGGGACTCTTGGAATGGTGGCACGACCCTGGAGTTCCTCTCGCCGTTCCTGTTGAGAGGGCCTCCTCTTGAGATGCGACGGGAAGGCCGGGAACTCTTTCCCGACGAAGCAGGGAAAGGATACCTCATCTCGAGCTACGAGGCGGAAACGGGGCTCCTCTGGATGTGGGCGGGACCCTCGTGATTCCTCTCGAGTGGAGACGGCTAGGTCGGGGAACTTCTTGATTTGCACCAATGGTGTGAAGGAGCCTTTCGAAGTTCCAGAGGTGAGGTGTGATCAGCCTCGAGACGCCTCAGCGGAAATGGGCCTCATCTCGCCTGGAGGGGAGAACCTCCTGGATATTCTCGAGTTGCGGCAGGTCTTCTCGAGTTACGACGGGGACCTCAGGGACCCGCTCTGGTGGCCTCAGGAAAGGCCAGTCCCCATGCGAGTTGCTAGGGGACCTCTCGGGATTCCTCTCCCGTCCATGCCGGGGCCTCAGTCCTTGTGTGGAGTCGGGGCCGGAACCTGAGGATTCCTCTCCAGTGTTGCCATGGATCTTGGGGTGCTTCTGAGTCTCCCCAGGGGAGTCAGGCCTCGTCTCGAGTGGGGGCATGCACGTGCGCTTTCCTCCCGAGCTGCAGCAGTAGTGTCACGCTTCCTGTCACGTGGATCAAGGGATCTGTGGCTTTCCCTCGAGGCTGCCCTCGAGGCTTTCCCACGAGGCTTTCCCACAGCCCTGTGCCACGTGCCACCTTGGTGTGAGTCGATCCTCGGCGTGAAAGACGAGCCGGTGAAGGGAAAAGAGGTTCCTCTGGAATGGACTGAGACATCTGGGGGACTCTTGGAATGGTGGCACGACCCTGGAGTTCCTCTCGCCGTTCCTGTTGAGAGCGCCTCCTCTTGAGATGCGACGGGAACGCCGGGAACTCTTTCCCGACGAAGCAGGGAAAGGATCCCTCATCTCGAGCTACGAGGCGGAAACGGGGCTCCTCTGGATGTGGGCGGGACCCTCGTGATTCCTCTCGAGTGGAGACGGGTATGTCGGGGAACTTCTTGATTTGCACCAAGGGTGTGAAGGAGCCTTTCGAAGTTCCAGAGGTGAGGTGTGATCAGCCTCGAGACGCCTCAGCGGAAATGGGCCTCATCTCGCCTGGAGGGGAGAACCTCCTGGATTTTCTCGAGTTGCGGCAGGTCTTCTCGATGTACGACGGGGACCTCAGGGACCCGCTCTGCTGGCCTCAGGAAAGGCCAGTCCCCATGCGAGTTTCTAGGGGACCTCTCGGGATTCCTCTCCCGTCCATGCTGGGGCCTCAGTCCTTGTGTGGAGTCGGGGCCGGAACCTGAGGATTCCTCTCCAGTGTTGCCATGGATCTTGGGGTGCTTCTGAGTCTCCCCAGGGGAGTCAGGCCTCGTCTCGAGTGGGGGCATGCACGTGCGCTTTCCTCCCGAGCTGCAGCAGTAGTGTCACGCTTCCTGTCACGTGGATCAAGGGATCTGTGGCTTTCCCTCGAGGCTGTCCCTCGAGGCTTTCCCACGAGGCTTTCCCACAGGGCTGTGCCACGTGCCACCTTGGTGTGAGTCGATCCTCGGCGTGAAAGACGAGCCGGTGAAGGGAAAAGAGGTTCCTCTGGAATGGACTGAGACATCTGGGGGACTCTTGGAATGGTGGCACGACCCTGGAGTTCCTCTCGCCGTTCCTGTAGAGAGGGCCTCCTCTTGAGATGCGACGGGAAGGCCGGGAACTCTTTCCCGACGAAGCAGGGAAAGGATCCCTCATCTCGAGCTACGAGGCGGAAACGGGGCTCCTCTGGATGTGGGCGGGACCCTCGTGATTCCTCTCGAGTGGAGACGGGTATGTCGGGGAACTTCTGGATGTGCACCAAGGGTGTGAAGGACACTTTCCAAGTTCGAGAGGGGAGGTGTGATCAGCCTCGAGACGCCTCAGCGGAAATGGGCCTCATCTCGCCTGGAGGGGAGAACCTCCTGGGTTTTCTCGAGTTGAGGCAGGTCTTCTCGAGTTACGACGGGGAGCTCAGGGACCCGCTCTGGTGGCCTCAGGAAAGGCCAGTCCCCATGCGAGTTGCTAGGGGACCTCTCGGGATTCCTCTCCCGTCCATGCCGGGGCCTCAGTCCTTGTGTGGAGTCGGGGCCGGAACCTGAGGATTCCTCTCCAGTGTTGCCATGGATCTTGGGGTGCTTCTGAGTCTCCCCAGGGGAGTCAGGCCTCGTCTCGAGTGGGGGCATGCACGTGCGCTTTCCTCCCGAGCTGCAGCAGTAGTGTCACGCTTCCTGTCACGTGGATCAAGGGATCTGTGGCTTTCCCTCGAGGATGCCCTCGAGGCTTTCCCACGAGGCTTTCCCACAGGGCTGTGCCACGTGCCACCTTGGTGTGGGTCGATCCTCGGCGTGAAAGACGAGCCGGTGAAGGGAAAAGAGGTTCCTCTGGAATGGACTCAGACATCTGGGGGACTCTTGGAATGGTATCACGACCCTGGAGTTCCTCTCGCCGTTCCTGTTGAGAGGGCCTCCTCTTGAGATGCGACGGGAACGCCGGGAACTCTTTCCCGACGAAGCAGGGAAAGGATCCCTCATCTCGAGCTACCAGGCGGAAACGGGGCTCCTCTGGATGTGGGCGGGACCCTCGTGATTCCTCTCGAGTGGAGACGGGTATGTCGGGGAACTTCTTGATTTGCACCAAGGGTGTGAAGGACCCTTTCGAAGTTCCAGAGGTGAGGTGTGATCAGCCTCGAGACGCCTCAGCGGAAATGGGCCTCATCTCGCCTGGAGGGGAGAACCTCCTGGATTTTCTCGAGTTGCGGCAGGTCTTCTCGATGTACGACGGGTACGTCAGGGACCCGCTCTGCTGGCCTCAGGAAAGGCCAGTCCCCATGCGAGTTGCTAGGGGACCTCTCGGGATTCCTCTCCCGTCCATGCCGGGCCCTCAGTCCTTGTGTGGAGTCGGGGCCGGAACCTGAGGATTCCTCTCCAGTGTTGCCATGGATCTTGGGGTGCTTCTGAGTCTCCCCAGGGGAGTCAAGCCTCGTCTCGAGTGGGGGCATGCACGTGCGCTTTCTTCCCGAGCTGCAGCAGTAGTGTCACGCTTCCTGTCACGTGGATCAAGGGATCTGTGGCTTTCCCTCGAGGCTGTCCCTCGAGGCTTTCCCACGAGGCTTTCCCACAGGGCTGTGCCACGTGCCACCTTGGTGTGAGTCGATCCTCGGCGTGAAAGACGAGCCGGTGAAGGGAAAAGAGGTTCCTCTGGAATGGACTGAGACATGTGGGGGACTCTTGGAATGGTGGCACGACCCTGGAGTTCCTCTCGCCGTTCCTGTAGAGAGGGCCTCCTCTTGAGATGCGACTGGAACGCCGGGAACTCTTTCCCGACGAAGCAGGGAAAGGATCTCTCATCTCGAGCTACGAGGCGGAAACGGGGCTCCTCTGGATGTGGGCGGGACCCTCGTGATTCCTCTCGAGTGGAGACGGGTATGTCGGGGAACTTCTTGATTTGCACCAAGGGTGTGAAGGACCCTTTCGAAGTTCCAGAGGGGAGGTGTGATCATCCTCGAGACGCCTCAGCGGAAATGGGCCTCATCTCTCCTGGAGGGGAGAACCTCCTGGATTTTCTCGAGTTGCGGCAGGTCTTCTCGAGTTACGACGGGGACCTCAGGGACCCGCTCTGGTGGCCTCAGGAAAGGCCAGTCCCCATGCGAGTTGCTAGGGGACCTCTCGGGATTCCTCTCCCGTCCATGCCGGGGCCTCAGTCCTTGTGTGGAGTCGGGGCCGGAACCTGAGGATTCCTCTCCAGTGTTGCCATGGATCTTGGGGTGCTTCTGAGTCTCCCCAGGGGAGTCAGGCCTCGTCTCGAGTGGGGGCATGCACGTGCGCTTTCCTCCCGAGCTGCAGCAGTAGTGTCACGCTTCCTGTCACGTGGATCAAGGGATCTGTGGCTTTCCCTCGAGGCTGCCCTCGAGGCTTTCCCACGAGGCTTTCCCACAGGGCTGTGCCTCGTGCCACCTTGGTGTGAGTCGATCCTCGGCGTGAAAGACGAGCCGGTGAAGGGAAAAGAGGTTCCTCTGGAATGGACTGAGACATCTGGGGGACTCTTGGAATGGTGGCACGACCCTGGAGTTCCTCTCGCCGTTCCTGTTGAGAGCGCCTCCTCTTGAGATGCGACGGGAACGCCGGGAACTCTTTCCCGACGAAGCAGGGAAAGGATCCCTCATCTCGAGCTACGAGGCGGAAACGGGGCTCCTCTGGATGTGGGCGGGACCCTCGTGATTCCTCTCGAGTGGAGACGGGTATGTCGGGGAACTTCTTGATTTGCACCAAGGGTGTGAAGGACCCTTTCGAAGTTCCAGAGGTGAGGTGTGATCAGCCTCGAGACGCCTCAGCGGAAATGGGCCTCATCTCGCCTGGAGGGGAGAACCTCCTGGATTTTCTCGAGTTGCGGCAGGTCTTCTCGATGTACGACGGGGACCTCAGGGACCCGCTCTGCTGGCCTCAGGAAAGGCCAGTCCCCATGCGAGTTTCTAGGGGACCTCTCGGGATTACTCTCCCGTCCATGCCGGGGCCTCAGTCCTTGTGTGGAGTCGGGGCCGGAACCTGAGGATTCCTCTCCAGTGTTGCCATGGATCTTGGGGTGCTTCTGAGTCTCCCCAGGGGAGTCAGGCCTCGTCTCGAGTGGGGGCATGCACGTGCGCTTTCCTCCCGAGCTGCAGCAGTAGTGTCACGCTTCCTGTCACGTGGATCAAGGGATCTGTGGCTTTCCCTCGAGGCTGTCCCTCGAGGCTTTCCCACGAGGCTTTCCCACAGGGCTGTGCCACGTGCCACCTTGTTGTGAGTCGATCCTCGGCGTGAAAGACGAGCCGGTGAAGGGAAAAGAGGTTCCTCTGGAATGGACTGAGACATCTGGGGGACTCTTGGAATGGTGGCACGACCCTGGAGTTCCTCTCGCCGTTCCTGTTGAGAGGGCCTCCTCTTGAGATGCGACGGGAAGGCCGGGAACTCTTTCCCGACGAAGCAGGGAAAGGATCCCTCATCTCGAGCTACGAGGCGGAAACGGGGCTCCTCTGGATGTGGGCGGGACCCTCGTGATTCCTCTCGAGTGGAGACGGGTATGTCGGGGAACTTCTGGATGTGCACCAAGGGTGTGAAAGACACTTTCCAAGTTCGAGAGGGGAGGTGTGATCAGCCTCGAGACGCCTCAGCGGAAATGGGCCTCATCTCGCGTGGAGGGGAGAACCTCCTGGGTTTTCTCGAGTTGAGGTAGGTCTTATCGAGTTACGACGGGGAGCTCAGGAACCCGCTCTGGTGTCCTCAGGAAAGGCCAGTCCCCATGCGAGTTGCTAGGGGACCTCTCGGGATTCCTCTCCCGTCCATGCCGGGGCCTCAGTCCTTGTGTGGAGTCGGGGCCGGAACCTGAGGATTCCTCTCCAGTGTTGCCATGGATCTTGGGGTGCTTCTGAGTCTCCCCAGGGGAGTCAGGCCTCGTCTCGAGTGGGGGCATGCACGTGCGCTTTCCTCCCGAGCTGCAGCAGTAGTGTCACGCTTCCTGTCACGTGGATCAAGGGATCTGTGGCTTTCCCTCGAGGATGCCCTCGAGGCTTTCCCACGAGGCTTTCCCACAGGGCTGTGCCACGTGCCACCTTGGTGTGGGTCGATCCTCGGCGTGAAAGACGAGCCGGTGAAGGGAAAAGAGGTTCCTCTGGAATGGGCTCAGACATCTGGGGGACTCTTGGAATGGTATCACGACCCTGGAGTTCCTCTCGCCGTTCCTGTTGAGAGGGCCTCCTCTTGAGATGCGACGGGAACGCCGGGAACTCTTTCCCGACGAAGCAGGGAAAGGATCCCTCATCTCGAGCTACCAGGCGGAAACGGGGCTCCTCTGGATGTGGGCGGGACCCTCGTGATTCCTCTCGAGTGGAGACGGGTATGTCGGGGAACTTCTTGATTTGCACCAAGGGTGTGAAGGACCCTTTCGAAGTTCCAGAGGTGAGGTGTGATCAGCCTCGAGACGCCTCAGCGGAAATGGGCCTCATCTCGCCTGGAGGGGAGAACCTCCTGGATTTTCTCGAGTTGCGGCAGGTCTTCTCGATGTACGACCGGGACCTCAGGGACCCGCTCTGGTGGCCTCAGGAAAGGCCAGTCCCCATGCGAGTTGCTAGGGGACCTCTCGGGATTCCTCTCCCGTCCATGCCGGGGCCTCAGTCCTTGTGTGGAGTCGGGGCCGGAACCTGAGGATTCCTCTCCAGTGTTGCCATGGATCTTGGGGTGCTTCTGAGTCTCCCCAGGGGAGTCAGGCCTCGTCTCGAGTGGGGGCATGCACGTGCGCTTTCCTCCCGAGCTGCAGCAGTAGTGTCACGCTTCCTGTCACGTGGATCAAGGGATCTGTGGCTTTCCCTCGAGGCTGTCCCTCGAGGCTTTCCCACGAGGCTTTCCCACAGGGCTGTGCCACGTGCCACCTTGGTGGGAGTCGATCCTCGGCGTGAACGACGAGCCGGTGAAGGGAAAAGAGGTTCCTCTGGAATGGACTGAGACATCTGGGGGACTCTTGGAATGGTGGCACGACCCTGGAGTTCCTCTCGCCGTTCCTGTTGAGAGGGCCTCCTCTTGAGATGCGACGGGGACGCCGGGAACTCTTTCCCGACGAAGCAGGGAAAGGATCCCTCATCTCGAGCTACCAGGCGGAAACGGGGCTCCTCTGGATGTGGGCGGGACCCTCGTGATTCCTCTCGAGTGGAGACGGGTATGTCGGGGAACTTCTTGATTTGCACCAAGGGTGTGAAGGACCCTTTCGAAGTTCCAGAGGTGAGGTGTGATCAGCCTCGAGACGCCTCAGCGGAAATGGGCCTCATCTCGCCTGGAGGGGAGAACCTCCTTGATTTTCTCGAGTTGCGGCAGGTCTTCTCGATGTACGACGGGGACCTCAGGGACCCGCTCTGCTGGCCTCAGGAAAGGCCAGTCCCCATGCGAGTTGCTAGGGGACCTCTCGGGATTCCTCTCCCGTCCATGCCGGGGCCTCAGTCCTTGTGTGGAGTCGGGGCCGGAACCTGAGGATTCCTCTCCAGTGTTGCCATGGATCTTGGGGTGCTTCTGAGTCTCCCCAGGGGAGTCAGGCCTCGTCTCGAGTGGGGGCATGCACGTGCGCTTTCCTCCCGAGCTGCAGCAGTAGTGTCACGCTTCCTGTCACGTGGATCAAGGGATCTGTGGCTTTCCCTCGAGGCTGTCCCTCGAGGCTTTCCCACGAGGCTTTCCCACAGGGCTGTGCCACGTGCCACCTTGGTGTGAGTCGATCCTCGGCGTGAAAGACGAGCCGGTGAAGGGAAAAGAGGTTCCTCTGGAATGGACTGAGACATCTGGGGGACTCTTGGAATGGTGGCACGACCCTGGAGTTCCTCTCGCCGTTCCTGTAGAGAGGGCCTCCTCTTGAGATGTGACTGGAACGCCGGGAACTCTTTCCCGACGAAGCAGGGAAAGGATCTCTCATCTCGAGCTATGAGGCGGAAACGGGGCTCCCCTGGATGTGGGCGGGACCCTCGTGATTCCTCTCGAGTGGAGACGGCTAGGTCGGGGAACTTCTTGATTTGCACCAAGGGTGTGAAGGACCCTTTCGAAGTTCCAGAGGTGAGGTGTGATCAGCCTCGAGACGCCTCAGCGGAAATGGGCCTCATCTCGCCTGGAGGGGAGAACCTCCTGGATTTTCTGGAGTTGCGGCAGGTCTTCTCGAGTTACGACGGGGACCTCAGGGACCCGCTCTGGTGGCCTCAGGAAAGGCCAGTCCCCATGCGAGTTGCTAGGGGACCTCTCGGGATTCCTCTCCCGTCCATTCCGGGGCCTCAGTCCTTGTGTGGAGTTGGGGCCGGAACCTGAGGATTCCTCTCCAGTGTTGCCATGGATCTTGGGGTGCTTCTGAGTCTCCCCAGGGGAGTCAGGCCTCGTCTCGGGTGGGGGCATGCACGTGCGCTTTCCTCCCGAGCTGCAGCAGTAGTTTCACGCTTCCTGTCACGTGGATCAAGGGATCTGTGGCTTTCCCTCGAGGCTGTCCCTCGAGGCTTTCCCACGAGGCTTTCCCACAGGGCTGTGCCACGTGCCACCTTGGTGGGAGTCGATCCTCGGCGTGAAAGACGAGCCGCTGAAGGGAAAAGAGGTTCCTCTGGAATGGACTGAGACATCTGGGGGACTCTTGGAATGGTGGCACGACCCTGGAGTTCCTCTCGCCGTTCCTGTTGAGAGGGCCTCCTCTTGAGATGCGACGGGAACGCCGGGAACTCTTTCCCGACGAAGCAGGGAAAGGATCCCTCATCTCGAGCTACGAGGCGGAAACGGGGCTCCTCTGGATGTGGGCGGGACCCTCGTGATTCCTCTCGAGTGGAGACGGCTATGTCGGGGAACTTCTTGATTTGCACCAAGGGTGTGAAGGACCCTTTCGAAGTTCCAGAGGTGAGGTGTGATCAGCCTCGAGACCCCTCAGCCGAAATGGGCCTCATCTCGCCTGGAGGGGAGAACCTCCTGGATTTTCTCGAGTTGCAGCAGGTCTTCTCGAGTTACGACGGGGACCTCAGGGACCCGCTCTGGTGGCCTCAGGAAAGGCCAGTCCCCATGCGAGTTGCTAGGGGACCTCTCGGGATTCCTCTCCCGTCCATGCCGGGGCCTCAGTCCTTGTGTGTAGTCGGGGCCGGAACCTGAGGATTCCTCTCCAGTGTTGCCATGGATCTTGGGGTGCTTCTGAGTCTCCCCAGGGGAGTCAGGCCTTGTCTCGAGTGGGGGCATGCACGTGCGCTTTCCTCCCGCGCTGCAGCAGTAGTGTCACGCTTCCTGTCACGTGGATCAAGGGATCTGTGGCTTTCCCTCGAGGCTGTCCCTCGAGGCTTTCCCACGAGGCTTTCCCACAGGGCTGTGCCACGTGCCACCTTGGTGTGAGTCGATCCTCGGCGTGAAAGACGAGCCCGTGAAGGGAAAAGAGGTTCCTCTGGAATGGACTGAGACATCTGGGGGACTCTTGGAATGGTGGCACGACCCTGGAGTTCCTCTTGCCGTTCCTGTTGAGAGGGCCTCCTCTTGAGATGCGACGGGAACGCCGGGAACTCTTTCCCGACGAAGCAGGGAAAGGATCCCTCATCTCGAGCTACGAGGCGGAAACGGGGCTCCTCTGGATGTGGGCGGGACCCTCGTGATTCCTCTCGAGTGGAGACGGCTAGGTCGGGGAACTTCTTGATTTGCACCAAGGGTGTGAAGGACCCTTTCGAAGTTCCAGAGGTGAGGTGTGATCAGCCTCGAGACGCCTCAGCGGAAATGGGCCTCATCTCGCCTGGAGGGGAGAACCTCGTGGATTTTCTCGAGTTGCGGCAGGTCTTCTCGAGTTACGACGGGGACCTCAGGGACCCGCTCTTGTGGCCTCAGGAAAGGAGTGTCCCCATCCGAGTTGCTAGGGGACCTCTCGGGATTCCTCTCCCGTCCATGCCGGGGCCTCAGTCCTTGTGTGGAGTCGGGGCCGGAACCTGAGGATTCCTCTCCAGTGTTGCCATGGATCTTGGGGTGCTTCTGAGTCTCCCCAGGGGAGTCAGGCCTCATCTCGAGTGGGGGCATGCACGTGCGCTTTCCTCCCGAGCTGCAGCAGTAGTGTCACGCTTCCTGTCACGTGGATCAAGGGATCTGTGGCTTTCCCTCGAGGCTGTCCCTCGAGGCTTTCCCACGAGGCTTTCCCACAGGGCTGTGCCACGTGCCACCTTGGTGTGAGTCGATCCTCGGCGTGAAAGACGAGCCGGTGAAGGGAAAAGAGGTTCCTCTGGAATGGACTGAGACATCTGGGGGACTCTTGGAATGGTGGCACGACCCTGGAGTTCCTCTCGCCGTTCCTGTTGAGAGGGCCTCCTCTTGAGATGCGACGGGAACGCCGGGAACTCTTTCCCGACGAAGCAGGGAAAGGATCCCTCATCTCGAGCTACGAGGCGGAAACGGGGCTCCTCTGGATGTGGGCGGGACCCTCGTGATTCCTCTCGAGTGGAGACGGGTATGTCGGGGAACTTCTTGATTTGCACCAAGGGTGTGAAGGACCCTTTCGAAGTTCCAGAGGTGAGGTGTGATCAGCCTCGAGACCCCTCAGCCGAAATGGGCCTCATCTCGCCTGGAGGGGAGAACCTCCTGGATTATCTCGAGTTGCAGCAGGTCTTCTCGAGTTACGACGGGGACCTCAGGGACCCGCTCTGGTGGCCTCAGGAAAGGCCAGTCCCCATGCGAGTTGCTAGGGGACCTCTCGGGATTCCTCTCCCGTCCATGCCGGGGCCTCAGTCCTTGTGTGGAGTCGGGGCCGGAACCTGAGGATTCCTCTCCAGTGTTGCCATGGATCTTGGGGTGCTTCTGAGTCTCCCCAGGGGAGTCAGGCCTCGTCTCGAGTGGGGGCATGCACGTGCGCTTTCCTCCCGAGCTGCAGCAGTAGTGTCACGCTTCCTGTCACGTGGATCAAGGGATCTGTGGCTTTCCCTCGAGGCTGTCCCTCGAGGCTTTCCCACGAGGCTTTCCCACAGGGCTGTGCCACGTGCCACCTTGGTGTGAGTCGATCCTCGGCGTGAAAGACGAGCCCGTGAAGGGAAAAGAGGTTCCTCTGGAATGGACTGAGACATCTGCGGGACTCTTGGAATGGTGGCACGACCCTGGAGTTCCTCTTGCCGTTCCTGTTGAGAGGGCCTCCTCTTGAGATGCGACGGGAACGCCGGGAACTCTTTCCCGACGAAGCAGGGAAAGGATCCCTCATCTCGAGCTACGAGGCGGAAACGGGGCTCCTCTGGATGTGGGCGGGACCCACGTGATTCCTCTCGAGTGGAGACGGCTAGGTCGGGGAACTTCTTGATTTGCACGAAGGGTGTGAAGGACCCTTTCGAAGTTCCAGAGGTGAGGTGTGATCAGCCTCGAGACGCCTCAGCGGAAATGGGCCTCATCTCGCCTGGAGGGGAGAACCTCGTGGATTTTCTCGAGTTGCGGCAGGTCTTCTCGAGTTACGACGGGGACCTCAGGGACCCGCTCTTGTGGCCTCAGGAAAGGAGTGTCCCCATGCGAGTTGCTAGGGGACCTCTCGGGATTCCTCTCCCGTCCATGCCGGGGCCTCAGTCCTTGTGTGGAGTCGGGGCCGGAACCTGAGGATTCCTCTCCAGTGTTGCCATGGATCTTGGGGTGCTTCTGAGTCTCCCCAGGGGAGTCAGGCCTCGTCTCGAGTGGGGGCATGCACGTGCGCTTTCCTCCCGAGCTGCAGCAGTAGTGTCACGCTTCCTGTCACGTGGATCAAGGGATCTGTGGCTTTCCCTCGAGGCTGTCCCTCGAGGCTTTCCCACGAGGCTTTCCCACAGGGCTTTGCCACGTGCCACCTTGGTGTGAGTCGATCCTCGGCGTGAAAGACGAGCCCGTGAAGGGAAAAGAGGTTCCTCTGGAATGGACTGAGACATCTGCGGGACTCTTGGAATGGTGGCACGACCCTGGAGTTCCTCTCGCCGTTCCTGTTGAGAGGGCCTCCTCTTGAGATGCGACGGGAACGCCGGGAACTCTTTCCCGACGAAGCAGGGAAAGGATCCCTCATCTCGAGCTACGAGGCGGAAACGGGGCTCCTCTGGATGTGGGCGGGACCCTCGTGATTCCTCTCGAATGGAGACGGGTATGTCGGGGAACTTCTTGATTTGCACCAAGGGTGTGAAGGACCCTTTCGAAGTTCCAGAGGTGAGGTGTGATCAGCCTCGAGACCCCTCAGCCGAAATGGGCCTCATCTCGCCTGGAGGGGAGAACCTCGTGGATTTTCTCGAGTTGCAGCAGGTCTTCTCGAGTTACGACGGGGACCTCAGGGACCCGCTCTTGTGGCCTCAGGAAAGGCCAGTCCCCATGCGAGTTGCTAGGGGACCTCTCGGGATTCCTCTCCCGTCCATGCCGGGGCCTCAGTCCTTGTGTGGAGTCGGGGCCGGAACCTGAGGATTCCTCTCCAGTGTTGCCATGGATCTTGGGGTGCTTCTGAGTCTCCCCAGGGGAGTCAGGCCTCGTCTCGAGTGGGGGCATGCACGTGCGCTTTCCTCCCGCGCTGCAGCAGTAGTGTCACGCTTCCTGTCACGTGGATCAAGGGATCTGTGGCTTTCCCTCGAGGCTGTCCCTCGAGGCTTTCCCACGAGGCTTTCCCACAGGGCTGTGCCACGTGCCACCTTGGTGTGAGTCGATCCTCGGCGTGAAAGACGAGCCGGTGAAGGGAAAAGAGGTTCCTCTGGAATGGACTGAGACATCTGGGGGACTCTTGGAATGGTGGCACGTCACTGGAGTTCCTCTCGCCGTTCCTGTTGAGAGGGCCTCCTCTTGAGATGCGACGGGAACGCCGGGAACTCTTTCCCGACGAAGCAGGGAAAGGATCCCTCATCTCGAGCTACGAGGCGGAAACGGGGCTCCCCTGGATGTGGGCGGCACCCTCGTGATTCCTCTCGAGTGGAGACGGCTAGGTCGGGGAACTTCTTGATTTGCACCAAGGGTGTGAAGGACCCTTTCGAAGTTCCAGAGGTGAGGTGTGATCAGCCTCGAGACGCCTCAGCGGAAATGGGCCTCATCTCGCCTGGAGGGGAGAACCTCCTGGATTTTCTCGAGTTGCGGCAGGTCTTCTCGAGTTACGACGGGGACCTCAGGGACCCGCTCTGGTGGCCTCAGGAAAGGCCAGTCCCCATGCGAGTTGCTAGGGGACCTCTCGGGATTCCTCTCCCGTCCATTCCGGGGCCTCAGTCCTTGTGTGGAGTTGGGGCCGGAACCTGAGGATTCCTCTCCAGTGTTGCCATGGATCTTGGGGTGCTTCTGAGTCTCCCCAGGGGAGTCAGGCCTCGTCTCGAGTGGGGGCATGCACGTGCGCTTTCCTCCCGAGCTGCAGCAGTAGTTTCACGCTTCCTGTCACGTGGATCAAGGGATCTGTGGCTTTCCCTCGAGGCTGTCCCTCGAGGCTTTCCCACGAGGCTTTCCCACAGGGCTGTGCCACGTGCCACCTTGGGGGGAGTCGATCCTCGGCGTGAAAGACGAGCCGCTGAAGGGAAAAGAGGTTCCTCTGGAATGGACTGAGACATCTGGGGGACTCTTGGAATGGTGGCACGACCCTGGAGTTCCTCTCGCCGTTCCTGTTGAGAGGGCCTCCTCTTTAGATGCGACGGGAACGCCGGGAACTCTTTCCCGACGAAGCAGGGAAAGGATCCCTCATCTCGAGCTACGAGGCGGAAACGGGGCTCCTCTGGATGTGGGCGGTACCCTCGTGATTGCTCTCGAGTGGAGACGGCTATGTCGGGGAACTTCTTGATTTGCACCAAGGGTGTGAAGGACCCTTTCGAAGTTCCAGAGGTGAGGTGTGATCAGCCTCGAGACGCCTCAGCGGAAATGGGCCTCATCTCGCCTGGAGGGGAGAACCTCCTGGATTTTCTCGAGTTGCGGCAGGTCTTCTCGAATTACGACGGGGACCTCAGGGACCCGCTCTGGTGGCCTCAGGAAAGGCCAGTCCCCATGCGAGTTGCTAGGGGACCTCTCGGGATTCCTCTCCCGTCCATGCCGGGGCCTCAGTCCTTGTGTGTAGTCGGGGCCGGAACCTGAGGATTCCTCTCCAGTGTTGCCATGGATCTTGGGGTGCTTCTGAGTCTCCCCAGGGGAGTCAGGCCTCGTCTCGAGTGGTGGCATGCACGTGCGCTTTCCTCCCGAGCTGCAGAAGTAGTGTCACGCTTCCTGTCACGTGGATCAGGGGATCTGTGGCTTTCCCTCGAGGCTGTCCCTCGAGGCTTTCCCACGAGGCTTTGCCACAGGGCTGTGCCACGTGCCACCTTGGTGTGAGTCGATCCTCGGCGTGAAACACGAGCCCGTGAAGGGAAAAGAGGTTCCTCTGGAATGGACTGAGACATCTGGGGGACTCTTGGAATGGTGGCACGACCCTGGAGTTCCTCTCGCCGTTCCTGTTGAGAGGGCCTCCTCTTGAGATGCGACGGGAACGCCGGGAACTCTTTCCCGACGAAGCAGGGAAAGGATCCCTCATCTCGAGCTACGAGGCGGAAACGGGGCTCCTCTGGATGTGGGCGGGACCCTCGTGATTCCTCTCGAGTGGAGACGGGTATGTCGGGGAACTTCTTGATTTGCACCAAGGGTGTGAAGGACCCTTTCGAAGTTCCAGAGGTGAGGTGTGATCAGCCTCGAGACCCCTCAGCCGAAATGGGCCTCATCTCGCCTGGAGGGGAGAACCTCCTGGATTTTCTCGAGTTGCAGCAGGTCTTCTCGAGTTACGACGGGGACCTCAGGGACCCGCTCTGGTGGCCTCAGGAAAGGCCAGTCCCCATGCGAGTTGCTAGGGGACCTCTCGGGATTCCTCTCCCGTCCATGCCGGGGCCTCAGTCCTTGTGTGGAGTCGGGGCCGGAACCTGAGGATTCCTCTCCAGTGTTGCCATGGATCTTGGGGTGCTTCTGAGTCTCCCCAGGGGAGTCAGGCCTCGTCTCGAGTGGGGGCATGCACGTGCACTTTCCTCCCGCGCTGCAGCAGTAGTGTCACGCTTCCTGTCACGTGGATCAAGGGATCTGTGGCTTTCCCTCGAGGCTGTCCCTCGAGGCTTTCCCACGAGGCTTTCCCACAGGGCTGTGCCACGTGCCACCTTGGTGTGAGTCGATCCTCGGCGTGAAAGACGAGCCCGTGAAGGGAAAAGAGGTTCCTCTGGAATGGACTGAGACATCTGGGGGACTCTTGGAATGGTGGCACGACCCTGGAGTTCCTCTCGCCGTTCCTGTTGAGAGGGCCTCCTCTTGAGATGCGACGGGAACGCCGGGAACTCTTTCCCGACGAAGCAGGGAAAGGATCCCTCATCTCGAGCTACGAGGCGGAAACGGGGCTCCTCTGGATGTGGGCAGGACCCTCGTGATTTCTCTCGAGTGGAGACGGGTATGTCGGGGAACTTCTTGATTTGCACCAAGGGTGTGAAGGACCCTTTCGAAGTTCCAGAGGTGAGGTGTGATCAGCCTCGAGACGCCTCAGCAGAAATGGGCCTCATCTCGCCTGGAGGGGAGAACCTCCTGGATTTTCTCGAGTTGTGGCAGGTCTTCTCGAGTTACGACGGGGACCTCAGGGACCCGCTCTGGTGGCCTCAGGAAAGGCCAGTCCCCATGCGAGTTGCTAGGGGACCTCTCGGGATTCCTCTCCCGTCCATGCCGGGGCCTCAGTCCTTGTGTGGAGTCGGGGCAGGAACCTGAGGATTCCTCTCCAGTGTTGCCATGGATCTTGGGGTGCTTCTGAGTCTCCCCAGGGGAGTCAGGCCTCGTCTCGAGTGGGGGCATGCACGTGCGCTTTCCTCCCGAGCTGCAGCAGTAGTGTCACGCTACCTGTCACGTGGATCAAGGGATCTGTGGCTTTCCCTCGAGGCTGTCCCTCGAGGCTTTCCCACGAGGCTTTCCCACAAGGCTGTGCCACGTGTCACCTTGGTGGGAGTCGATCCTCTGCGTGAAAGACGAGCCGGTGAAGGGAAAAGAGGTTCCACTGGAATGGACTGAGACATCTGGGGGACTCTTGGAATGGTGGCACGACCCTGGAGTTCCTCTCGCCGTTCCTCTTGAGAGGGCCTCCTCTTGAGATGCGACGGGAAGGCCGGGAACTCTTTCCCGACGAAGCAGGGAAAGGATCCCTCATCTCGAGCTACGAGGCGAAAACGGGGCTCCTCTGGATGTCGGCGGGACCCTCGTGATTCCTCTCGAGTGGAGACGTGTATGTCGGGATACTTCTTGATTTGCACCAATGGTGTGAAGGACCCTTTCGAAGTTCCAGAGGTGAGGTGTGATCAGCCTCGAGACGCCTCAGCGGAAATGGGCCTCATCTCGCCTGGAGGGGAGAACCTCCTGGATTTTCTCGAGTTGCGGCAGGTCTTCTCGAGTTACGACGGGGACCTAAGGGACCCGCTCTGGTGGCCTCAGGAAAGGCCAGTCCCCATGCGAGTTGCTAGGGGACCTCTCGGGATTCCTCTCCCGTCCATGCCGGGGCCTCAGTCCTTGTGTGGAGTCGGGGCCGGAACCTGAGGATTCCTCTCCAGTGTTGCCATGGATCTTGGGGTGCTTCTGAGTCTCCCCAGGGGAGTCAGGCCTCGTCTCGAGTGGGGGCATGCACGTGCGCTTTCCTCCCGAGCTGCAGCAGTAGTGTCACGCTTCCTGTCACGTGGATCAAGGCATCTGTGGCTTTCCCTCGAGGCTGTCCCTCGAGGCTTTCCCACGAGGCTTTCCCACAGGGCTGTGCCACGTGCCACCTTGGTGGGAGTCGATCCTCGGCGTGAAAGACGAGCCGCTGAAGGGAAAAGAGGTTCCTCTGGAATGGACTGAGACATCTGGGGGACTCTTGGAATGGTGGCACGACCCTGGAGTTCCTCTCGCCGTTCCTGTTGAGAGGGCCTCCTCTTGAGATGCGACGGGAACGCCGGGAACTCTTTCCCGACGAAGCAGGGAAAGGATCCCTCATCTCGAGGTACGAGGCGGAAACGGGGCTCCTCTGGATGTGGGCGGGACCCTCGTGATTCCTCTCGAGTGGAGACGGGTATGTCGGGGAACTTCTTGATTTGCACCAAGGGTGTGAAGGACCCTTTCGAACTTCCAGAGGTGAGGTGTGATCAGCCTCGAGACGCCTCAGCGGAAATGGGCCTCATCTCGTCTGGAGGGGAGAACCTCCTGGATTTTCTCGAGTTGCGGCAGGTCTTCTCGAGTTACGACGGGGACCTCAGGGACCCGCTCTGGTGGCCTCAGGAAAGGCCAGTCCCCATGCGAGTTGCTAGGGGACCTCTCGGGATTCCTCTCCCGTCCATGCCGGGGCCTCAGTCCTTGTGTGGAGTCGGGGTCGGAACCTGAGGATTCCTCTCCAGTGTTGCCATGGATCTTGGGGTGCTTCTGAGTCTCCCCAGGGGAGTCAGGCCTCGTCTCGAGTGGGGGCATGCACGTGCGCTTTCCTCCCGAGCTGCAGCAGTAGTGTCACGCTTCCTGTCACGTGGATCAAGGGATCTGTGGCTTTCCCTCGAGGCTGTCCCTCGAGGCTTTCCCACGAGGCTTTCCCACAGGGCTGTGCCACGTGCCACCTTGGTGTGAGTCGATCCTCGGCGTGAAAGACGAGCCGGTGAAGGGAAAAGAGGTTCCTCTGGAATGGACTGAGACATCTGGGGGACTCTTGGAATGGTGGCACGACCCTGGAGTTCCTCTCGCCGTTCCTGTTGAGAGGGCCTCCTCTTGAGATGCGACGGGAAGGCCGGGAACTCTTTCCCGACGAAGCAGGGAAAGGATCCCTCATCTCGAGCTACGAGGCGAAAACGGGGCTCCTCTGGATGTGGGCGGGACCCTCGTGATTCCTCTCGAGTGGAGACGTGTATGTCGGGATACTTCTTGATTTGCACCAAGGGTGTGAAGGACCCTTTCGAAGTTCCAGAGGTGAGGTGTGATCAGCCTCGAGACGCCTCAGCGGAAATGGGCCTCATCTCGCCTGGAGGGGAGAACCTCCTGGATTTTCTCGAGTTGCGGCAGGTCTTCTCGAGTTACGACGGGGACCTCAGGGACCCGCTCTGGTGGCCTCAGGAAAGGCCAGTCCCCATGCGAGTTGCTAGGGGACCAATCGGGATTCCTCTCCCGTCCATGCCGGGGCCTCAGTCCTTGTGTGGAGTCGGGGCCGGAACCTGAGGATTCCTCTCCAGTGTTGCCATGGATCTTGGGGTGCTTCTGAGTCTCCCCAGGGGAGTCAGGCCTCGTCTCGAGTGGGGGCATGCACGTGCGCTTTCCTCCCGAGCTGCAGCAGTAGTGTCACGCTTCCTGTCACGTGGATCAAGGGATCTGTGGCTTTCCCTCGAGGCTGTCCCTCGAGGCTTTCCCACGAGGCTTTCCCACAGGGCTGTGCCACGTGCCACCTTGGTGTGAGTCGATCCTCGGCGTGAAAGACGAGCCGCTGAAGGGAAAAGAGTTTCCTCTGGAATGGAATGAGACATCTGGGGGACTCTTGGAATGGTGGCACGACCCTGGAGTTCCTCTCGCCGTTCCTGTAGAGAGGGCCTCCTCTTGAGATGCGACGGGAACGCCGGGAACTCTTTCCCGACGAAGCAGGGAAAGGATCCCTCATCTCGAGCTACGAGGCGGAAACGGGGCTCCTCTGGATGTGGGCGGGACCCACGTGATTCCTCTCGAGTGGAGACGGCTAGGTCGGGGAACTTCTTGATTTGCACCAAGGGTGTGTAGGACCCTTTCGAAGTTCCAGAGGTGAGGTGTGATCAGCCTCGAGACGCCTCAGCGGAAATGGGCCTCATCTCGCCTGGAGGGGAGAACCTCCTGGATTTTCTCGAGTTGCGGCAGGTCTTCTCGAGTTACGACGGGGACCACAGGGACCCGCTCTGGTGGCCTCAGGAAAGGCCAGTCCCCATGCGAGTTGCTAGGGGACCACTCGGGATTCCTCTCCCGTCCATGCCGGGGCCTCAGTCCTTGTGTGGAGTCGGGGCCGGAACCTGAGGATTCCTCTCCAGTGTTGCCATGGATCTTGGGGTGCTTCTGAGTCTCCCCAGGGGAGTCAGGCCTCGTCTCGAGTGGGGGCATGCACGTGCGCTTTCCTCCCGAGCTGCAGCAGTAGTGTCACGCTTCCTGTCACGTGGATCAAGGGATCTGTGGCTTTCCCTCGAGGCTGTCCCTCGAGGCTTTCCCACGAGGCTTTCCCACAGGGCTGTGCCACGTGCCACCTTGGTGGGAGTCGATCCTCGGCGTGAAAGACGAGCCGGTGAAGGGAAAAGAGGTTCCTCTGGAATGGACTGAGACATCTGGGGGACTCTTGGAATGGTGGCACGACCCTGGAGTTCCTCTCGCCGTTCCTGTTGAGAGGGCCTCCTCTTGAGATGCGACGGGAACGCCGGGAACTCTTTCCCGACGAAGCAGGGAAAGGATCCCTCATCTCGAGCTACGAGGCGGAAACGGGGCTCCTCTGGATGTGGGCGGGACCCTCGTGATTCCTCTCGAGTGGAGACGGCTAGGTCGGGGAACTTCTTGATTTGCACCAAGGGTGTGAAGGACCCTTTCGAAGTTCCAGAGGTGAGGTGTGATCAGCCTCGAGACGCCTCAGCGGAAATGGGCCTCATCTCGCCTGGAGGGGAGAACCTCCTGGATTTTCTCGAGTTGCGGCAGGTCTTCTCGAGTTACGACGGGGACCTCAGGGACCCGCTCTGGTGGCCTCAGGAAAGGCCAGTCCCCATGCGAGTTGCTAGGGGACCTCTCGGGATTCCTCTCCCGTCCATGCCGGGGCCTCAGTCCTTGTGTGGAGTCGGGGCCGGAACCTGAGGATTCCTCTCCAGTGTTGTCATGGATCTTGGGGTGCTTCTGAGTCTCCCCAGGGGAGTCAGGCCTCGTCTCGAGTGGGGGCATGCACGTGCGCTTTCCTCCCGAGCTGCAGCAGTAGTGTCACGCTTCCTGTCACGTGGATCAAGGGATCTGTGGCTTTCCCTCGAGGCTGTCCCTCGAGGCTTTCCCACGAGGCTTTCCCACAGGGCTGTGCCACGTGCCACCTTGGTGGGAGTCGATCCTCGGCGTGAAAGACGAGCCGCTGAAGGGAAAAGAGGTTCCTCTGGAATGGACTGAGACATCTGGGGGACTCTTGGAATGGTGGCACGACCCTGGAGTTCCTCTCGCCGTTCCTGTTGAGAGGGCCTCCTCTAGAGATGCGACGGGAACGCCGGGAACTCTTTCCCGACGAAGCAGGGAAAGGATCCCTCATCTCGAGCTACGAGGCGGAAACGGGGCTCCTCTTGATGTGGGCGGGACCCACGTGATTCCTCTCGAGTGGAGACGGGTATGTCGGGGAACTTCTTGATTTGCACCAAGGGTGTGAAGGACCCTTTAGAAGTTCCAGAGGTGAGGTGTGATCAGCCTCGAGACGCCTCAGCGGAAATGGGCCTCATCTCGCCTGGAGGGGAGAACCTCGTGGATTTTCTCGAGTTGCGGCAGGTCTTCTCGAGTTATGACGGGGACCTCAGGGACCCGCTCTGGTGGCCTCAGGAAAGGAGTGTCCCCATGCGAGTTGCTAGGGGACCTCTCGGGATTCCTCTCCCGTCCATGCCGGGGCCTCAGTCCTTGTGTGGAGTCGGGGCCGGAACCTGAGGATTCCTCTCCAGTGTTGCCATGGATCTTGGGGTGCTTCTGAGTCTCCCCAGGGGAGTCAGGCCTCGTCTCGAGTGGGGGCATGCACGTGCGCTTTCCTCCCGAGCTGCAGCAGTAGTGTCACGCTTCCTGTCACGTGGATCAAGGGATCTGTGGCTTTCCCTCGAGGCTGTCCCTCGAGGCTTTCCCACGAGGCTTTCCCACAGGGCTGTGCCACGTGCCACCTTGGTGGGAGTCGATCCTCGGCGTGAAAGACGAGCCGGTGAAGGGAAAAGAGGTTCCTCTGGAATGGACTGAGACATCTGGGGGACTCTTGGAATGGTGGCACGACCCTGGAGTTCCTCTCGCCGTTCCTGTTGAGAGGGCCTCCTCTTGAGATGCGACGGGAACGCCGGGAACTCTTTCCCGACGAAGCAGGGAAAGGATCCCTCATCTCGAGCTACGAGGCGGAAACGGGGCTCCTCTGGATGTGGGCGGGACCCACGTGATTCCTCTCGAGTGGAGACGGGTATGTCGGGGAACTTCTTGATTTGCACCAAGGGTGTGAAGGACCCTTTCGAAGTTCCAGAGGTGAGGTGTGATCAGCCTCGAGACGCCTCAGCGGAAATGGGCCTCATTTCGCCTGGAGGGGAGAACCTCGTGGATTTTCTCGAGTTGCGGCAGGTCTTCTCGAGTTATGACGGGGACCTCAGGGACCCGCTCTGGTGGCCTCAGGAAAGGAGTGTCCCCTTGCGAGTTGCTAGGGGACCACTCGGGATTCCTCTCCCGTCCATGCCGGGGCCTCAGTCCTTGTGTGGAGTCGGGGCCGGAACCTGAGGATTCCTCTACAGTGTTGCCATGGATCTTGGGGTGCTTCTGAGTCTCCCCAGGGGAGTCAGGACTCGTCTCGAGTGGGGGCATGCACGTGCGCTTTCCTCCCGAGCTGCAGCAGTAGTGTCACGCTTCCTGTCACGTGGATCAAGGGTTCTGTGGCTTTCCCTCGAGGCTGTCCCTCGAGGCTTTCCCACGAGGCTTTCCCACAGGGCTGTGCCACGTGCCACCTTGGTGTGAGTCGATCCTCGGCGTGAAAGACGAGCCGGTGAAGGGAAAAGAGGTTCCTCTGGAATGGACTGAGACATCTGGGGGACTCTTGGAATGGTGGCACGACCCTGGAGTTCCTCTCGCCGTTCCTGTTGAGAGGGCCTCCTCTTGAGATGCGACGGGAACGCCGGGAACTCTTTCCCGACGAAGCAGGGAAAGGATCCCTCATCTCGAGCTACGAGGCGGAAACGGGGCTCCTCTGGATGTGGGCGGGACCCTCGTGATTCCTCTCGAGTGGAGACGGCTAGGTCGGGGAACTTCTTGATTTGCACCAAGGGTGTGAAGGACCCTTTCGAAGTTCCAGAGGTGAGGTGTGATCAGCCTCGAGACGCCTCAGCGGAAATGGGCCTCATCTCGCCTGGAGGGGAGAACCTCCTGGATTTTCTCCTGTTGCGGCAGGTCTTCTCGAGTTACGACGGGGAACTCAGGGACCCGCTCTGGTGGCCTCAGGAAAGGCCAGTCCCCATGCGAGTTGCTAGGGGACCTCTCGGGATTCCTCTCCCGTCCATGCCGGGGCCTCAGTCCTTGTGTGGAGTTGGGGCCGGAACCTGAGGATTCCTCTCCAGTGTTGCCATGGATCTTGGGGTGCTTCTGAGTCTCCCCAGGGGAGTCAGGCCTCGTCTCGAGTGGGGGCATGCACGTGCGCTTTCCTCCCGAGCTGTAGCAGTAGTTTCACGCTTCCTGTCACGTGGATCAAGGGATCTGTGGCTTTCCCTCGAGGCTGTCCCTCGAGGCTTTCCCACGAGGCTTTTCCACAGGGCTGTGCCACGTGCCACCTTGGTGTGAGTCGATCCTCGGCGTGAAAGACGAGCCGGTGAAGGGAAAAGAGGTTCCTCTGGAATGGACTGAGACATCTGGGGGACTCTTGGAATGGTGGCACGACCCTGGAGTTCCTCTCGCCGTTCCTGTTGAGAGGGCCTCCTCTTGAGATGCGACGGGAACGCCGGGAACTCTTTCCCGACGAAGCAGGGAAAGGATCCCTCATCTCGAGCTACGAGGCGGAAACGGGGCTCCTCTGGATGTGGGCGGGACCCTCGTGATTCCTCTCGAGTGGAGACGGGTATGTCGGGGAACTTCTTGATTTGCACCAAGGGTGTGAAGGACCCTTTCGAAGTTCCAGAGGTGAGGTGTGATCAGCCTCGAGACGCCTCAGCGGAAATGGGCCTCATCTCGCCTGGAGGGGAGAACCTCCTGGATTTTCTCGAGTTGCGGCAGGTCTTCTCGAATTACGACGGGGACCTCAGGGACCCGCTCTGGTGGCCTCAGGAAAGGCCAGTCCCCATGCGAGTTGCTAGGGGACCTCTCGGGATTCCTCTCCCGTCCATGCCGGGGCCTCAGTCCTTGTGTGGAGTCGGGGCCGGAACCTGAGGATTCCTCTCCAGTGTTGCCATGGATCTTGGGGTGCTTCTGAGTCTCCCCAGGGGAGTCAGGCCTCGTCTCGAGTGGGGGCATGCACGTGCGCTTTCCTCCCGAGCTGCAGAAGTAGTGTCACGCTTCCTGTCACGTGGATCAAGGGATCTGTGGCTTTCCCTCGAGGCTTTCCCACGAGGCTTTCCCACAGGGCTGTGCCACGTGCCACCTTGGTGTGAGTCGATCCTCGGCGTGAAAGACGAGCCCGTGAAGGGAAAAGAGGTTCCTCTGGAATGGACTGAGACATCTGGGGGACTCTTGGAATGGTGGCACGACCCTGGAGTTCCTCTCGCCGTTCCTGTTGAGAGGGCCTCCTCTTGAGATGCGACGGGAACGCCGGGAACTCTTTCCCGACGAAGCAGGGAAAGGATCCCTCATCTCGAGCTACGAAGCGGAAACGGGGCTCCTCTGGATGTGGGCGGGACCCTCGTGATTCCTCTCGAGTGGAGACGGGTATGTCGGGGAACTTCTTGATTTGCACCAAGGGTGTGAAGGACCCTTTCGAAGTTCCAGAGGTGAGGTGTGATCAGCCTCGAGACCCCTCAGCCGAAATGGGCCTCATCTCGCCTGGAGGGGAGAACCTCCTGGATTTTCACGAGTTGCAGCAGGTCTTCTCGAGTTACGACGGGGACCTCAGGGACCCGCTCTGGTGGCCTCAGGAAAGGCCAGTCCCCATGCGAGTTGCTAGGGGACCTCTCGGGATTCCTCTCCCGTCCATGCCGGGGCCTCAGTCCTTGTGTGGAGTCGGGGCCGGAACCTGAGGATTCCTCTCCAGTGTTGCCATGGATCTTGGGGTGCTTCTGAGTCTCGCCAGGGGAGTCAGGCCTCGTCTCGAGTGGGGGCATGCATGTGCGCTTTCCTCCCGCGCTGCAGCAGTAGTGTCACGCTTCCTGTCACGTGGATCAAGGGATCTGTGGCTTTCCCACGAGGCTTTCCCACAGGGCTGTGCCACGTGCCACCTTGGTGTGAGTCGATCCTCGGCGTGAAAGACGAGCCCGTGAAGGGAAAAGAGGTTCCTCTGGAATGGACTGAGACATCTGGGGGACTCTTGGAATGGTGGCACGACCCTGGAGTTCCTCTCGCCGTTCCTGTTGAGAGGGCCTCCTCTTGAGATGCGACGGGAACGCCGGGAACTCTTTCCCGACGAAGCAGGGAAAGGATCCCTCATCTCGAGCTACGAGGCGGAAACGGGGCTCCTCTGGATGTGGGCGGGACCCTCGTGATTCCTCTCGAGTGGAGACGGCTAGGTCGGGGAACTTCTTGATTTGCACCAAGGGTGTGAAGGACCCTTTCGAAGTTCCAGAGGTGAGGTGTGATCAGCCTCGAGACGCCTCAGCGGAAATGGGCCTCATCTCGCCTGGAGGGGAGAACCTCCTGGATTTTCTCCTGTTGCGGCAGGTCTTCTCGAGTTACGACGGGGAACTCAGGGACCCGCTCTGGTGGCCTCAGGAAAGGCCAGTCCCCATGCGAGTTGCTAGGGGACCTCTCGGGATTCCTCTCCCGTCCATGCCGGGGCCTCAGTCCTTGTGTGGAGTTGGGGCCGGAACCTGAGGATTCCTCTCCAGTGTTGCCATGGATCTTGGGGTGCTTCTGAGTCTCCCCAGGGGAGTCAGGCCTCGTCTCGAGTGGGGGCATGCACGTGCGCTTTCCTCCCGAGCTGTAGCAGTAGTTTCACGCTTCCTGTCACGTGGATCAAGGGATCTGTGGCTTTCCCTCGAGGCTGTCCCTCGAGGCTTTCCCACGAGGCTTTTCCACAGGGCTGTGCCACGTGCCACCTTGGTGTGAGTCGATCCTCGGCGTGAAAGACGAGCCGGTGAAGGGAAAAGAGGTTCCTCTGGAATGGACTGAGACATCTGGGGGACTCTTGGAATGGTGGCACGACCCTGGAGTTCCTCTCGCCGTTCCTGTTGAGAGGGCCTCCTCTTGAGATGCGACGGGAACGCCGGGAACTCTTTCCCGACGAAGCAGGGAAAGGATCCCTCATCTCGAGCTACGAGGCGGAAACGGGGCTCCTCTGGATGTGGGCGGGACCCTCGTGATTCCTCTCGAGTGGAGACGGGTATGTCGGGGAACTTCTTGATTTGCACCAAGGGTGTGAAGGACCCTTTCGAAGTTCCAGAGGTGAGGTGTGATCAGCCTCGAGACGCCTCAGCGGAAATGGGCCTCATCTCGCCTGGAGGGGAGAACCTCCTGGATTTTCTCGAGTTGCGGCAGGTCTTCTCGAATTACGACGGGGACCTCAGGGACCCGCTCTGGTGGCCTCAGGAAAGGCCAGTCCCCATGCGAGTTGCTAGGGGACCTCTCGGGATTCCTCTCCCGTCCATGCCGGGGCCTCAGTCCTTGTGTGGAGTCGGGGCCGGAACCTGAGGATTCCTCTCCAGTGTTGCCATGGATCTTGGGGTGCTTCTGAGTCTCCCCAGGGGAGTCAGGCCTCGTCTCGAGTGGGGGCATGCACGTGCGCTTTCCTCCCGAGCTGCAGAAGTAGTGTCACGCTTCCTGTCACGTGGATCAAGGGATCTGTGGCTTTCCCTCGAGGCTTTCCCACGAGGCTTTCCCACAGGGCTGTGCCACGTGCCACCTTGGTGTGAGTCGATCCTCGGCGTGAAAGACGAGCCCGTGAAGGGAAAAGAGGTTCCTCTGGAATGGACTGAGACATCTGGGGGACTCTTGGAATGGTGGCACGACCCTGGAGTTCCTCTCGCCGTTCCTGTTGAGAGGGCCTCCTCTTGAGATGCGACGGGAACGCCGGGAACTCTTTCCCGACGAAGCAGGGAAAGGATCCCTCATCTCGAGCTACGAAGCGGAAACGGGGCTCCTCTGGATGTGGGCGGGACCCTCGTGATTCCTCTCGAGTGGAGACGGGTATGTCGGGGAACTTCTTGATTTGCACCAAGGGTGTGAAGGACCCTTTCGAAGTTCCAGAGGTGAGGTGTGATCAGCCTCGAGACCCCTCAGCCGAAATGGGCCTCATCTCGCCTGGAGGGGAGAACCTCCTGGATTTTCACGAGTTGCAGCAGGTCTTCTCGAGTTACGACGGGGACCTCAGGGACCCGCTCTGGTGGCCTCAGGAAAGGCCAGTCCCCATGCGAGTTGCTAGGGGACCTCTCGGGATTCCTCTCCCGTCCATGCCGGGGCCTCAGTCCTTGTGTGGAGTCGGGGCCGGAACCTGAGGATTCCTCTCCAGTGTTGCCATGGATCTTGGGGTGCTTCTGAGTCTCGCCAGGGGAGTCAGGCCTCGTCTCGAGTGGGGGCATGCATGTGCGCTTTCCTCCCGCGCTGCAGCAGTAGTGTCACGCTTCCTGTCACGTGGATCAAGGGATCTGTGGCTTTCCCACGAGGCTTTCCCACAGGGCTGTGCCACGTGCCACCTTGGTGTGAGTCGATCCTCGGCGTGAAAGACGAGCCCGTGAAGGGAAAAGAGGTTCCTCTGGAATGGACTGAGACATCTGGGGGACTCTTGGAATGGTGGCACGACCCTGGAGTTCCTCTCGCCGTTCCTGTTGAGAGGGCCTCCTCTTGAGATGCGACGGGAACGCCGGGAACTCTTTCCCGACGAAGCAGGGAAAGGATCCCTCATCTCGAGCTACGAGGCGGAAACGGGGCTCCTCTGGATGTGGGCGGGACCCTCGTGATTCCTCTCGAGTGGAGACGGGTATGTCGGGGAACTTCTTGATTTGCACCAAGGGTGTGAAGGACCCTTTCGAAGTTCCAGAGGTGAGGTGTGATCAGCCTCGAGACGCCTCAGCGGAAATGGGCCTCATCTCGCCTGGAGGGGAGAACCTCCTGGATTTTCTCGAGTTGCGGCAGGTCTTCTCGAGTTACGACGGGGACCTCAGGGACCCGCTCTGGTGGCCTCAGGAAAGGCCAGTCCCCATGCGAGTTGCTAGGGGACCTCTCGGGATTCCTCTCCCGTCCATGCCGGGGCCTCAGTCCTTGTGTGGAGTCGGGGCCGGAACCTGAGGATTCCTCTCCAGTGTTGCCATGGATCTTGGGGTGCTTCTGAGTCTCCCCAGGGGAGTCAGGCCTCGTCTCGAGTGGGGGCATGCACGTGCGCTTTCCTCCCGAGCTGCAGCAGTAGTGTCACGCTTCCTGTCACGTGGATCAAGGGATCTGTGGCTTTCCCTCGAGGCTGTCCCTCGAGGCTTTCCCACGAGGCTTTCCCACAGGGCTGTGCCACGTGCCACCTTGGTGTGAGTCGATCCTCGGCGTGAAAGACGAGCCGCTGAAGGGAAAAGAGGTTCCTCTGGAATGGACTGAGACATCTGGGGGACTCTTGGAATGGTGGCACGACCCTGGAGTTCCTCTCGCCGTTCCTGTTGAGAGGGCCTCCTCTTGAGATGCGACGGGAACGCCGGGAACTCTTTCCCGACGAAGCAGGGAAAGGATCCCTCATCTCGAGGTACGAGGCGGAAACGGGCTCCTCTGGATGTGGGCGGGACCCTCGTGATTCCTCTCGAGTGGAGACGGGTATGTCGGGGAACTTCTTGATTTGCACCAAGGGTGTGAAGGACCCTTTCGAAGTTCCAGAGGTGAGGTGTGATCAGCCTCGAGACGCCTCAGCGGAAATGGGCCTCATCTCGCCTGGAGGGGAGAACTTCCTGGATTTTCTCGAGTTGCGGCAGGTCTTCTCGAGTTACGACGGGGACCTCAGGGACCCGCTCTGGTGGCCTCAGGAAAGGCCAGTCCCCATGCGAGTTGCTAGGGGACCTCTCGGGATTCCTCTCCCGTCCATGCCGGGGCCTCAGTCCTTGTGTGGAGTCGGGGCCGGAACCTGAGGATTCCTCTCCAGTGTTGCCATGGATCTTGGGGTGCTTCTGAGTCTCCCCAGGGGAGTCAGGCCTCGTCTCGAGTGGGGGCATGCACGTGCGCTTTCCTCCCGAGCTGCAGCAGTAGTGTCACGCTTCCTGTCACGTGGATCAAGGGATCTGTGGCTTTCCCTCGAGGCTGTCCCTCGAGGCTTTCCCACGAGGCTTTCCCACAGGGCTGTGCCACGTGCCACCTTGGTGTGAGTCGATCCTCGGCGTGAAAGACGAGCCGCTGAAGGGAAAAGAGGTTCCTCTGGAATGGACTGAGACATCTGGGGGACTCTTGGAATGGTGGCACGACCCTGGAGTTCCTCTCGCCGTTCCTGTTGAGAGGGCCTCCTCTTGAGATGCGACGGGAACGCCGGGAACTCTTTCCCGACGAAGCAGGGAAAGGATCCCTCATCTCGAGGTACGAGGCGGAAACGGGCTCCTCTGGATGTGGGCGGGACCCTCGTGATTCCTCTCGAGTGGAGACGGGTATGTCGGGGAACTTCTTGATTTGCACCAAGGGTGTGAAGGACCCTTTCGAAGTTCCAGAGGTGAGGTGTGATCAGCCTCGAGACGCCTCAGCGGAAATGGGCCTCATCTCGCCTGGAGGGGAGAACTTCCTGGATTTTCTCGAGTTGCGGCAGGTCTTCTCGAGTTACGACGGGGACCTCAGGGACCCGCTCTGGTGGCCTCAGGAAAGGCCAGTCCCCATGCGAGTTGCTAGGGGACCTCTCGGGATTCCTCTCCCGTCCATGCCGGGGCCTCAGTCCTTGTGTGGAGTCGGGGCCGGAACCTGAGGATTCCTCTCCAGTGTTGCCATGGATCTTGGGGTGCTTCTGAGTCTCCCCAGGGGAGTCAGGCCTCGTCTCGAGTGGGGGCATGCACGTGCGCTTTCCTCCCGAGCTGCAGCAGTAGTGTCACGCTACCTGTCACGTGGATCAAGGGATCTGTGGCTTTCCCTCGAGGCTGTCCCTCGAGGCTTTCCCACGACGCTTTCCCACAGGGCTGTGCCACGTGCCACCTTGGTGGGAGTCGATCCTGGGCGTGAAAGACGAGCCGGTGAAGGGAAAAGAGGTTCCTCTGAATGGACTGAGACATCTGGGGGACTCTTGGAATGGTGGCACGACCCTGGAGTTCCTCTCGCCGTTCCTGTTGAGAGGGCCTCCTCTTGAGATGCGACGGGAACGCCGGGAACTCTTTCCCGACGAAGCAGGGAAAGGATCCCTCATCTCGAGCTACGAGGCGGAAACGGGGCTCCTCTGATGTGGGCGGGACCCTCGTGATTCCTCTCGAGTGGAGACGGCTAGGTCGGGGAACTTCTTGATTTGCACCAAGGGTGTGAAGGACCCTTTCGAAGTTCCAGAGGTGAGGTGTGATCAGCCTCGAGACGCCTCAGCGGAAATGGGCCTCATCTCGCCTGGAGGGGAGAACCTCCTGGATTTTCTCGAGTTGCGGCAGGTCTTCTCGAGTTATGACGGGGAACACAGGGACCCGCTCTGGTGGCCTCAGGAAAGGCCAGTCCCCATGCGAGTTGCTAGGGGACCACTCGGGATTCCTCTCCCGTCCATAGCCGGGGCCTCAGTCCTTGTGTGGAGTCGGGGCCGGAACCTGAGGATTCCTCTCCAGTGTTGCCATGGATCTTGGGGTGCTTCTGAGTCTCCCCAGGGGAGTCAGGCCTCGTCTCGAGTGGGGGCATGCACGTGCGCTTTCCTCCCGAGCTGCAGCAGGAGTGTCACGCTTCCTGTCACGTGGATCAAGGGATCTGTGGCTTTCCCTCGAGGCTGTCCCTCGAGGCTTTCCCACGAGGCTTTCCCACAGGGCTGTGCCACGTGCCACCTTGGTGTGAGTCGATCCTCGGCATGAAAGACGAGCCGGTGAAGGGAAAAGAGGTTCCTCTGGAATGGACTGAGACATCTGGGGGACTCTTGGAATGGTGGCACGACCCTGGAGTTCCTCTCGCCGTTCCTGTTGAGAGGGCCTCCTCTTGAGATGCGACGGGAACGCCGGGAACTATTTCCCGACGAAGCAGGGAAAGGATCCCTCATATCGAGCTACGAGGCGGAAACGGGGCTCCTCTGGATGTGGGCGGGACCCTCGTGATTCCTCTCGAGTGGAGACGGGTATGTCGGGGAACTTCTTGATTTGCACCAAGGGTGTGAAGGACCCTTTCGAAGTTCCAGAGGTGAGGTGTGATCAGCCTCGAGACGCCTCAGCGGAAATGGGCCTCATCTCGCCTGGAGGGGAGAACCTCCTGGATTTTCTCGAGTTGCGGCAGGTCTTCTCGAGTTACGACGGGGACCTCAGGGACCCGCTCTGGTGGCCTCAGGAAAGGCCAGTCCCCATGCGAGTTGCTAGGGGACCTCTCGGGATTCCTCTCCCGTCCATGCCGGGGCCTCAGTCCTTGTGTGGAGTCGGGGCCGGAACCTGAGGATTCCTCTCCAGTGTTGCCATGGATCTTGGGGTGCTTCAGAGTCTCCCCAGGGGAGTCAGGCCTCGTCTCGAGTGGGGGCATGCACGTGCGCTTTCCTCCCGAGCTGCAGCAGTAGTGTCACGCTACCTGTCACGTGGATCAAGGGATCTGTGGCTTTCCCTCGAGGCTGTCCCTCGAGGCTTTCCCACGAGGCTTTCCCACAGGGCTGTGCCACGTGCCACCTTGGTGGGAGTCGATCCTCGGCGTGAAAGACGAGCCGGTGAAGGGAAAAGAGGTTCCTCTGGAATGGACAGAGACATCTGGGGGACTCTTGGAATGGTGGCACGACCCTGGAGTTCCTCTCGCCGTTCCTGTTGAGAGGGCCTCCTCTTGAGATGCGACGGGAACGCCGGGAACTCTTTCCCGACGAAGCAGGGAAAGGATCCCTCATCTCGAGCTACGAGGCGGAAACGGGGCTCCTCTGGATGTGGGCGGGACCCTCGTGATTCCTCTCGAGTGGAGACGGCTAGGTCGGGGAACTTCTTGATTTGCACCAAGGGTGTGAAGAACCCTTTCGAAGTTCCAGAGGTGAGGTGTGATCAGCCTCGAGACGCCTCAGCGGAAATGGGCCTCATCTCGCCTGGAGGGGAGAACCTCCTGGATTTTCTCGAGTTGCGGCAGGTCTTCTCGAGTTACGACGGGGACCTCAGGGACCCGCTCTGGTGGCCTCAGGAAAGGCCAGTCCCCATGCGAGTTGCTAGGGGACCTCTCGGGATTCCTCTCCCGTCCATGCCGGGGCCTCAGTCCTTGTGTGGAGTCGGGGCCGGAACCTGAGGATTCCTCTCCAGTGTTGCCATGGATCTTGGGGTGCTTCTGAGTCTCCCCAGGGGAGTCAGGCCTCGTCTCGAGTGGGGGCATGCACGTGCGCTTTCCTCCCGAGCTGCAGCAGGAGTGTCACGCTTCCTGTCACGTGGATCAAGGGATCTGTGGCTTTCCCTCGAGGCTGTCCCTCGAGGCTTTCCCACGAGGCTTTCCCACAGGGCTGTGCCACGTGCCACCTTGGTGTGAGTCGATCCTCGGCATGAAAGACGAGCCGGTGAAGGGAAAAGAGGTTCCTCTGGAATGGACTGAGACTTCTGGGGGACTCTTGGAATGGTGGCACGACCCTGGAGTTCCTCTCGCCGTTCCTGTTGAGAGGGCCTCCTCTTGAGATGCGACGGGAACGCCGGGAACTCTTTCCCGACGAAGCAGGGAAAGGATCCCTCATATCGAGCTACGAGGCGGAAACGGGGCTCCTCTGGATGTGGGCGGGACCCTCGTGATTCCTCTCGAGTGGAGACGGGTATGTCGGGGAACTTCTTGATTTGCACCAAGGGTGTGAAGGACCCTTTCGAAGTTCCAGAGGTGAGGTGTGATGAGCCTCGAGACGCCTCAGCGGAAATGGGCCTCATCTCGCCTGGAGGGGAGAACCTCCTGGATTTTCTCGAGTTGCGGCAGGTCTTCTCGAGTTACGACGGGGACCTCAGGGACCCGCTCTGGTGGCCTCAGGAAAGGCCAGTCCCCATGCGAGTTGCTAGGGGACCTCTCGGGATTCCTCTCCCGTCCATGCCGGGGCCTCAGTCCTTGTGTGGAGTCGGGGCCGGAACCTGAGGATTCCTCTCCAGTGTTGCCATGGATCTTGGGGTGCTTCTGAGTCTCCCCAGGGGAGTCAGGCCTCGTCTCGAGTGGGGGCATGCACGTGCGCTTTCCTCCCGAGCTGCAGCAGTAGTGTCACGCTACCTGTCACGTGGATCAAGGGATCTGTGGCTTTCCCTCGAGGCTGTCCCTCGAGGCTTTCCCACGAGGCTTTCCCACAGGGCTGTGCCACGTGCCACCTTGGTGGGAGTCGATCCTCGGCGTGAAAGACGAGCCGGTGAAGGGAAAAGAGGTTCCTCTGGAATGGACAGAGACATCTGGGGGACTCTTGGAATGGTGGCACGACCCTGGAGTTCCTCTCGCCGTTCCTGTTGAGAGGGCCTCCTCTTGAGATGCGACGGGAACGCCGGGAACTCTTTCCCGACGAAGCAGGGAAAGGATCCCTCATCTCGAGCTACGAGGCGGAAACGGGGCTCCTCTGGATGTGGGCGGGACCCTCGTGATTCCTCTCGAGTGGAGACGGCTAGGTCGGGGAACTTCTTGATTTGCACCAAGGGTGTGAAGAACCCTTTCGAAGTTCCAGAGGTGAGGTGTGATCAGCCTCGAGACGCCTCAGCGGAAATGGGCCTCATCTCGCCTGGAGGGGAGAACCTCCTGGATTTTCTCGAGTTGCGGCAGGTCTTCTCGAGTTACGACGGGGACCTCAGGGACCCGCTCTGGTGGCCTCAGGAAAGGCCAGTCCCCATGCGAGTTGCTAGGGGACCTCTCGGGATTCCTCTCCCGTCCATGCCGGGGCCTCAGTCCTTGTGTGGAGTCGGGGCCGGAACCTGAGGATTCCTCTCCAGTGTTGCCATGGATCTTGGGGTGCTTCTGAGTCTCCCCAGGGGAGTCAGGCCTCGTCTCGAGTGGGGGCATGCACGTGCGCTTTCCTCCCGAGCTGCAGCAGTAGTGTCACGCTTCCTGTCACGTGGATCAAGGGATCTGTGGCTTTCCCTCGAGGCTGTCCCTCGAGGCTTTCCCACGAGGCTTTCCCACAGGGCTGTGCCACGTGCCACCTTGGTGTGAGTCGATCCTCGGCGTGAAAGACGAGCCGGTGAAGGGAAAAGAGGTTCCTCTGGAATGGACTGAGACATCTGGGGGACTCTTGGAATGGTGGCACGACCCTGGAGTTCCTCTCGCCGTTCCTGTTGAGAGGGCCTCCTCTTCAGATGCGACGGGAAGGCCGGGAACTCTTTCCCAACGAAGCAGGGAAAGGATCCCTCATCTCGAGCTACGAGGCGAAAACGGGGCTCCTCTGGATGTGGGCGGGACCCTCGTGATTCCTCTCGAGTGGAGACGTGTATGTCGGGATACTTCTTGATTTGCACCAAGGGTGTGAAGGACCCTTTCGAAGTTCCAGAGGTGAGGTGTGATCAGCCTCGAGACGCCTCAGCGGAAATGGGCCTCATCTCGCCTGGAGGGGAGAACCTCCTGGATTTTCTCGAGTTGCGGCAGGTCTTCTCGAGTTACGACGGGGACCTCAGGGACCCGCTCTGGTGGCCTCAGGAAAGGCCAGTCCCCATGCGAGTTGCTAGGGGACCTCTCGGGATTCCTCTCCCGTCCATGCCGGGGCCTCAGTCCTTGTGTGGAGTCGGGGCCGGAACCTGAGGATTCCTCTCCAGTGTTGCCATGGATCTTGGGGTGCTTCTGAGTCTCCCCAGGGGAGTCAGGCCTCGTCTCGAGTGGGGGCATGCACGTGCGCTTTCCTCCCGAGCTGCAGCAGTAGTGTCACGCTACCTGTCACGTGGATCAAGGGATCTGTGGCTTTCCCTCGAGGCTGTCCCTCGAGGCATTCCCACGAGGCTTTCCCACAGGGCTGTGCCACGTGCCACCTTGGTGTGAGTCGATCCTCGGCGTGAAAGACGAGCCGGTGAAGGGAAAAGAGGTTCCTCTGGAATGGACTGAGACATCTGGGGGACTCTTGGAATGGTGGCACGACCCTGGAGTTCCTCTCGCCGTTCCTGTTCAGAGGGCCTCCTCTTGAGATGCGACGGGAACGCCGGGAACTCTTTCCCGACGAAGCAGGGAAAGGATCCCTCATCTCGAGCTACGAGGCGGAAACGGGGCTCCTCTGGATGTGGGCGGGACCCTCGTGATTCCTCTCGAGTGGAGACGGCTAGGTCGGGGAACTTCTTGATTTGCACCAAGGGTGTGAAGGACCCTTTCGAAGTTCCAGAGGTGAGGTGTGATCAGCCTCGAGACGCCTCAGCGGAAATGGGCCTCATCTCGCCTGGAGGGGAGAACCTCCTGGATTTTCTCGAGTTGCGGCAGGTCTTCTCGAGTTACGACGGGGACCTCAGGGACCCGCTCTGGTGGCCTCAGGAAAGGCCAGTCCCCATGCGAGTTGCTAGGGGACTTCTCGGGATTCCTCTCCCGTCCATGCCGGGGCCTCAGTCCTTGTGTGGAGTCGGGGCCGGTACCTGAGGATTCCTCTCCAGTGTTGCCATGGATCTTGGGGTGCTTCTGAGTCTCCCCAGGGGAGTCAGGCCTCGTCTCGAGTGGGGGCATGCACGTGCGCTTTCCTCCCGAGCTGCAGCAGTAGTGTCACGCTTCCTGTCACGTGGATCAAGGGATCTGTGGCTTTCCCTCGAGGCTGTCCCTCGAGGCTTTCCCACGAGGCTTTCCCACAGGGCTGTGCCACGTGCCACCTTGGTGTGAGTCGATCCTCAGCGTGAAAGACGAGCCGGTGAAGGGAAAAGAGGTTCCTCTGGAATGGACTGAGACATCTGGGGGACTCTTGGAATGGTGGCACGACCCTGGAGTTCCTCTCGCCGTTCCTGTAGAGAGGGCCTCCTCTTGAGATGCGACGGGAAGGCCGGGAACTCTTTCCCGACAGAGCAGGGAAAGGATCCCTCATCTCGAGCTACGAGGCGAAAACGGGGCTCCTCTGGATGTGGGCGGGACCCTCGTGATTCCTCTCGAGTGGAGACGTGTATGTCGGGATACTTCTTGATTTGCACCAAGGGTGTGAAGGACCCTTTCGAAGTTCCAGAGGTGAGGTGTGATCAGCCTCGAGACGCCTCAGCGGAAATGGGCCTCATCTCGCCTGGAGGGGAGAACCTCCTGGATTTTCTCGAGTTGCGGCAGGTCTTCTCGAGTTACGACGGGGACCTCAGGGACCCGCTCTGGTGGCCTCAGGAAAGGCCAGTCCCCATGCGAGTTGCTAGGGGACCTCTCGGGATTCCTCTCCCGTCCATGCCGGGGCCTCAGTCCTTGTGTGGAGTCGGGGCCGGAACCTGAGGATTCCTCTCCAGTGTTGTCATGGATCTTGGGGTGCTTCTGAGTCTCCCCAGGGGAGTCAGGCCTCGTCTCGAGTGGGGGCATGCACGTGCGCTTTCCTCCCGAGCTGCAGCAGTAGTTTCACGCTTCCTGTCACGTGGATCAAGGGATCTGTGGCTTTCCCTCGAGGCTGTCCCTCGAGGCTTTCCCACGAGGCTTTCCCACAGGGCTGTGCCACGTGCCACCTTGGTGGGAGTCGATCCTCGGCGTGAAAGACGAGCCGCTGAAGGGAAAAGAGGTTCCTCTGGAATGGACTGAGACATCTGGGGGACTCTTGGAATGGTGGCACGACCCTGGAGTTCCTCTCGCCGTTCCTGTTGAGAGGGCCTCCTCTTGAGATGCGACGGGAACGCCGGGAACTCTTTCCCGACGAAGCAGGGAAAGGATCCCTCATCTCGAGCTACGAGGCGGAAACGGGGCTCCTCTTGATGTGGGCGGGACCCACGTGATTCCTCTCGAGTGGAGACGGGTATGTGGGGAACTTCTTGATTTGCACCAAGGGTGTGAAGGACCCTTTAGAAGTTCCAGAGGTGAGGTGTGATCAGCCTCGAGACGCCTCAGCGGAAATGGGCCTCATCTCGCCTGGAGGGGAGAACCTCCTGGATTTTCTCGAGTTGCGGCAGGTCTTCTAGAGTTATGACGGGGACCACAGGGACCCGCTCTGGTGGCCTCAGGAAAGGCCAGTCCCCATGCGAGTTGCTAGGGGACCTCTCGGGATTCCTCTCCCGTCCATGCCGGGGCCTCAGTCCTTGTGTGGAGTCGGGGCCGGAACCTGAGGATTCCTCTCCAGTGTTGCCATGGATCTTGGGGTGCTTCTGAGTCTCCCCAGGGGAGTCAGGCCTCGTCTCGAGTGGGGGCATGCACGTGCGCTTTCCTCCCGAGCTGCAGCAGTAGTGTCAGGCTACCTGTCACGTGGATCAAGGGATCTGTGGCTTTCCCTCGAGGCTGTCCCTCGAGGCTTTCCCACGAGGCTTTCCCACAGGGCTGTGCCACGTGCCACCATGGTGGGAGTCGAACCTCGGCGTGAAAGACGAGCCGGTGAAGGGAAAAGAGGTTCCTCTGGAATGGACAGAGACATCTGGGGGACTCTTGGAATGGTGGCACGACCCTGGAGTTCCTCTCGCCGTTCCTGTTGAGAGGGCCTCCTCTTGAGATGCGACGGGAATGCCGGGAACTCTTTCCCGACGAAGCAGGGAAAGGATCCCTCATCTCGAGCTACGAGGCGGAAACGGGGCTCCTCTGGATGTGGGCGGGACCCTCGTGATTCCTCTCGAGTGGAGACGGCTAGGTCGGGGAACTTCTTGATTTGCACCAAGGGTGTGAAGGACCCTTTCGAAGTTCCAGAGGTGAGGTGTGATCAGCCTCGAGACGCCTCAGCGGAAATGGGCCTCATCTCGCCTGGAGGGGAGAACCTCCTGGATTTTCTCGAGATGCGGCAGGTCTTCTCGAGTTACGACGGGGACCTCAGGGACCCGCTCTGGTGGCCTCAGGAAAGGCCAGTCCCCATGCGAGTTGCTAGGGGACCTCTCGGGATTCCTCTCCCGTCCATGCCGGGGCCTCAGTCCTTGTGTGGATTCGGGGCCGGTACCTGAGGATTCCTCTCCAGTGTTGCCATGGATCTTGGGGTGCTTCTGAGTCTCCCCAGGGGAGTCAGGCCTCGTCTCGAGTGGGGGCATGCACGTGCGCTTTCCTCCCGAGCTGCAGCAGTAGTGTCACGCTTCCTGTCACGTGGATCAAGGGATCTGTGGCTTTCCCTCGAGGCTGTCCCTCGAGGCTTTCCCACGAGGCTTTCCCACAGGGCTGTGCCACGTGCCACCTTGGTGTGAGTAGATCCTCAGCGTGAAAGACGAGCCGGTGAAGGGAAAAGAGGTTCCTCTGGAATGGACTGAGACATCTGGGGGACTCTTGGAATGGTGGCACGACCCTGGAGTTCCTCTCGCCGTTCCTGTTGAGAGGGCCTCCTCTTCAGATGCGACGGGAAGGCCGGGAACTCTTTCCCGACGAAGCAGGGAAAGGATCCCTCATCTCGAGCTACGAGGCGAAAACGGGGCTCCTCTGGATGTGGGCGGGACCCTCGTGATTCCTCTCGAGTGGAGACGGGTATGTCGGGATACTTCTTGATTTGCACCAAGGGTGTGAAGGACCCTTTCGAAGTTCCAGAGGTGAGGTGTGATCAGCCTCGAGACGCCTCAGCGGAAATGGGCCTCATCTCGCCTGGAGGGGAGAACCTCCTGGATTTTCTCGAGTTGCGGCAGGTCTTCTCGAGTTACGACGGGGACCTCAGGGACCCGCTCTGGTGGCCTCAGGAAAGGCCAGTCCCCATGCGAGTTGCTAGGGGACCTCTCGGGATTCCTCTCCCGTCCATGCCGGGGCCTCAGTCCTTGTGTGGAGTCGGGGCCGGAACCTGAGGATTCCTCTCCAGTGTTGCCATGGATCTTGGGGTGCTTCTGAGTCTCCCCAGGGGAGTCAGGCCTCGTCTCGAGTGGGGGCATGCACGTGCGCTTTCCTCCCGAGCTGCAGCAGTAGTGTCACGCTTCCTGTCACGTGGATCAAGGGATCTGTGGCTTTCCCTCGAGGCTGTCCCTCGAGGCTTTCCCACGAGGCTTTCCAACAGGGCTGTGCCACGTGCCACCTTGGTGGGAGTCGATCCTCGGTGTGAAAGACGAGCCGCTGAAGGGAAAAGAGGTTCCTCTGGAATGGACTGAGACATCTGGGGGACTCTTGGAATGGTGGCACGACCCTGGAGTTCCTCTCGCCGTTCCTGTTGAGAAGGCCTCCTCTTGAGATGCGACGGGAACGCCGGGAACTCTTTCCCGACGAAGCAGGGAAAGGATCCCTCATCTCGAGCTACGAGGCGGAAACGGGGCTCCTCTTGATGTGGGCGGGACCCACGTGATTCCTCTCGAGTGGAGACGGGTATGTCGGGGAACTTCTTGATTTGCACCAAGGGTGTGAAGGACCCTTTAGAAGTTCCAGAGGTGAGGTGTGATCAGCCTCGAGGCGCCTCAGCGGAAATGGGCCTCATCTCGCCTGGAGGGGAGAACCTCCTGGATTTTCTCGAGTTGCGGCAGGTCTTCTCGAGTTACTACGGGGACCTCAGGGACCCGCTCTGGTGGCCTCAGGAAAGGCCAGTCCCCATGCGAGTTGCTAGGGGACCTCTCGGGATTCCTCTCCCGTCCATGCCGGGGCCTCTGTCCTTGTGTGGAGTCGGGGCCGGAACCTGAGGATTCCTCTCCAGTGTTGCCATGGATCTTGGGGTGCTTCTGAGTCTCCCCAGGGGAGTCAGGCCTCGTCTCGAGTGGGGGTATGCACGTGCGCTTTCCTCCCGAGCTGCAGCAGTAGTGTCACGCTACCTGTCACGTGGATCCAGGGATCTGTGGCTTTCCCTCGAGGCTGTCCCTCGAGGCTTTCCCACGAGGCTTTCCCACAGGGCTGTGCCACGTGCCACCTTGGTGGGAGTCGATCCTCGGCGTGAAAGACGAGCCGGTGAAGGGAAAAGAGGTTCCTCTGGAATGGACTGAGACATCTGGGGGACTCTTGGAATGGTGGCACGACCCTGGAGTTCCTCTCGCCGTTCCTGTTGAGAGGGCCTCCTCTTGAGATGCGACGGGAACGCCGGGAACTCTTTCCCGACGAAGCAGGGAAAGGATCCCTCATCTCGAGCTACGAAGCGGAAACGGGGCTCCTCTGGATGTGGGCGGGACCCACGTGATTCCTCTCGAGTGGAGACGGCTAGGTCGGGGAACTTCTTGATTTGCACCAAGGGTGTGAAGGACCCTTTCGAAGTTCCAGAGGTGAGGTGTGATCAGCCTCGAGACGCCTCAGCGGAAATGGGCCTCATCTCGCCTGGAGGGGAGAACCTCCTGGATTTTCTCGAGTTGCGGCAGGTCTTCTCGAGTTACGACGGGGACCTCAGGGACCCGCTCTGGTGGCCTCAGGAAAGGCCAGTCCCCATGCGAGTTGCTAGGGGACCTCTCGGGATTCCTCTCCCGTCCATGCCGGGGCCTCAGTCCTTGTGTGGAGTCGGGGCCGGAACCTGAGGTTTCCTCTCCAGTGATGCCATGGATCTTGGGGTGCTTCTGAGTCTCCCCAGGGGAGTCAGGCCTCGTCTCGAGTGGGGGCATGCACGTGCGCTTTCCTCCCGAGCTGCAGCAGTAGTGTCACGCTTCCTGTCACGTGGATCAAGGGATCTGTGGCTTTCCCTCGAGGCTGTCCCTCGAGGCTTTCCCACGAGGCTTTCCAACAGGGCTGTGCCACGTGCCACCTTGGTGGGAGTCGATCCTCGGTGTGAAAGACGAGCCGCTGAAGGGAAAAGAGGTTCCTCTGGAATGGACTGAGACATCTGGGGGACTCTTGGAATGGTGGCACGACCCTGGAGTTCCTCTCGCCGTTCCTGTTGAGAGGGCCTCCTCTTGAGATGCGACGGGAACGCCGGGAACTCTTTCCCGACGAAGCAGGGAAAGGATCCCTCATCTCGAGCTACGAGGCGGAAACGGGGCTCCTCTTGATGTGGGCGGGACCCACGTGATTCCTCTCGAGTGGAGACGGGTATGTCGGGGAACTTCTTGATTTGCACCAAGGGTGTGAAGGACCCTTTAGAAGTTCCAGAGGTGAGGTGTGATCAGCCTCGAGGCGCCTCAGCGGAAATGGGCCTCATCTCGCCTGGAGGGGAGAACCTCCTGGATTTTCTCGAGTTGCGGCAGGTCTTCTCGAGTTACGACGGGGACCACAGGGACCCGCTCTGGTGGCCTCAGGAAAGGCCAGTCCCCATGCGAGTTGCTAGGGGACCACTCGGGATTCCTCTCCCGTCCATGCCGGGGCCTCAGTCCTTGTGTGGAGTCGGGGCCGGAACCTGAGGATTCCTCTCCAGTGTTGCCATGGATCTTGGGGTGCTTCTGAGTCTCCCCAGGGGAGTCAGGCCTCGTCTCGAGTGGGGGCATGCACGTGCGCTTTCCTCCCGAGCTGCAGCAGTAGTGTCACGCTTCCTGTCACGTGGATCAAGGGATCTGTGGCTTTCCCTCGAGGCTGTCCCTCGAGGCTTTCCCACGAGGCTTTCCCACAGGGCTGTGCCACGTGCCACCTTGGTGTGAGTCGATCCTCGGCATGAAAGACGAGCCGGTGAAGGGAAAAGAGGTTCCTCTGGAATGGACTGAGACATCTGGGGGACTCTTGGAATGGTGGCACGACCCTGGAGTTCCTCTCGCCGTTCCTGTTGAGAGGGCCTCCTCTTGAGATGCGACGGGAACGCCGGGAACTCTTTCCCGACGAAGCAGGGAAAGGATCCCTCATATCGAGCTACGAGGCGGAAACGGGGCTCCTCTGGATGTGGGCGGGACCCTCGTGATTCCTCTCGAGTGGAGACGGGTATGTCGGGGAACTTCTTGATTTGCACCAAGGGTGTGAAGGACCCTTTCGAAGTTCCAGAGGTGAGGTGTGATCAGCCTCGAGACGCCTCAGCGGAAATGGGCCTCATCTCGCCTGGAGGGGAGAACCTCCTGGATTTTCTCGAGTTGCGGCAGGTCTTCTAGAGTTACGACGGGGACCTCAGGGACCCGCTCTGGTGGCCTCAGGAAAGGCCAGTCCCCATGCGAGTTGCTAGGGGACCACTCGGGATTCCTCTCCCGTCCATGCCGGGGCCTCTGTCCTTGTGTGGAGTCGGGGCCGGAACCTGAGGATTCCTCTCCAGTGTTGTCATGGATCTTGGGGTGCTTCTGAGTCTCCCCAGGGGAGTCAGGCCTCGTCTCGAGTGGGGGTATGCACGTGCGCTTTCCTCCCGAGCTGCAGCAGTAGTGTCACGCTACCTGTCACGTGGATCCAGGGATCTGTGGCTTTCCCTCGAGGCTGTCCCTCGAGGCTTTCCCACGAGGCTTTCCCACAGGGCTGTGCCACGTGCCACCTTGGTGTGAGTCGATCCTCGGCGTGAAAGACGAGCGGTGAAGGGAAAAGAGGTTCCTCTGGAATGGACTGAGACATCTGGGGGACTCTTGGAATGGTGGCACGACCCTGGAGTTCCTCTCGCCGTTCCTGTTGAGAGGGCCTCCTCTTGAGATGCGACGGGAACGCCGGGAACTCTTTCCCGACGAAGCAGGGAAAGGATCCCTCATATCGAGCTACGAGGCGGAAACGGGGCTCCTCTGGATGTGGGCGGGACCCTCGTGATTCCTCTCGAGTGGAGACGGGTATGTCGGGGAACTTCTTGATTTGCACCAAGGGTGTGAAGGACCCTTTCGAAGTTCCAGAGGTGAGGTGTGATCAGCCTCGAGACGCCTCAGCGGAAATGGGCCTCATCTCGCCTGGAGGGGAGAACCTCCTGGATTTTCTCGAGTTGCGGCAGGTCTTCTAGAGTTACGACGGGGACCTCAGGGACCCGCTCTGGTGGCCTCAGGAAAGGCCAGTCCCCATGCGAGTTACTAGGGGACCACTCGGGATTCCTCTCCCGTCCATGCCGGGGCCTCTGTCCTTGTGTGGAGTCGGGGCCGGAACCTGAGGATTCCTCTCCAGTGTTGTCATGGATCTTGGGGTGCTTCTGAGTCTCCCCAGGGGAGTCAGGCCTCGTCTCGAGTGGGGGTATGCACGTGCGCTTTCCTCCCGAGCTGCAGCAGTAGTGTCACGCTACCTGTCACGTGGATCCAGGGATCTGTGGCTTTCCCTCGAGGCTGTCCCTCGAGGCTTTCCCACGAGGCTTTCCCACAGGGCTGTGCCACGTGCCACCTTGGTGTGAGTCGATCCTCGGCGTGAAAGACGAGCCGGTGAAGGGAAAAGAGGTTCCTCTGGAATGGACTGAGACATCTGGGGGACTCTTGGAATGGTGGCACGACCCTGGAGTTCCTCTCGCCGTTCCTGTTGAGAGGGCCTCCTCTTGAGATGCGACGGGAACGCCGGGAACTCTTTCCCGACGAAGCAGGGAAAGGATCCCTCATCTAGAGCTACGAAGCGGAAACGGGGCTCCTCTGGATGTGGGCGGGACCCACGTGATTCCTCTCGAGTGGAGACGGCTAGGTCGGGGAACTTCTTGATTTGCACCAAGGGTGTGAAGGACCATTTCGAAGTTCCAGAGGTGAGGTGTGATCAGCCTCGAGACGCCTCAGCGGAAATGGGCCTCATCTCGCCTGGAGGGGAGAACCTCCTGGATTTTCTCGAGTTGCGCCAGGTCTTATCGAGTTACGACGGGGACCTCAGGGACCCGCTCTGGTGGCCTCAGGAAAGGCCAGTCCCCATGCGAGTTGCTAGGGGACCTCTCGGGATTCCTCTCCTGTCCATGCCGGGGCCTCAGTCCTTGTGTGGAGTCGGGGCCGGAACCTGAGGATTCCTCTCCAGTGTTGCCATGGATCTTGGGGTGCTTCTGAGTCTCCCCAGGGGAGTCAGGCCTCGTCTCGAGTGGGGGCATGCACGTGCGCTTTCCTCCCGAGCTGCAGCAGTAGTGTCACGCTTCCTGTCACGTGGATCAAGGGATCTGTGGCTTTCCCTCGAGGCTGTCCCTCGAGGCTTTCCCACGAGGCTTTCCAACAGGGCTGTGCCACGTGCCACCTTGGTGGGAGTCGATCCTCGGTGTGAAAGACGAGCCGCTGAAGGGAAAAGAGGTTCCTCTGGAATGGACTGAGACATCTGGGGGACTCTTGGAATGGTGGCACGACCCTGGAGTTCCTCTCGCCGTTCCTGTTGAGAAGGCCTCCTCTTGAGATGCGACGGGAACGCCGGGAACTCTTTCCCGACGAAGCAGGGAAAGGATCCCTCATCTCGAGCTACGAGGCGGAAACGGGGCTCCTCTTGATGTGGGCGGGACCCACGTGATTCCTCTCGAGTGGAGACGGGTATGTCGGGGAACTTCTTGATTTGCACCAAGGGTGTGAAGGACCCTTTAGAAGTTCCAGAGGTGAGGTGTGATCAGCCTCGAGGCGCCTCAGCGGAAATGGGCCTCATCTCGCCTGGAGGGGAGAACCTCCTGGATTTTCTCGAGTTGCGGCAGGTCTTCTCGAGTTATGACGGGGACCACAGGGACCCGCTCTGGTGGCCTCAGGAAAGGCCAGTCCCCATGCGAGTTGCTAGGGGACCACTCGGGATTCCTCTCCCGTCCATGCCGGGGCCTCAGTCCTTGTGTGGAGTCGGGGCCGGAACCTGAGGATTCCTCTCCAGTGTTGCCATGGATCTTGGGGTGCTTCTGAGTCTCCCCAGGGGAGTCAGGCCTCGTCTCGAGTGGGGGCATGCACGTGCGCTTTCCTCCCGAGCTGCAGCAGTAGTGTCACGCTTCCTGTCACGTGGATCAAGGGATCTGTGGCTTTCCCTCGAGGCTGTCCCTCGAGGCTTTCCCACGAGGCTTTCCCACAGGGCTGTGCCACGTGCCACCTTGGTGTGAGTCGATCCTCGGCATGAAAGACGAGCCGGTGAAGGGAAAAGAGGTTCCTCTGGAATGGACTGAGACATCTGGGGGACTCTTGGAATGGTGGCACGACCCTGGAGTTCCTCTCGCCGTTCCTGTTGAGAGGGCCTCCTCTTGAGATGCGACGGGAACGCCGGGAACTCTTTCCCGACGAAGCAGGGAAAGGATCCCTCATATCGAGCTACGAGGCGGAAACGGGGCTCCTCTGGATGTGGGCGGGACCCTCGTGATTCCTCTCGAGTGGAGACGGGTATGTCGGGGAACTTCTTGATTTGCACCAAGGGTGTGAAGGACCCTTTCGAAGTTCCAGAGGTGAGGTGTGATCAGCCTCGAGACGCCTCAGCGGAAATGGGCCTCATCTCGCCTGGAGGGGAGAACCTCCTGGATTTTCTCGAGTTGCGGCAGGTCTTCTCGAGTTACGACGGGGACCTCAGGGACCCGCTCTGGTGGCCTCAGGAAAGGCCAGTCCCCATGCGAGTTGCTAGGGGACCTCTCGGGATTCCTCTCCCGTCCATGCCGGGGCCTCTGTCCTTGTGTGGAGTCGGGGCCGGAACCTGAGGATTCCTCTCCAGTGTTGCCATGGATCTTGGGGTGCTTCTGAGTCTCCCCAGGGGAGTCAGGCCTCGTCTCGAGTGGGGGTATGCACGTGCGCTTTCCTCCCGAGCTGCAGCAGTAGTGTCACGCTACCTGTCACGTGGATCCAGGGATCTGTGGCTTTCCCTCGAGGCTGTCCCTCGAGGCTTTCCCACGAGGCTTTCCCACAGGGCTGTGCCACGTGCCACCTTGGTGGGAGTCGATCCTCGGCGTGAAAGAAGAGCCGGTGAAGGGAAAAGAGGTTCCTCTGGAATGGACTGAGACATCTGGGGGACTCTTGGAATGGTGGCACGACCCTGGAGTTCCTCTCGCCGTTCCTGTTGAGAGGGCCTCCTCTTGAGATGCGACGGGAACGCCGGGAACTCTTTCCAGACGAAGCAGGGAAAGGATCCCTCATCTCGAGCTACGAAGCGGAAACGGGGCTCCTCTGGATGTGGGCGGGACCCACGTGATTCCTCTCGAGTGGAGACGGCTAGGTCGGGGAACTTCTTGATTTGCACCAAGGGTGTGAAGGACCCTTTCGAAGTTCCAGAGGTGAGGTGTGATCAGCCTCGAGACGCCTCAGCGGAAATGGGCCTCATCTCGCCTGGAGGGGAGAACCTCCTGGATTTTCTCGAGTTGCGGCAGGTCTTCTCGAGTTACGACGGGGACCTCAGGGACCCGCTCTGGTGGCCTCAGGAAAGGCCAGTCCCCATGCGAGTTGCTAGGGGACCTCTCGGGATTCCTCTCCCGTCCATGCCGGGGCCTCAGTCCTTGTGTGGAGTCGGGGCCGGAACCTGAGGATTCCTCTCCAGTGATGCCATGGATCTTGGGGTGCTTCTGAGTCTCCCCAGGGGAGTCAGGCCTCGTCTCGAGTGGGGGCATGCACGTGCGCTTTCCTCCCGAGCTGCAGCAGTAGTGTCACGCTTCCTGTCACGTGGATCAAGGGATCTGTGGCTTTCCCTCGAGGCTGTCCCTCGAGGCTTTCCCACGAGGCTTTCCTACAGGGCTGTGCCACGTGCCACCTTGGTGGGAGTCGATCCTCGGTGTGAAAGACGAGCCGCTGAAGGGAAAAGAGGTTCCTCTGGAATGGACTGAGACATCTGGGGGACTCTTGGAATGGTGGCACGACCCTGGAGTTCCTCTCGCCGTTCCTGTTGAGAGGGCCTCCTCTTGAGATGCGACGGGAACGCCGGGAACTCTTTCCCGACGAAGCAGGGAAAGGATCCCTCATCTCGAGCTACGAGGCGGAAACGGGGCTCCTCTGGATGTGGGCGGGACCCTCGTGATTCCTCTCGAGTGGAGACGGGTATGTCGGGGAACTTCTTGATTTGCACCAAGGGTGTGAAGGACCCTTTCGAAGTTCCAGAGGTGAGGTGTGATCAGCCTCGAGACGCCTCAGCGGAAATGGGCCTCATCTCGCCTGGAGGGGAGAACCTCCTGGATTTTCTCGAGTTGCGGCAGGTCTTCTAGAGTTACGACGGGGACCTCAGGGACCCGCTCTGGTGGCCTCAGGAAAGGCCAGTCCCCATGCGAGTTGCTAGGGGACCACTCGGGATTCCTCTCCCGTCCATGCCGGGGCCTCTGTCCTTGTGTGGAGTCGGGGCCGGAACCTGAGGATTCCTCTCCAGTGTTGTCATGGATCTTGGGGTGCTTCTGAGTCTCCCCAGGGGAGTCAGGCCTCGTCTCGAGTGGGGGTATGCACGTGCGCTTTCCTCCCGAGCTGCAGCAGTAGTGTCACGCTACCTGTCACGTGGATCCAGGGATCTGTGGCTTTCCCTCGAGGCTGTCCCTCGAGGCTTTCCCACGAGGCTTTCCCACAGGGCTGTGCCACGTGCCACCTTGGTGTGAGTCGATCCTCGGCGTGAAAGACGAGCCGGTGAAGGGAAAAGAGGTTCCTCTGGAATGGACTGAGACATCTGGGGGACTCTTGGAATGGTGGCACGACCCTGGAGTTCCTCTCGCCGTTCCTGTTGAGAGGGCCTCCTCTTGAGATGCGACGGGAACGCCGGGAACTCTTTCCCGACGAAGCAGGGAAAGGATCCCTCATATCGAGCTACGAGGCGGAAACGGGGCTCCTCTGGATGTGGGCGGGACCCTCGTGATTCCTCTCGAGTGGAGACGGGTATGTCGGGGAACTTCTTGATTTGCACCAAGGGTGTGAAGGACCCTTTCGAAGTTCCAGAGGTGAGGTGTGATCAGCCTCGAGACGCCTCAGCGGAAATGGGCCTCATCTCGCCTGGAGGGGAGAACCTCCTGGATTTTCTCGAGTTGCGGCAGGTCTTCTAGAGTTACGACGGGGACCTCAGGGACCCGCTCTGGTGGCCTCAGGAAAGGCCAGTCCCCATGCGAGTTACTAGGGGACCACTCGGGATTCCTCTCCCGTCCATGCCGGGGCCTCTGTCCTTGTGTGGAGTCGGGGCCGGAACCTGAGGATTCCTCTCCAGTGTTGTCATGGATCTTGGGGTGCTTCTGAGTCTCCCCAGGGGAGTCAGGCCTCGTCTCGAGTGGGGGTATGCACGTGCGCTTTCCTCCCGAGCTGCAGCAGTAGTGTCACGCTACCTGTCACGTGGATCCAGGGATCTGTGGCTTTCCCTCGAGGCTGTCCCTCGAGGCTTTCCCACGAGGCTTTCCCACAGGGCTGTGCCACGTGCCACCTTGGTGTGAGTCGATTATCGGCGTGAAAGACGAGCCGGTGAAGGGAAAAGAGGTTCCTCTGGAATGGACTGAGACATCTGGGGGACTCTTGGAATGGTGGCACGACCCTGGAGTTCCTCTCGCCGTTCCTGTTGAGAGGGCCTCCTCTTGAGATGCGACGGGAACGCCGGGAACTCTTTCCCGACGAAGCAGGGAAAGGATCCCTCATCTAGAGCTACGAAGCGGAAACGGGGCTCCTCTGGATGTGGGCGGGACCCACGTGATTCCTCTCGAGTGGAGACGGCTAGGTCGGGGAACTTCTTGATTTGCACCAAGGGTGTGAAGGACCCTTTCGAAGTTCCAGAGGTGAGGTGTGATCAGCCTCGAGACGCCTCAGCGGAAATGGGCCTCATCTCGCCTGGAGGGGAGAACCTCCTGGATTTTCTCGAGTTGCGGCAGGTCTTCTCGAGTTACGACGGGGACCTCAGGGACCCGCTCTGGTGGACTCAGGAAAGGCCAGTCCCCATGCGAGTTGCTAGGGGACCTCTCGGGATTCCTCTCCCGTCCATGCCGGGGCCTCAGTCCTTGTGTGGAGTCGGGGCCGGAACCTGAGGATTCCTCTCCAGTGTTGCCATGGATCTTGGGGTGCTTCTGAGTCTCCCCAGGGGAGTCAGGCCTCGTCTCGAGTGGGGGCATGCACGTGCGCTTTCCTCCCGAGCTGCAGCAGTAGTGTCACGCTTCCTGTCACGTGGATCAAGGGATCTGTGGCTTTCCCTCGAGGCTGTCCCTCGAGGCTTTCCCACGAGGCTTTCCCACATGGCTGTGCCACGTGCCACCTTGGAGTGAGTCGATCCTCGGCGTGAAAGACGAGCCGCTGAAGGGAAAAGAGGTTCCTCTGGAATGGACTGAGACATCTGGGGGACTCTTGGAATGGTGGCACGACCCTGGAGTTCCTCTCGCCGTTCCTGTTGAGAGGGCCTCCTCTTGAGATGCGACGGGAACGCCGGGAACTCTTTCCCGACGAAGCAGGGAAAGGATCCCTCATCTCGAGCTACGAGGCGGAAACGGGGCTCCTCTGGATGTGGGCGGGACCCACGTGATTCCTCTCGAGTGGAGACGGCTAGGTCGGGGAACTTCTTGATTTGCCCCAAGGGTGTGCAGGAACCTTTCGAAGTTCCAGAGGTGAGGTGTGATCAGCCTCGAGACGCCTCAGCCGAAATGGGCCTCATCTCGCCTGGAGGGGAGAACCTCCTGGATTTTCTCGAGTTGCGGCAGGTCTTCTCGAGTTACGACGGGGACCACAGGGACCCGCTCTGGTGGCCTCAGGAAAGGCCAGTCCCCATGCGAGTTGCTAGGGGACCACTCGGGATTACTCTCCCGTCCATGCCGGGGCCTCAGTCCTTGTGTGGAGTCGGGGCCGGAACCTGAGGATTCCTCTCCAGTGTTGCCATGGATCTTGGGGTGCTTCTGAGTCTCCCCAGGGGAGTCAGGCCTCGCCTCGAGTGGGGGCATGCACGTGCGCTTTCCTCCCGAGCTGCAGCAGTAGTGTCACGCTTCCTGTCACGTGGATCAAGGGATCTGTGGCTTTCCCTCGAGGCTGTCCCTCGAGGCTTTCCCACGAGGCTTTCCCACAGGGCTGTGCCACGTGCCACCTTGGTGTGAGTCGATCCTCGGCGTGAAAGACGAGCCGCTGAAGGGAAAAGAGGTTCCTCTGGAATGGACTGAGACATCTGGGGGACTCTTGGAATGGTGGCACGACCCTGGAGTTCCTCTCTCCGTTCCTGTTGAGAGGGCCTCCTCTTGAGATGCAACGGGAACGCCGGGAACTCTTTCCCGACGAAGCAGGGAAAGGATCCCTCATCTCGAGCTACGAGGCGGAAACGGGGCTCCTCTGGATGTGGGCGGGACCCTCGTGATTCCTCTCGAGTGGAGACGGGTATGTCGGGGAACTTCTTGATTTGCACCAAGGGTGTGAAGGACCCTTTCGAAGTTCCAGAGGTGAGGTGTGATCAGCCTCGAGACGCCTCAGCGGAAATGGGCCTCATCTCGCCTGGAGGGGAGAACCTCCTGGATTTTCTCGAGTTGCGGCAGGTCTTCTCGAGTTACGACGGGGACCTCAGGGACCCGCTCTGGTGGCCTCAGGAAAGGCCAGTCCCCATGCGAGTTGCTAGGGGACCTCTCGGGATTCCTCTCCCGTCCATGCAGGGGCCTCAGTCCTTGTGTGGAGTCGGGGCCGGAACCTGAGGATTCCTCTCCAGTGTTGCCATGGATCTTGGGGTGCTTCTGAGTCTCCCCAGGGGAGTCAGGCCTCGTCTCGAGTGGGGGCATGCACGTGCGCTTTCCTCCCGAGCTGCAGCAGTAGTGTCACGCTTCCTGTCACGTGGATCAAGGGATCTGTGGCTTTCCCTCCAGGCTGTCCCTCGAGGCTTTCCCACGAGGCTTTCCCACAGGGCTGTGCCACGTGCCACCTTGGTGTGAGTCGATCCTCGGCGTGAAAGACGAGCCGCTGAAGGGAAAAGAGGTTCCTCTGGAATGGACTGAGACATCTGGGGGACTCTTGGAATGGTGGCACGACCCTGGAGTTCCTCTCGCCGTTCCTGTTGAGAGGGCCTCCTCTTGAGATGCGACGGGAACGCCGGGAACTCTTTCCCGACGAAGCAGGGAAAGGATCCCTCATCTCGAGCTACGAGGCGGAAACGGGGCTCCTCTGGATGTGGGCGGGACCCTCGTGATTCCTCTCGAGTGGAGACGGGTATGTCGGGGAACTTCTTGATTTGCACCAAGGGTGTGAAGGACCCTTTCGAAGTTCCAGAGGTGAGGTGTGATCAGCCTCGAGACGCCTCAGCGGAAATGGGCCTCATCTCGCCTGGAGGGGAGAACCTCCTGGATTTTCTCGAGTTGCGGCAGGTCTTCTCGAGTTACGACGGGGACCTCAGGGACCCGCTCTGGTGGCCTCAGGAAAGGCCAGTCCCCATGCGAGTTGCTAGGGGACCTCTCGGGATTCCTCTCCCGTCCATGCCGGGGCCTCAGTCCTTGTGTGGAGTCGGGGCCGGAACCTGAGGATTCCTCTCCAGTGTTGCCATGGATCTTGGGGTGCTTCTGAGTCTCCCCAGGGGAGTCAGGCCTCGTCTCGAGTGGGGGCATGCACGTGCGCTTTCCTCCCGAGCTGCAGCAGTAGTGTCACGCTTCCTGTCACGTGGATCAAGGGATCTGTGGCTTTCCCTCGAGGCTGTCCCTCGAGGCTTTCCCACGAGGCTTTCCAACAGGGCTGTGCCACGTGCCACCTTGGTGGGAGTCGATCCTCGGTGTGAAAGACGAGCCGCTGAAGGGAAAAGAGGTTCCTCTGGAATGGACTGAGACATCTGGGGGACTCTTGGAATGGTGGCACGACCCTGGAGTTCCTCTCGCCGTTCCTGTTGAGAGGGCCTCCTCTTGAGATGCGACGGGAACGCCGGGAACTCTTTCCCGACGAAGCAGGGAAAGGATCCCTCATCTCGAGCTACGAGGCGGAAACGGGGCTCCTCTTGATGTGGGCGGGACCCACGTGATTCCTCTCGAGTGGAGACGGGTATGTCGGGGAACTTCTTGATTTGCACCAAGGGTGTGAAGGACCCTTTAGAAGTTCCAGAGGTGAGGTGTGATCAGCCTCGAGGCGCCTCAGCGGAAATGGGCCTCATCTCGCCTGGAGGGGAGAACCTCCTGGATTTTCTCGAGTTGCGGCAGGTCTTCTCGAGTTACGACGGGGACCACAGGGACCCGCTCTGGTGGCCTCAGGAAAGGCCAGTCCCCATGCGAGTTGCTAGGGGACCACTCGGGATTCCTCTCCCGTCCATGCCGGGGCCTCAGTCCTTGTGTGGAGTCGGGGCCGGAACCTGAGGATTCCTCTCCAGTGTTGCCATGGATCTTGGGGTGCTTCTGAGTCTCCCCAGGGGAGTCAGGCCTCGTCTCGAGTGGGGGCATGCACGTGCGCTTTCCTCCCGAGCTGCAGCAGTAGTGTCACGCTTCCTGTCACGTGGATCAAGGGATCTGTGGCTTTCCCTCGAGGCTGTCCCTCGAGGCTTTCCCACGAGGCTTTCCCACAGGGCTGTGCCACGTGCCACCTTGGTGTGAGTCGATCCTCGGCATGAAAGACGAGCCGGTGAAGGGAAAAGAGGTTCCTCTGGAATGGACTGAGACATCTGGGGGACTCTTGGAATGGTGGCACGACCCTGGAGTTCCTCTCGCCGTTCCTGTTGAGAGGGCCTCCTCTTGAGATGCGACGGGAACGCCGGGAACTCTTTCCCGACGAAGCAGGGAAAGGATCCCTCATATCGAGCTACGAGGCGGAAACGGGGCTCCTCTGGATGTGGGCGGGACCCTCGTGATTCCTCTCGAGTGGAGACGGGTATGTCGGGGAACTTCTTGATTTGCACCAAGGGTGTGAAGGACCCTTTCGAAGTTCCAGAGGTGAGGTGTGATCAGCCTCGAGACGCCTCAGCGGAAATGGGCCTCATCTCGCCTGGAGGGGAGAACCTCCTGGATTTTCTCGAGTTGCGGCAGGTCTTCTAGAGTTACGACGGGGACCTCAGGGACCCGCTCTGGTGGCCTCAGGAAAGGCCAGTCCCCATGCGAGTTGCTAGGGGACCACTCGGGATTCCTCTCCCGTCCATGCCGGGGCCTCTGTCCTTGTGTGGAGTCGGGGCCGGAACCTGAGGATTCCTCTCCAGTGTTGTCATGGATCTTGGGGTGCTTCTGAGTCTCCCCAGGGGAGTCAGGCCTCGTCTCGAGTGGGGGTATGCACGTGCGCTTTCCTCCCGAGCTGCAGCAGTAGTGTCACGCTACCTGTCACGTGGATCCAGGGATCTGTGGCTTTCCCTCGAGGCTGTCCCTCGAGGCTTTCCCACGAGGCTTTCCCACAGGGCTGTGCCACGTGCCACCTTGGTGTGAGTCGATCCTCGGCGTGAAAGACGAGCCGGTGAAGGGAAAAGAGGTTCCTCTGGAATGGACTGAGACATCTGGGGGACTCTTGGAATGGTGGCACGACCCTGGAGTTCCTCTCGCCGTTCCTGTTGAGAGGGCCTCCTCTTGAGATGCGACGGGAACGCCGGGAACTCTTTCCCGACGAAGCAGGGAAAGGATCCCTCATATCGAGCTACGAGGCGGAAACGGGGCTCCTCTGGATGTGGGCGGGACCCTCGTGATTCCTCTCGAGTGGAGACGGGTATGTCGGGGAACTTCTTGATTTGCACCAAGGGTGTGAAGGACCCTTTCGAAGTTCCAGAGGTGAGGTGTGATCAGCCTCGAGACGCCTCAGCGGAAATGGGCCTCATCTCGCCTGGAGGGGAGAACCTCCTGGATTTTCTCGAGTTGCGGCAGGTCTTCTAGAGTTACGACGGGGACCTCAGGGACCCGCTCTGGTGGCCTCAGGAAAGGCCAGTCCCCATGCGAGTTACTAGGGGACCACTCGGGATTCCTCTCCCGTCCATGCCGGGGCCTCTGTCCTTGTGTGGAGTCGGGGCCGGAACCTGAGGATTCCTCTCCAGTGTTGTCATGGATCTTGGGGTGCTTCTGAGTCTCCCCAGGGGAGTCAGGCCTCGTCTCGAGTGGGGGTATGCACGTGCGCTTTCCTCCCGAGCTGCAGCAGTAGTGTCACGCTACCTGTCACGTGGATCCAGGGATCTGTGGCTTTCCCTCGAGGCTGTCCCTCGAGGCTTTCCCACGAGGCTTTCCCACAGGGCTGTGCCACGTGCCACCTTGGTGTGAGTCGATCCTCGGCGTGAAAGACGAGCCGGTGAAGGGAAAAGAGGTTCCTCTGGAATGGACTGAGACATCTGGGGGACTCTTGGAATGGTGGCACGACCCTGGAGTTCCTCTCGCCGTTCCTGTTGAGAGGGCCTCCTCTTGAGATGCGACGGGAACGCCGGGAACTCTTTCCCGACGAAGCAGGGAAAGGATCCCTCATCTAGAGCTACGAAGCGGAAACGGGGCTCCTCTGGATGTGGGCGGGACCCACGTGATTCCTCTCGAGTGGAGACGGCTAGGTCGGGGAACTTCTTGATTTGCACCAAGGGTGTGAAGGACCATTTCGAAGTTCCAGAGGTGAGGTGTGATCAGCCTCGAGACGCCTCAGCGGAAATGGGCCTCATCTCGCCTGGAGGGGAGAACCTCCTGGATTTTCTCGAGTTGCGCCAGGTCTTATCGAGTTACGACGGGGACCTCAGGGACCCGCTCTGGTGGCCTCAGGAAAGGCCAGTCCCCATGCGAGTTGCTAGGGGACCTCTCGGGATTCCTCTCCTGTCCATGCCGGGGCCTCAGTCCTTGTGTGGAGTCGGGGCCGGAACCTGAGGATTCCTCTCCAGTGTTGCCATGGATCTTGGGGTGCTTCTGAGTCTCCCCAGGGGAGTCAGGCCTCGTCTCGAGTGGGGGCATGCACGTGCGCTTTCCTCCCGAGCTGCAGCAGTAGTGTCACGCTTCCTGTCACGTGGATCAAGGGATCTGTGGCTTTCCCTCGAGGCTGTCCCTCGAGGCTTTCCCACGAGGCTTTCCAACAGGGCTGTGCCACGTGCCACCTTGGTGGGAGTCGATCCTCGGTGTGAAAGACGAGCCGCTGAAGGGAAAAGAGGTTCCTCTGGAATGGACTGAGACATCTGGGGGACTCTTGGAATGGTGGCACGACCCTGGAGTTCCTCTCGCCGTTCCTGTTGAGAAGGCCTCCTCTTGAGATGCGACGGGAACGCCGGGAACTCTTTCCCGACGAAGCAGGGAAAGGATCCCTCATCTCGAGCTACGAGGCGGAAACGGGGCTCCTCTTGATGTGGGCGGGACCCACGTGATTCCTCTCGAGTGGAGACGGGTATGTCGGGGAACTTCTTGATTTGCACCAAGGGTGTGAAGGACCCTTTAGAAGTTCCAGAGGTGAGGTGTGATCAGCCTCGAGGCGCCTCAGCGGAAATGGGCCTCATCTCGCCTGGAGGGGAGAACCTCCTGGATTTTCTCGAGTTGCGGCAGGTCTTCTCGAGTTATGACGGGGACCACAGGGACCCGCTCTGGTGGCCTCAGGAAAGGCCAGTCCCCATGCGAGTTGCTAGGGGACCACTCGGGATTCCTCTCCCGTCCATGCCGGGGCCTCAGTCCTTGTGTGGAGTCGGGGCCGGAACCTGAGGATTCCTCTCCAGTGTTGCCATGGATCTTGGGGTGCTTCTGAGTCTCCCCAGGGGAGTCAGGCCTCGTCTCGAGTGGGGGCATGCACGTGCGCTTTCCTCCCGAGCTGCAGCAGTAGTGTCACGCTTCCTGTCACGTGGATCAAGGGATCTGTGGCTTTCCCTCGAGGCTGTCCCTCGAGGCTTTCCCACGAGGCTTTCCCACAGGGCTGTGCCACGTGCCACCTTGGTGTGAGTCGATCCTCGGCATGAAAGACGAGCCGGTGAAGGGAAAAGAGGTTCCTCTGGAATGGACTGAGACATCTGGGGGACTCTTGGAATGGTGGCACGACCCTGGAGTTCCTCTCGCCGTTCCTGTTGAGAGGGCCTCCTCTTGAGATGCGACGGGAACGCCGGGAACTCTTTCCCGACGAAGCAGGGAAAGGATCCCTCATATCGAGCTACGAGGCGGAAACGGGGCTCCTCTGGATGTGGGCGGGACCCTCGTGATTCCTCTCGAGTGGAGACGGGTATGTCGGGGAACTTCTTGATTTGCACCAAGGGTGTGAAGGACCCTTTCGAAGTTCCAGAGGTGAGGTGTGATCAGCCTCGAGACGCCTCAGCGGAAATGGGCCTCATCTCGCCTGGAGGGGAGAACCTCCTGGATTTTCTCGAGTTGCGGCAGGTCTTCTCGAGTTACGACGGGGACCTCAGGGACCCGCTCTGGTGGCCTCAGGAAAGGCCAGTCCCCATGCGAGTTGCTAGGGGACCTCTCGGGATTCCTCTCCCGTCCATGCCGGGGCCTCTGTCCTTGTGTGGAGTCGGGGCCGGAACCTGAGGATTCCTCTCCAGTGTTGCCATGGATCTTGGGGTGCTTCTGAGTCTCCCCAGGGGAGTCAGGCCTCGTCTCGAGTGGGGGTATGCACGTGCGCTTTCCTCCCGAGCTGCAGCAGTAGTGTCACGCTACCTGTCACGTGGATCCAGGGATCTGTGGCTTTCCCTCGAGGCTGTCCCTCGAGGCTTTCCCACGAGGCTTTCCCACAGGGCTGTGCCACGTGCCACCTTGGTGGGAGTCGATCCTCGGCGTGAAAGACGAGCCGGTGAAGGGAAAAGAGGTTCCTCTGGAATGGACTGAGACATCTGGGGGACTCTTGGAATGGTGGCACGACCCTGGAGTTCCTCTCGCCGTTCCTGTTGAGAGGGCCTCCTCTTGAGATGCGACGGGAACGCCGGGAACTCTTTCCAGACGAAGCAGGGAAAGGATCCCTCATCTCGAGCTACGAAGCGGAAACGGGGCTCCTCTGGATGTGGGCGGGACCCACGTGATTCCTCTCGAGTGGAGACGGCTAGGTCGGGGAACTTCTTGATTTGCACCAAGGGTGTGAAGGACCCTTTCGAAGTTCCAGAGGTGAGGTGTGATCAGCCTCGAGACGCCTCAGCGGAAATGGGCCTCATCTCGCCTGGAGGGGAGAACCTCCTGGATTTTCTCGAGTTGCGGCAGGTCTTCTCGAGTTACGACGGGGACCTCAGGGACCCGCTCTGGTGGCCTCAGGAAAGGCCAGTCCCCATGCGAGTTGCTAGGGGACCTCTCGGGATTCCTCTCCCGTCCATGCCGGGGCCTCAGTCCTTGTGTGGAGTCGGGGCCGGAACCTGAGGATTCCTCTCCAGTGATGCCATGGATCTTGGGGTGCTTCTGAGTCTCCCCAGGGGAGTCAGGCCTCGTCTCGAGTGGGGGCATGCACGTGCGCTTTCCTCCCGAGCTGCAGCAGTAGTGTCACGCTTCCTGTCACGTGGATCAAGGGATCTGTGGCTTTCCCTCGAGGCTGTCCCTCGAGGCTTTCCCACGAGGCTTTCCTACAGGGCTGTGCCACGTGCCACCTTGGTGGGAGTCGATCCTCGGTGTGAAAGACGAGCCGCTGAAGGGAAAAGAGGTTCCTCTGGAATGGACTGAGACATCTGGGGGACTCTTGGAATGGTGGCACGACCCTGGAGTTCCTCTCGCCGTTCCTGTTGAGAGGGCCTCCTCTTGAGATGCGACGGGAACGCCGGGAACTCTTTCCCGACGAAGCAGGGAAAGGATCCCTCATCTCGAGCTACGAGGCGGAAACGGGGCTCCTCTGGATGTGGGCGGGACCCTCGTGATTCCTCTCGAGTGGAGACGGGTATGTCGGGGAACTTCTTGATTTGCACCAAGGGTGTGAAGGACCCTTTCGAAGTTCCAGAGGTGAGGTGTGATCAGCCTCGAGACGCCTCAGCGGAAATGGGCCTCATCTCGCCTGGAGGGGAGAACCTCCTGGATTTTCTCGAGTTGCGGCAGGTCTTCTAGAGTTACGACGGGGACCTCAGGGACCCGCTCTGGTGGCCTCAGGAAAGGCCAGTCCCCATGCGAGTTGCTAGGGGACCACTCGGGATTCCTCTCCCGTCCATGCCGGGGCCTCTGTCCTTGTGTGGAGTCGGGGCCGGAACCTGAGGATTCCTCTCCAGTGTTGTCATGGATCTTGGGGTGCTTCTGAGTCTCCCCAGGGGAGTCAGGCCTCGTCTCGAGTGGGGGTATGCACGTGCGCTTTCCTCCCGAGCTGCAGCAGTAGTGTCACGCTACCTGTCACGTGGATCCAGGGATCTGTGGCTTTCCCTCGAGGCTGTCCCTCGAGGCTTTCCCACGAGGCTTTCCCACAGGGCTGTGCCACGTGCCACCTTGGTGTGAGTCGATCCTCGGCGTGAAAGACGAGCCGGTGAAGGGAAAAGAGGTTCCTCTGGAATGGACTGAGACATCTGGGGGACTCTTGGAATGGTGGCACGACCCTGGAGTTCCTCTCGCCGTTCCTGTTGAGAGGGCCTCCTCTTGAGATGCGACGGGAACGCCGGGAACTCTTTCCCGACGAAGCAGGGAAAGGATCCCTCATATCGAGCTACGAGGCGGAAACGGGGCTCCTCTGGATGTGGGCGGGACCCTCGTGATTCCTCTCGAGTGGAGACGGGTATGTCGGGGAACTTCTTGATTTGCACCAAGGGTGTGAAGGACCCTTTCGAAGTTCCAGAGGTGAGGTGTGATCAGCCTCGAGACGCCTCAGCGGAAATGGGCCTCATCTCGCCTGGAGGGGAGAACCTCCTGGATTTTCTCGAGTTGCGGCAGGTCTTCTAGAGTTACGACGGGGACCTCAGGGACCCGCTCTGGTGGCCTCAGGAAAGGCCAGTCCCCATGCGAGTTACTAGGGGACCACTCGGGATTCCTCTCCCGTCCATGCCGGGGCCTCTGTCCTTGTGTGGAGTCGGGGCCGGAACCTGAGGATTCCTCTCCAGTGTTGTCATGGATCTTGGGGTGCTTCTGAGTCTCCCCAGGGGAGTCAGGCCTCGTCTCGAGTGGGGGTATGCACGTGCGCTTTCCTCCCGAGCTGCAGCAGTAGTGTCACGCTACCTGTCACGTGGATCCAGGGATCTGTGGCTTTCCCTCGAGGCTGTCCCTCGAGGCTTTCCCACGAGGCTTTCCCACAGGGCTGTGCCACGTGCCACCTTGGTGTGAGTCGATTATCGGCGTGAAAGACGAGCCGGTGAAGGGAAAAGAGGTTCCTCTGGAATGGACTGAGACATCTGGGGGACTCTTGGAATGGTGGCACGACCCTGGAGTTCCTCTCGCCGTTCCTGTTGAGAGGGCCTCCTCTTGAGATGCGACGGGAACGCCGGGAACTCTTTCCCGACGAAGCAGGGAAAGGATCCCTCATCTAGAGCTACGAAGCGGAAACGGGGCTCCTCTGGATGTGGGCGGGACCCACGTGATTCCTCTCGAGTGGAGACGGCTAGGTCGGGGAACTTCTTGATTTGCACCAAGGGTGTGAAGGACCCTTTCGAAGTTCCAGAGGTGAGGTGTGATCAGCCTCGAGACGCCTCAGCGGAAATGGGCCTCATCTCGCCTGGAGGGGAGAACCTCCTGGATTTTCTCGAGTTGCGGCAGGTCTTCTCGAGTTACGACGGGGACCTCAGGGACCCGCTCTGGTGGACTCAGGAAAGGCCAGTCCCCATGCGAGTTGCTAGGGGACCTCTCGGGATTCCTCTCCCGTCCATGCCGGGGCCTCAGTCCTTGTGTGGAGTCGGGGCCGGAACCTGAGGATTCCTCTCCAGTGTTGCCATGGATCTTGGGGTGCTTCTGAGTCTCCCCAGGGGAGTCAGGCCTCGTCTCGAGTGGGGGCATGCACGTGCGCTTTCCTCCCGAGCTGCAGCAGTAGTGTCACGCTTCCTGTCACGTGGATCAAGGGATCTGTGGCTTTCCCTCGAGGCTGTCCCTCGAGGCTTTCCCACGAGGCTTTCCCACATGGCTGTGCCACGTGCCACCTTGGAGTGAGTCGATCCTCGGCGTGAAAGACGAGCCGCTGAAGGGAAAAGAGGTTCCTCTGGAATGGACTGAGACATCTGGGGGACTCTTGGAATGGTGGCACGACCCTGGAGTTCCTCTCGCCGTTCCTGTTGAGAGGGCCTCCTCTTGAGATGCGACGGGAACGCCGGGAACTCTTTCCCGACGAAGCAGGGAAAGGATCCCTCATCTCGAGCTACGAGGCGGAAACGGGGCTCCTCTGGATGTGGGCGGGACCCACGTGATTCCTCTCGAGTGGAGACGGCTAGGTCGGGGAACTTCTTGATTTGCCCCAAGGGTGTGCAGGAACCTTTCGAAGTTCCAGAGGTGAGGTGTGATCAGCCTCGAGACGCCTCAGCCGAAATGGGCCTCATCTCGCCTGGAGGGGAGAACCTCCTGGATTTTCTCGAGTTGCGGCAGGTCTTCTCGAGTTACGACGGGGACCACAGGGACCCGCTCTGGTGGCCTCAGGAAAGGCCAGTCCCCATGCGAGTTGCTAGGGGACCACTCGGGATTACTCTCCCGTCCATGCCGGGGCCTCAGTCCTTGTGTGGAGTCGGGGCCGGAACCTGAGGATTCCTCTCCAGTGTTGCCATGGATCTTGGGGTGCTTCTGAGTCTCCCCAGGGGAGTCAGGCCTCGCCTCGAGTGGGGGCATGCACGTGCGCTTTCCTCCCGAGCTGCAGCAGTAGTGTCACGCTTCCTGTCACGTGGATCAAGGGATCTGTGGCTTTCCCTCGAGGCTGTCCCTCGAGGCTTTCCCACGAGGCTTTCCCACAGGGCTGTGCCACGTGCCACCTTGGTGTGAGTCGATCCTCGGCGTGAAAGACGAGCCGCTGAAGGGAAAAGAGGTTCCTCTGGAATGGACTGAGACATCTGGGGGACTCTTGGAATGGTGGCACGACCCTGGAGTTCCTCTCTCCGTTCCTGTTGAGAGGGCCTCCTCTTGAGATGCAACGGGAACGCCGGGAACTCTTTCCCGACGAAGCAGGGAAAGGATCCCTCATCTCGAGCTACGAGGCGGAAACGGGGCTCCTCTGGATGTGGGCGGGACCCTCGTGATTCCTCTCGAGTGGAGACGGGTATGTCGGGGAACTTCTTGATTTGCACCAAGGGTGTGAAGGACCCTTTCGAAGTTCCAGAGGTGAGGTGTGATCAGCCTCGAGACGCCTCAGCGGAAATGGGCCTCATCTCGCCTGGAGGGGAGAACCTCCTGGATTTTCTCGAGTTGCGGCAGGTCTTCTCGAGTTACGACGGGGACCTCAGGGACCCGCTCTGGTGGCCTCAGGAAAGGCCAGTCCCCATGCGAGTTGCTAGGGGACCTCTCGGGATTCCTCTCCCGTCCATGCAGGGGCCTCAGTCCTTGTGTGGAGTCGGGGCCGGAACCTGAGGATTCCTCTCCAGTGTTGCCATGGATCTTGGGGTGCTTCTGAGTCTCCCCAGGGGAGTCAGGCCTCGTCTCGAGTGGGGGCATGCACGTGCGCTTTCCTCCCGAGCTGCAGCAGTAGTGTCACGCTTCCTGTCACGTGGATCAAGGGATCTGTGGCTTTCCCTCCAGGCTGTCCCTCGAGGCTTTCCCACGAGGCTTTCCCACAGGGCTGTGCCACGTGCCACCTTGGTGTGAGTCGATCCTCGGCGTGAAAGACGAGCCGCTGAAGGGAAAAGAGGTTCCTCTGGAATGGACTGAGACATCTGGGGGACTCTTGGAATGGTGGCACGACCCTGGAGTTCCTCTCGCCGTTCCTGTTGAGAGGGCCTCCTCTTGAGATGCGACGGGAACGCCGGGAACTCTTTCCCGACGAAGCAGGGAAAGGATCCCTCATCTCGAGCTACGAGGCGGAAACGGGGCTCCTCTGGATGTGGGCGGGACCCTCGTGATTCCTCTCGAGTGGAGACGGGTATGTCGGGGAACTTCTTGATTTGCACCAAGGGTGTGAAGGACCCTTTCGAAGTTCCAGAGGTGAGGTGTGATCAGCCTCGAGACGCCTCAGCGGAAATGGGCCTCATCTCGCCTGGAGGGGAGAACCTCCTGGATTTTCTCGAGTTGCGGCAGGTCTTCTCGAGTTACGACGGGGACCTCAGGGACCCGCTCTGGTGGCCTCAGGAAAGGCCAGTCCCCATGCGAGTTGCTAGGGGACCTCTCGGGATTCCTCTCCCGTCCATGCCGGGGCCTCAGTCCTTGTGTGGAGTCGGGGCCGGAACCTGAGGATTCCTCTCCAGTGTTGCCATGGATCTTGGGGTGCTTCTGAGTCTCCCCAGGAGAGTCAGGCCTGGTCTCGAGTGGGGGCATGCACGTGCGCTTTCCTCCCGAGCTGCAGCAGTAGTGTCACGCTACCTGTCACGTGGATCAAGGGATCTGTGGCTTTCCCTCGAGGCTGTCCCTCGAGGCTTTCCCACGAGGCTTTCCCACAGGGCTGTGCCACGTGCCACCTTGGTGTGAGTCGATCCTCGGCGTGAAAGACGAGCCGGTGAAGGGAAAAGAGGTTCCTCTGGAATGGACTGAGACATCTGGGGGACTCTTGGAATGGTGGCACGACCCTGGAGTTCCTCTCGCCGTTCCTGTTGAGAGGGCCTCCTCTTGAGATGCGACGGGAACGCCGGGAACTCTTTCCCGACGAAGCAGGGAAAGGATCCCTCATCTCGAGCTACGAGGCGGAAACGGGGCTCCTCTGGATGTGGGCGGGACCCACGTGATTCCTCTCGAGTGGAGACGGCTAGGTCGGGGAACTTCTTGATTTGCCCCAAGGGTGTGAAGGAACCTTTCGAAGTTCCAGAGGTGAGGTGTGATCAGCCTCGAGACGCCTCAGCGGAAATGGGCCTCATCTCGCCTGGAGGGGAGAACCTCCTGGATTTTCTCGAGTTGCGGCAGGTCTTCTCGAGTTACGACGGGGACCTCAGGGACCCGCTCTGGTTACCTCAGGAAAGGCCAGTCCCCATGCGAGTTGCTAGGGGACCTCTCGGGATTCCTCTCCCGTCCATGCCGGGGCCTCAGTCCTTGTGTGGAGTCGGGGACGGAACCTGAGGATTCCTCTCCAGTGTTGCCATGGATCTTGGGGTGCTTCTGAGTCTCCCCAGGGGAGTCAGGCCTCGTCTCGAGTGGGGGCATGCACGTGCGCTTTCCTCCCGAGCTGCAGCAGTAGTGTCACGCTTCCTGTCACGTGGATCAAGGGATCTGTGGCTTTCCCTCCAGGCTGTCCCTCGAGGCTTTCCCACGAGGCTTTCCCACAGGGCTGTGCCACGTGCCACCTTGGTGTGAGTCGATCCTCGGCATGAAAGACGAGCCGGTGAAGGGAAAAGAGGTTCCTCTGGAATGGACTGAGACATCTGGGGGACTCTTGGAATGGTGGCACGACCCTGGAGTTCCTCTCGCCGTTCCTGTTGAGAGGGCCTCCTCTTGAGATGCGACGGGAACGCCGGGAACTCTTTCCCGACGAAGCAGGGAAAGGATCCCTCATCTCGAGCTACGAGGCGGAAACGGGGCTCCTCTGGATGTGGGCGGGACCCACGTGATTCCTCTCGAGTGGAGACGGCTAGGTCGGGGAACTTCTTGATTTGCCCCAAGGGTGTGCAGGAACCTTTCGAAGTTCCAGAGGTGAGGTGTGATCAGCCTCGAGACGCCTCAGCCGAAATGGGCCTCATCTCGCCTGGAGGGGAGAACCTCCTGGATTTTCTCGAGTTGCGGCAGGTCTTCTCGAGTTACGACGGGGACCACAGGGACCCGCTCTGGTGGCCTCAGGAAAGGCCAGTCCCCATGCGAGTTGCTAGGGGACCACTCGGGATTACTCTCCCGTCCATGCCGGGGCCTCAGTCCTTGTGTGGAGTCGGGGCCGGAACCTGAGGATTCCTCTCCAGTGTTGCCATGGATCTTGGGGTGCTTCTGAGTCTCCCCAGGGGAGTCAGGCCTCGTCTCGAGTGGGGGCATGCACGTGCGCTTTCCTCCCGAGCTGCAGCAGTAGTGTCACGCTTCCTGTCACGTGGATCAAGGGATCTGTGGCTTTCCATCGAGGCTGTCCCTCGAGGCTTTCCCACGAGGCTTTCCCACAGGGCTGTGCCACGTGCCACCTTGGTGTGAGTCGATCCTCGGCGTGAAAGACGAGCCGCTGAAGGGAAAAGAGGTTCCTCTGGAATGGACTGAGACATCTGGGGGACTCTTGGAATGGTGGCACGACCCTGGAGTTCCTCTCGCCGTTCCTGTTGAGAGGGCCTCCTCTTGAGATGCAACGGGAACGCCGGGAACTCTTTCCCGACGAAGCAGGGAAAGGATCCCTCATCTCGAGCTACGAGGCGGAAACGGGGCTCCTCTGGATGTGGGCGGGACCCTCGTGATTCCTCTCGAGTGGAGACGGGTATGTCGGGGAACTTCTTGATTTGCACCAAGGGTGTGAAGGACCCTTTCGAAGTTCCAGAGGTGAGGTGTGATCAGCCTCGAGACGCCTCAGCGGAAATGGGCCTCATCTCGCCTGGAGGGGGGAACCTCCTGGATTTTCTCGAGTTGCGGCAGGTCTTCTCGAGTTACGACGGGGACCTCAGGGACCCGCTCTGGTGGCCTCAGGAAAGGCCAGTCCCCATGCGAGTTGCTAGGGGACCTCTCGGGATTCCTCTCCCGTCCATGCCGGGGCCTCAGTCCTTGTGTGGAGTCGGGGCCGGAACCTGAGGATTCCTCTCCAGTGTTGCCATGGATCTTGGGGTGCTTCTGAGTCTCCCCAGGAGAGTCAGGCCTGGTCTCGAGTGGGGGCATGCACGTGCGCTTTCCTCCCGAGCTGCAGCAGTAGTGTCACGCTACCTGTCACGTGGATCAAGGGATCTGTGGCTTTCCCTCGAGGCTGTCCCTCGAGGCTTTCCCACGAGGCTTTCCCACAGGGCTGTGCCACGTGCCACCTTGGTGTGAGTCGATCCTCGGCGTGAAAGACGAGCCGGTGAAGGGAAAAGAGGTTCCTCTGGAATGGACTGAGACATCTGGGGGACTCTTGGAATGGTGGCACGACCCTGGAGTTCCTCTCGCCGTTCCTGTTGAGAGGGCCTCCTCTTGAGATGCGACGGGAACGCCGGGAACTCTTTCCCGACGAAGCAGGGAAAGGATCCCTCATCTCGAGCTACGAGGCGGAAACGGGGCTCCTCTGGATGTGGGCGGGACCCACGTGATTCCTCTCGAGTGGAGACGGCTAGGTCGGGGAACTTCTTGATTTGCCCCAAGGGTGTGAAGGAACCTTTCGAAGTTCCAGAGGTGAGGTGTGATCAGCCTCGAGACGCCTCAGCGGAAATGGGCCTCATCTCGCCTGGAGGGGAGAACCTCCTGGATTTTCTCGAGTTGCGGCAGGTCTTCTCGAGTTACGACGGGGACCTCAGGGACCCGCTCTGGTTACCTCAGGAAAGGCCAGTCCCCATGCGAGTTGCTAGGGGACCTCTCGGGATTCCTCTCCCGTCCATGCCGGGGCCTCAGTCCTTGTGTGGAGTCGGGGACGGAACCTGAGGATTCCTCTCCAGTGTTGCCATGGATCTTGGGGTGCTTCTGAGTCTCCCCAGGGGAGTCAGGCCTCGTCTCGAGTGGGGGCATGCACGTGCGCTTTCCTCCCGAGCTGCAGCAGTAGTGTCACGCTTCCTGTCACGTGGATCAAGGGATCTGTGGCTTTCCCTCCAGGCTGTCCCTCGAGGCTTTCCCACGAGGCTTTCCCACAGGGCTGTGCCACGTGCCACCTTGGTGTGAGTCGATCCTCGGCATGAAAGACGAGCCGGTGAAGGGAAAAGAGGTTCCTCTGGAATGGACTGAGACATCTGGGGGACTCTTGGAATGGTGGCACGACCCTGGAGTTCCTCTCGCCGTTCCTGTTGAGAGGGCCTCCTCTTGAGATGCGACGGGAACGCCGGGAACTCTTTCCCGACGAAGCAGGGAAAGGATCCCTCATCTCGAGCTACGAGGCGGAAACGGGGCTCCTCTGGATGTGGGCGGGACCCACGTGATTCCTCTCGAGTGGAGACGGCTAGGTCGGGGAACTTCTTGATTTGCCCCAAGGGTGTGCAGGAACCTTTCGAAGTTCCAGAGGTGAGGTGTGATCAGCCTCGAGACGCCTCAGCCGAAATGGGCCTCATCTCGCCTGGAGGGGAGAACCTCCTGGATTTTCTCGAGTTGCGGCAGGTCTTCTCGAGTTACGACGGGGACCACAGGGACCCGCTCTGGTGGCCTCAGGAAAGGCCAGTCCCCATGCGAGTTGCTAGGGGACCACTCGGGATTACTCTCCCGTCCATGCCGGGGCCTCAGTCCTTGTGTGGAGTCGGGGCCGGAACCTGAGGATTCCTCTCCAGTGTTGCCATGGATCTTGGGGTGCTTCTGAGTCTCCCCAGGGGAGTCAGGCCTCGTCTCGAGTGGGGGCATGCACGTGCGCTTTCCTCCCGAGCTGCAGCAGTAGTGTCACGCTTCCTGTCACGTGGATCAAGGGATCTGTGGCTTTCCATCGAGGCTGTCCCTCGAGGCTTTCCCACGAGGCTTTCCCACAGGGCTGTGCCACGTGCCACCTTGGTGTGAGTCGATCCTCGGCGTGAAAGACGAGCCGCTGAAGGGAAAAGAGGTTCCTCTGGAATGGACTGAGACATCTGGGGGACTCTTGGAATGGTGGCACGACCCTGGAGTTCCTCTCGCCGTTCCTGTTGAGAGGGCCTCCTCTTGAGATGCAACGGGAACGCCGGGAACTCTTTCCCGACGAAGCAGGGAAAGGATCCCTCATCTCGAGCTACGAGGCGGAAACGGGGCTCCTCTGGATGTGGGCGGGACCCTCGTGATTCCTCTCGAGTGGAGACGGGTATGTCGGGGAACTTCTTGATTTGCACCAAGGGTGTGAAGGACCCTTTCGAAGTTCCAGAGGTGAGGTGTGATCAGCCTCGAGACGCCTCAGCGGAAATGGGCCTCATCTCGCCTGGAGGGGGGAACCTCCTGGATTTTCTCGAGTTGCGGCAGGTCTTCTCGAGTTACGACGGGGACCTCAGGGACCCGCTCTGGTGGCCTCAGGAAAGGCCAGTCCCCATGCGAGTTGCTAGGGGACCTCTCGGGATTCCTCTCCCGTCCATGCCGGGGCCTCAGTCCTTGTGTGGAGTCGGGGCCGGAACCTGAGGATTCCTCTCCAGTGTTGCCATGGATCTTGGGGTGCTTCTGAGTCTCCCCAGGGGAGTCAGGCCTCGTCTCGAGTGGGGGCATGCACGTGCGCTTTCCTCCCGAGCTGTAGCAGTAGTGTCACGCTTCCTGTCACGTGGATCAAGGGATCTGTGGCTTTCCCTCCAGGCTGTCCCTCGAGGCTTTCCCACGAGGCTTTCCCACAGGGCTGTGCCACGTGCCACCTTGGTGTGAGTCGATCCTCGGCGTGAAAGACGAGCCGGTGAAGGGAAAAGAGGTTCCTCTGGAATGGACTGAGACATCTGGGGGACTCTTGGAATGGTGGCACGACCCTGGAGTTCCTCTCGCCGTTCCTGTTGAGAGGGCCTCCTCTTGAGTTGCGACGGGAACGCCGGGAACTCTTTCCCGACGAAGCAGGGAAAGGATCCCTCATCTCGAGCTACGAGGCGGAAACGGGGCTCCTCTGGATGTGGGCGGGACCCTCGTGATTCCTCTCGAGTGGAGACGGGTATGTCGGGGAACTTCTTGATTTGCACCAAGGGTGTGAAGGACCCTTTCGAAGTTCCAGAGGTGAGGTGTGATCAGCTTCGAGACGCCTCAGCGGAAATGGGCCTCATCTCGCCTGGAGGGGAGAACCTCCTGGATTTTCTCGAGTTGCGGCAGGTCTTCTCGAGTTACGACGGGGACCTCAGGGACCCGCTCTGGTGGCCTCAGGAAAGGCCAGTCCCCATGCGAGTTGCTAGGGGACCTCTCGGGATTCCTCTCCCGTCCATGCCGGGGCCTCAGTCCTTGTGTGGAGTCGGGGCCGGAACCTGAGGATTCCTCTCCAGTGTTGCCATGGATCTTGGGGTGCTTCTGAGTCTCCCCAGGAGAGTCAGGCCTCGTCTCGAGTGGGGGCATGCACGTGCGCTTTCCTCCCGAGCTGCAGCAGTAGTGTCACGCTACCTGTCACGTGGATCAAGGGATCTGTGGCTTTCCCTCGAGGCTGTCCCTCGAGGCTTTCCCACGAGGCTTTCCCACAGGGCTGTGCCACGTGCCACCTTGATGGGAGTCGATCCTCGGCGTGAAAGACGAGCCGGTGAAGGGAAAAGAGGTTCCTCTGGAATGGACTGAGACATCTGGGGGACTCTTGGAATGGTGGCACGACCCTGGAGTTCCTCTCGCCGTTCCTGTTGAGAGGGCCTCCTCTTGAGATGCGACGGGAACGCCGGGAACTCTTTCCCGACGAAGCAGGGAAAGGATCCCTCATCTCGAGCTACGAGGCGGAAACGGGGCTCCTCTGGATGTGGGCGGGACCCAAGTGATTCCTCTCGAGTGGAGACGGCTAGGTCGGGGAACTTCTTGATTTGCCCCAAGGGTGTGAAGGAACCTTTCGAAGTTCCAGAGTTGAGGTGTGATCAGCCTCGAGACGCCTCAGCGGAAATGGGCCTCATCTCGCCTGGAGGGGAGAACCTCCTGGATTTTCTCGAGTTGCGGCAGGTCTTCTCGAGTTACGACGGGGACCACAGGGACCCGCTCTGGTGGCCTCAGGAAAGGCCAGTCCCCATGCGAGTTGCTAGGGGACCACTCGGGATTACTCTCCCGTCCATGCCGGGGCCTCAGTCCTTGTGTGGAGTCGGGGCCGGAACCTGAGGATTCCTCTCCAGTGTTGCCATGGATCTTGGGGTGCTTCTGAGTCTCCCCAGGGGAGTCAGGCCTCGTCTCGAGTGGGGGCATGCACGTGCGCTTTCCTCCCGAGCTGCAGCAGTAGTGTCACGCTTCCTGTCACGTGGATCAAGGGATCTGTGGCTTTCCCTCGAGGCTGTCCCTCGAGGCTTTCCCACGAGGCTTTCCCACATGGCTGTGCCACGTGCCACCTTGGAGTGAGTCGATCCTCGGCGTGAAAGACGAGCCGCTGAAGGGAAAAGAGGTTCCTCTGGAATGGACTGAGACATCTGGGGGACTCTTGGAATGGTGGCACGACCCTTGAGTTCCTCTCGCCGTTCCTGTTGAGAGGGCCTCCTCTTGAGATGCGACGGGAACGCCGGGAACTCTTTCCCGACGAAGCAGGGAAAGGATCCCTCATCTCGAGCTACGAGGCGGAAACGGGGCTCCTCTGGATGTGGGCGGGACCCTCGTGATTCCTCTCGAGTGGAGACGGGTATGTCGGGGAACTTCTTGATTTGCACCAAGGGTGTGAAGGACCCTTTCGAAGTTCCAGAGGTGAGGTGTGATCAGCCTCGAGACGCCTCAGCGGAAATGGGCCTCATCTCGCCTGGAGGGGAGAACCTCCTGGATTTTCTCGAGTTGCGGCAGGTCTTCTCGAGTTACGACGGGGACCTCAGGGACCCGCTCTGGTGGCCTCAGGAAAGGCCAGTCCCCATGCGAGTTGCTAGGGGACCTCTCGGGATTCCTCTCCCGTCCATGCCGGGGCCTCAGTCCTTGTGTGGAGTCGGGGCCGGAACCTGAGGATTCCTCTCCAGTGTTGCCATGGATCTTGGGGTGCTTCTGAGTCTCCCCAGGAGAGTCAGGCCTCGTCTCGAGTGGGGGCATGCACGTGCGCTTTCCTCCCGAGCTGCAGCAGTAGTGTCACGCTACCTGTCACGTGGATCAAGGGATCTGTGGCTTTCCCTCGAGGCTGTCCCTCGAGGCTTTCCCACGAGGCTTTCCCACAGGGCTGTGCCACGTGCCACCTTGGTGTGAGTCGATCCTCGGCGTGAAAGACGAGCCGGTGAAGGGAAAAGAGGTTCCTGTGGAATGGACTGAGACATCTGGGGGACTCTTGGAATGGTGGCACGACCCTGGAGTTCCTCTCGCCGTTCCTGTTGAGAGGGCCTCCTATTGAGATGCGACGGGAACGCCGGGAACTCTTTCCCAACGAAGCAGGGAAAGGATCCCTCATCTCGAGCTACGAGGCGGAAACGGGGCTCCTCTGGATGTGGGCGGGACCCACGTGATTCCTCTCGAGTGGAGACGGCTAGGTCGGGGAACTTCTTGATTTGCCCCAAGGGTGTGCAGGAACCTTTCCAAGTTCCAGAGGTGAGGTGTGATCAGCCTCGAGATGCCTCAGCCGAAATGGGCCTCATCTCGCCTGGAGGGGAGAACCTCCTGGATTTTCTCGAGTTGCGGCAGGTCTTCTCGAGTTACGACGGGGACCACAGGGACCCGCTCTGGTGGCCTCAGGAAAGGCCAGTCCCCATGCGAGTTGCTAGGGGACCACTCGGGATTACTCTCCCGTCCATGCCGGGGCCTCAGTCCTTGTGTGGAGTCGGGGCCGGAACCTGAGGATTCCTCTCCAGTGTTGCCATGGATCTTGGGGTGCTTCTGAGTCTCCCCAGGGGAGTCAGGCCTCGTCTCGAGTGGGGGCATGCACGTGCGCTTTCCTCCCGAGCTGCAGCAGTAGTGTCACGCTTCCTGTCACGTGGATCAAGGGATCTGTGGCTTTCCCTCGAGGCTGTCCCTCGAGGCTTTCCCACGAGGCTTTCCCACAGGGCTGTGCCACGTGCCACCTTGGTGTGAGTCGATCCTCGGCGTGAAAGACGAGCCGCTGAAGGGAAAAGAGGTTCCTCTGGAATGGACTGAGACATCTGGGGGACTCTTGGAATGGTGGCACGACCCTGGAGTTCCTCTCGCCGTTCCTGTTGAGAGGGCCTCCTCTTGAGATGCAACGGGAACGCCGGGAACTCTTTCCCGACGAAGCAGGGAAAGGATCCCTCATCTCGAGCTACGAGGCGGAAACGGGGCTCCTCTGGATGTGGGCGGGACCCTCGTGATTCCTCTCGAGTGGAGACGGGTATGTCGGGGAACTTCTTGATTTGCACCAAGGGTGTGAAGGACCCTTTCGAAGTTCCAGAGGTGAGGTGTGATCAGCCTCGAGACGCCTCAGCGGAAATGGGCCTCATCTCGCCTGGAGGGGAGAACCTCCTGGATTTTCTCGAGTTGCGGCAGGTCTTCTCGAGTTACGACGGGGACCTCAGGGACCCGCTCTGGTGGCCTCAGGAAAGGCCAGTCCCCATGCGAGTTGCTAGGGGACCTCTCGGGATTCCTCTCCCGTCCATGCCGGGGCCTCAGTCCTTGTGTGGAGTCGGGGCCGGAACCTGAGGATTCCTCTCCAGTGTTGCCATGGATCTTGGGGTGCTTCTGAGTCTCCCCAGGGGAGTCAGGCCTCGTCTCGAGTGGGGGCATGCACGTGCGCTTTCCTCCCGAGCTGCAGCAGTAGTGTCACGCTTCCTGTCACGTGGATCAAGGGATCTGTGGCTTTCCCTCCAGGCTGTCCCTCGAGGCTTTCCCACGAGGCTTTCCCACAGGGCTGTGCCACGTGCCACCTTGGTGTGAGTCGATCCTCGGCGTGAAAGACGAGCCGCTGAAGGGAAAAGAGGTTCCTCTGGAATGGACTGAGACATCTGGGGGACTCTTGGAATGGTGGCACGACCCTGGAGTTCCTCTCGCCGTTCCTGTTGAGAGGGCCTCCTCTTGAGATGCGACGGGAACGCCGGGAACTCTTTCCCGACGAAGCAGGGAAAGGATCCCTCATCTCGAGCTACGAGGCGGAAACGGGGCTCCTCTGGATGTGGGCGGGACCCTCGTGATTCCTCTCGAGTGGAGACGGGTATGTCGGGGAACTTCTTGATTTGCACCAAGGGTGTGAAGGACCCTTTCGAAGTTCCAGAGGTGAGGTGTGATCAGCCTCGAGACGCCTCAGCGGAAATGGGCCTCATCTCGCCTGGAGGGGAGAACCTCCTGGATTTTCTCGAGTTGCGGCAGGTCTTCTCGAGTTACGACGGGGACCTCAGGGACCCGCTCTGGTGGCCTCAGGAAAGGCCAGTCCCCATGCGAGTTGCTAGGGGACCTCTCGGGATTCCTCTCCCGTCCATGCCGGGGCCTCAGTCCTTGTGTGGAGTCAGGGCCGGAACCTGAGGATTCCTCTCCAGTGTTGCCATGGATCTTGGGGTGCTTCTGAGTCTCCCCAGGAGAGTCAGGCCTCGTCTCGAGTGGGGGCATGCACGTGCGCTTTCCTCCCGAGCTGCAGCAGTAGTGTCACGCTACCTGTCACGTGGATCAAGGGATCTGTGGCTTTCCCTCGAGGCTGTCCCTCGAGGCTTTCCCACGAGGCTTTCCCACAGGGCTGTGCCACGTGCCACCTTGGTGTGAGTCGATCCTCGGCGTGAAAGACGAGCCGGTGAAGGGAAAAGAGGTTCCTGTGGAATGGACTGAGACATCTGGGGGACTCTTGGAATGGTGGCACGACCCTGGAGTTCCTCTCGCCGTTCCTGTTGAGAGGGCCTCCTCTTGAGATGCGACGGGAACGCCGGGAACTCTTTCCCGACGAAGCAGGGAAAGGATCCCTCATCTCGAGCTACGAGGCGGAAACGGGGCTCCTCTGGATGTGGGCGGGACCCTCGTGATTCCTCTCGAGTGGAGACGGGTATGTCGGGGAACTTCTTGATTTGCACCAAGGGTGTGAAGGACCCTTTCGAAGTTCCAGAGGTGAGGTGTGATCAGCCTCGAGACGCCTCAGCGGAAATGGGCCTCATCTCGCCTGGAGGGGAGAACCTCCTGGATTTTCTCGAGTTGCGGCAGGTCTTCTCGAGTTACGACGGGGACCTCAGGGACCCGCTCTGGTGGCCTCAGGAAAGGCCAGTCCCCATGCGAGTTGCTAGGGGACCTCTCGGGTTTCCTCTCCCGTCCATGCCGGGGCCTCAGTCCTTGTGTGGAGTCGGGGCCGGAACCTGAGGATTCCTCTCCAGTGTTGCCATGGATCTTGGGGTGCTTCTGAGTCTCCCCAGGGGAGTCAGGCCTCGTCTCGAGTGGGGGCATGCACGTGCGCTTTCCTCCCGAGCTGCAGCAGTAGTGTCACGCTTCCTGTCACGTGGATCAAGGGATCTGTGGCTTTCCCTCCAGGCTGTCCCTCGAGGCTTTCCCACGAGGCTTTTCCACAGGGCTGTGCCACGTGCCACCTTGGTGTGAGTCGATCCTCGGCGTGAAAGACGAGCCGGTGAAGGGAAAAGAGGTTCCTCTGGAATGGACTGAGACATCTGGGGGACTCTTGGAATGGTGGCACGACCCTGGAGTTCCTCTCGCCGTTCCTGTTGAGAGGGCCTCCTCTTGAGATGCGACGGGAACGCCGGGAACTCTTTCCCGACGAAGCAGGGAAAGGATCCCTCATCTCGAGCTACGAGGCGGAAACGGGGCTCCTCTGGATGTGGGCGGGCCCCTCGTGATTCCTCTCGAGTGGAGACGGGTATGTCGGGGAACTTCTTGATTTGCACCAAGGGTGTGAAGGACCCTTTCGAAGTTCCAGAGGTGAGGTGTGATCAACCTCGAGACGCCTCAGCGGAAATGGGCCTCATCTCGCCTGGAGGGGAGAACCTCCTGGATTTTCTCGAGTTGCGGCAGGTCTTCTCGAGTTACGACGGGGACCTCAGGGACCCGCTCTGGTGGCCTCAGGAAAGGCCAGTCCCCATGCGAGTTGCTAGGGGACCTCTCGGGATTCCTCTCCCGTCCATGCCGGGGCCTCAGTCCTTGTGTGGAGTCGGGGCCGGAACCTGAGGATTCCTCTCCACTGTTGCCATGGATCTTGGGGTGCTTCTGAGTCTCCCCAGGGGAGTCAGGCCTCGTCTCGAATGGGGGCATGCACGTGCGCTTTCCTCCCGAGCTGCAGCAGTAGTGTCACGCTACCTGTCACGTGGATCAAGGGATCTGTGGCTTTCCCTCGAGGCTGTCCCTCGAGGCTTTCCCACGAGGCTTTCCCACAGGGCTGTGCCACGTGCCACCTTGATGGGAGTCGATCCTCGGCGTGAAAGACGAGCCGGTGAAGGGAAAAGAGGTTCCTCTGGAATGGACTGAGACATCTGGGGGACTCTTGGAATGGTGGCACGACCCTGGAGTTCCTCTCGCCATTCCTGTTGAGAGGGCCTCCTCTTGAGATGCGACGGGAACGCCGGGAACTCTTTCCCGACGAAGCAGGGAAAGGATCCCTCATCTCGAGCTACGAGGCGGAAACGGGGCTCCTCTGGATGTGGGCGGGACCATCGTGATTCCTCTCGAGTGGAGACGGGTATGTCGGGGAACTTCTTGATTTGCACCAAGGGTGTGAAGGACCCTTTCGAAGTTCCAGAGGTGAGGTGTGATCAGCCTCGAGACGCCTCAGCGGAAATGGGCCTCATCTCGCCTGGAGGGGAGAACCTCCTGGATTTTCTCGAGTTGCGGCAGGTCTTCTCGAGTTACGACGGGGACCTCAGGGACCCGCTCTGGTGGCCTCAGGAAAGGCCAGTCCCCATGCGAGTTGCTAGGGGACCTCTCGGGATTCCTCTCCCGTCCATGCCGGGGCCTCAGTCCTTGTGTGGAGTCGGGGCCGGAACCTGAGGATTCCTCTCCAGTGTTGCCATGGATCTTGGGGTGCTTCTGAGTCTCCCCAGGGGAGTCAGGCCTCGTCTCGAGTGGGGGCATGCACGTGCGCTTTCCTCCCGAGCTGCAGCAGTAGTGTCACGCTTCCTGTCACGTGGATCAAGGGATCTGTGGCTTTCCCTCGAGGCTGTCCCTCGAGGCTTTCCCACGAGGCTTTCCCACAGGGCTGTGCCACGTGCCACCTTGGTGGGAGTCGATCCTCGGCGTGAAAGACGAGCCGCTGAAGGGAAAAGAGGTTCCTCTGGAATGGACTGAGACATCTGGGGGACTCTTGGAATGGTGGCACGACCCTGGAGTTCCTCTCGCCGTTCCTGTTGAGAGGGCCTCCTCTTGAGATGCGACGGGAACGCCGGGAACTCTTTCCCGACGAAGCAGGGAAAGGATCCCTCATCTCGAGCTACGAGGCGGAAACGGGGCTCCTCTGGATGTGGGCGGGCCCCTCGTGATTCCTCTCGAGTGGAGACGGGTATGTCGGGGAACTTCTTGATTTGCACCAAGGGTGTGAAGGACCCTTTCGAAGTTCCAGAGGTGAGGTGTGATCAGCCTCGAGACGCCTCAGCGGAAATGGGCCTCATCTCGCCTGGAGGGGAGAACCTCCTGGATTTTCTCGAGTTGCGGCAGGTCTTCTCGAGTTACGACGGGGACCTCAGGGACCCGCTCTGGTGGCCTCAGGAAAGGCCAGTCCCCATGCGAGTTGCTAGGGGACCTCTCGGGATTCCTCTCCCGTCCATGCCGGGGCCTCAGTCCTTGTGTGGAGTCGGGGCCGGAACCTGAGGATTCCTCTCCACTGTTGCCATGGATCTTGGGGTGCTTCTGAGTCTCCCCAGGGGAGTCAGGCCTCGTCTCGAGTGGGGGCATGCACGTGCGCTTTCCTCCCGAGCTGCAGCAGTAGTGTCACGCTACCTGTCACGTGGATCAAGGGATCTGTGGCTTTCCCTCGAGGCTGTCCCTCGAGGCTTTCCCACGAGGCTTTCCCACAGGGCTGTGCCACGTGCCACCTTGATGGGAGTCGATCCTCGGCGTGAAAGACGAGCCGGTGAAGGGAAAAGAGGTTCCTCTGGAATGGACTGAGACATCTGGGGGACTCTTGGAATGGTGGCACGACCCTGGAGTTCCTCTCGCCATTCCTGTTGAGAGGGCCTCCTCTTGAGATGCGACGGGAACGCCGGGAACTCTTTCCCGACGAAGCAGGGAAAGGATCCCTCATCTCGAGCTACGAGGCGGAAACGGGGCTCCTCTGGATGTGGGCGGGACCATCGTGATTCCTCTCGAGTGGAGACGGGTATGTCGGGGAACTTCTTGATTTGCACCAAGGGTGTGAAGGACCCTTTCGAAGTTCCAGAGGTGAGGTGTGATCAGCCTCGAGACGCCTCAGCGGAAATGGGCCTCATCTCGCCTGGAGGGGAGAACCTCCTGGATTTTCTCGAGTTGCGGCAGGTCTTCTCGAGTTACGACGGGGACCTCAGGGACCCGCTCTGGTGGCCTCAGGAAAGGCCAGTCCCCATGCGAGTTGCTAGGGGACCTCTCGGGATTCCTCTCCCGTCCATGCCGGGGCCTCAGTCCTTGTGTGGAGTCGGGGCCGGAACCTGAGGATTCCTCTCCAGTGTTGCCATGGATCTTGGGGTGCTTCTGAGTCTCCCCAGGGGAGTCAGGCCTCGTCTCGAGTGGGGGCATGCACGTGCGCTTTCCTCCCGAGCTGCAGCAGTAGTGTCACGCTTCCTGTCACGTGGATCAAGGGATCTGTGGCTTTCCCTCGAGGCTGTCCCTCGAGGCTTTCCCACGAGGCTTTCCCACAGGGCTGTGCCACGTGCCACCTTGGTGGGAGTCGATCCTCGGCGTGAAAGACGAGCCGGTGAAGGGAAAAGAGGTTCCTCTGGAATGGACTGAGACATCTGGGGGACTCTTGGAATGGTGGCACGACCCTGGAGTTCCTCTCGCCGTTCCTGTTGAGAGGGCCTCCTCTTGAGATGCGACGGGAACGCCGGGAACTCTTTCCCGACGAAGCAGGGAAAGGATCCCTCATCTCGAGCTACGAGGCGGAAACGGGGCTCCTCTGGATGTGGGCGGGCCCCTCGTGATTCCTCTCGAGTGGAGACGGGTATGTCGGGGAACTTCTTGATTTGCACCAAGGGTGTGAAGGACCCTTTCGAAGTTCCAGAGGTGAGGTGTGATCAGCCTCGAGACGCCTCAGCGGAAATGGGCCTCATCTCGCCTGGAGGGGAGAACCTCCTGGATTTTCTCGAGTTGCGGCAGGTCTTCTCGAGTCACGACGGGGACCTCAGGGACCCGCTCTGGTGGCCTCAGGAAAGGCCAGTCCCCATGCGAGTTGCTAGGGGACCTCTCGGGATTCCTCTCCCGTCCATGCCGGGGCCTCAGTCCTTGTGTGGAGTCGGGGCCGGAACCTGAGGATTCCTCTCCACTGTTGCCATGGATCTTGGGGTGCTTCTGAGTCTCCCCAGGGGAGTCAGGCCTCGTCTCGAGTGGGGGCATGCACGTGCGCTTTCCTCCCGAGCTGCAGCAGTAGTGTCACGCTACCTGTCACGTGGATCAAGGGATCTGTGGCTTTCCCTCGAGGCTGTCCCTCGAGGCTTTCCCACGAGGCTTTCCCACAGGGCTGTGCCACGTGCCACCTTGATGGGAGTCGATCCTCGGCGTGAAAGACGAGCCGGTGAAGGGAAAAGAGGTTCCTCTGGAATGGACTGAGACATCTGGGGGACTCTTGGAATGGTGGCACGACCCTGGAGTTCCTCTCGCCATTCCTGTTGAGAGGGCCTCCTCTTGAGATGCGACGGGAACGCCGGGAACTCTTTCCCGACGAAGCAGGGAAAGGATCCCTCATCTCGAGCTACGAGGCGGAAACGGGGCTCCTCTGGATGTGGGCGGGACCATCGTGATTCCTCTCGAGTGGAGACGGGTATGTCGGGGAACTTCTTGATTTGCACCAAGGGTGTGAAGGACCCTTTCGAAGTTCCAGAGGTGAGGTGTGATCAGCCTCGAGACGCCTCAGCGGAAATGGGCCTCATCTCGCCTGGAGGGGAGAACCTCCTGGATTTTCTCGAGTTGCGGCAGGTCTTCTCGAGTTACGACGGGGACCTCAGGGACCCGCTCTGGTGGCCTCAGGAAAGGCCAGTCCCCATGCGAGTTGCTAGGGGACCTCTCGGGATTCCTCTCCCGTCCATGCCGGGGCCTCAGTCCTTGTGTGGAGTCGGGGCCGGAACCTGAGGATTCCTCTCCAGTGTTGCCATGGATCTTGGGGTGCTTCTGAGTCTCCCCAGGGGAGTCAGGCCTCGTCTCGAGTGGGGGCATGCACGTGCGCTTTCCTCCCGAGCTGCAGCAGTAGTGTCACGCTTCCTGTCACGTGGATCAAGGGATCTGTGGCTTTCCCTCGAGGCTGTCCCTCGAGGCTTTCCCACGAGGCTTTCCCACAGGGCTGTGCCACGTGCCACCTTGGTGGGAGTCGATCCTCGGCGTGAAAGACGAGCCGGTGAAGGGAAAAGAGGTTCCTCTGGAATGGACTGAGACATCTGGGGGACTCTTGGAATGGTGGCACGACCCTGGAGTTCCTCTCGCCGTTCCTGTTGAGAGGGCCTCCTCTTGAGATGCGACGGGAACGCCGGGAACTCTTTCCCGACGAAGCAGGGAAAGGATCCCTCATCTCGAGCTACGAGGCGGAAACGGGGCTCCTCTGGATGTGGGCGGGACCCTCGTGATTCCTTTCGAGTGGAGACGGGTATGTCGGGGAACTTCTTGATTTGCACCAAGGGTGTGAAGAAGCCTTTTGAAGTTCCAGAGGTGAGGTGTGATCAACCTCGAGACGCCTCAGCGGAAATGGGCCTCATCTCGCCTGGAGGGGAGAACCTCCTGGATTTTCTCGAGTTGCGGCAGGTCTTCTCGAGTTACGACGGGGACCTCAGGGACCCGCTCTGGTGGCCTCAGGAAAGGCCAGTCCCCATGCGAGTTGCTAGGGGACCTCTCGGGATTCCTCTCCCGTCCATGCCGGGGCCTCAGTCCTTGTGTGGAGTCGGGGCCGGAACCTGAGGATTCCTCTCCAGTGTTGCCATGGATCTTGGGGTGCTTCTGAGTCTCCCCAGGGGAGTCAGGCCTCGTCTCGAGTGGGGGCATGCACGTGCGCTTTCCTCCCGAGCTGCAGCAGTAGTGTCACGCTTCCTGTCACGTGGATAAAGGGATCTGTGGCTTTCCCTCCAGGCTGTCCCTCGAGGCTTTCCCACGAGGCTTTCCCACAGGGCTGTGCCACGTGCCACCTTGGTGTGAGTCGATCCTCGGCGTGAAAGACGAGCCGGTGAAGGGAAAAGAGGTTCCTCTGGAATGGACTGAGACATCTGGGGGACTCTTGGAATGGTGGCACGACCCTGGAGTTCCTCTCGCCGTTCCTGTTGAGAGGGCCTCCTCTTGAGATGCGACGGGAACGCCGGGAACTCTTTCCCGACGAAGCAGGGAAAGGATCCCTCATCTCGAGCTACGAGGCGGAAACGGGGCTCCTCTGGATGTGGGCGGGACCCTCGTGATTCCTCTCGAGTGGAGACGGGTATGTCGGGGAACTTCTTGATTTGCACCAAGGGTGTGTAGGACCCTTTCGAAGTTCCAGAGGTGAGGTGTGATCAGCCTCGAGACGCCTCAGCGGAAATGGGCCTCATCTCGCCTGGAGGGGAGAACCTCCTGGATTTTCTCGAGTTGCGGCAGGTCTTCTCGAGTTACGACGGGGACCTCAGGGACCCGCTCTGGTGGCCTCAGGAAAGGCCAGTCCCCATGCGAGTTGCTAGGGGACCTCTCGGGATTCCTCTCCCGTCCATGCCGGGGCCTCAGTCCTTGTGTGGAGTCGGGGCCGGAACCTGAGGATTCCTCTCCAGTGTTGCCATGGATCTTGGGGTGCTTCTGAGTCTCCCCAGGGGAGTCAGGCCTCGTCTCGAGTGGGGGCATGCACGTGCGCTTTCCTCCCGAGCTGCAGCAGTAGTGTCACGCTTCCTGTCACGTGGATCAAGGGATCTGTGGCTTTCCCTCCAGGCTGTCCCTCGAGGCTTTCCCACGAGGCTTTCCCACAGGGCTGTGCCACGTGCCACCTTGGTGTGAGTCGATCCTCGGCGTGAAAGACGAGCCGGTGAAGGGAAAAGAGGTTCCTCTGGAATGGACTGAGACATCTGGGGGACTCTTGGAATGGTGGCACGACCCTGGAGTTCCTCTCGCCGTTCCTGTTGAGAGGGCCTCCTCTTGAGATGCGACGGGAACGCCGGGAACTCTTTCCCGACGAAGCAGGGAAAGGATCCCTCATTTCGAGCTACGAGGCGGAAACGGGGCTCCTCTGGATGTGGGCGGGACCCTCGTGATTCCTCTCGAGTGGAGACGGGTATGTCGGGGAACTTCTTGATTTGCACCAAGGGTGTGTAGGACCCTTTCGAAGTTCCAGAGGTGAGGTGTGATCAGCCTCGAGACGCCTCAGCGGAAATGGGCCTCATCTCGCCTGGAGGGGAGAACCTCCTGGATTTTCTCGAGTTGCGGCAGGTCTTCTCGAGTTACGACGGGGACCTCAGGGACCCGCTCTGGTGGCCTCAGGAAAGGCCAGTCCCCATGCGAGTTGCTAGGGGACCTCTCGGGATTCCTCTCCCGTCCATGCCGGGGCCTCAGTCCTTGTGTGGAGTCGGGGCCGGAACCTGAGGATTCCTCTCCAGTGTTGCCATGGATCTTGGGGTGCTTCTGAGTCTCCCCAGGGGAGTCAGGCCTCGTCTCGAGTGGGGGCATGCACGTGCGCTTTCCTCCCGAGCTGCAGCAGTAGTGTCACGCTTCCTGTCACGTGGATCAAGGGATCTGTGGCTTTCCCTCCAGGCTGTCCCTCGAGGCTTTCCCACGAGGCTTTCCCACAGGGCTGTGCCACGTGCCACCTTGGTGTGAGTCGATCCTCGGCGTGAAACACGAGCCGGTGAAGGGAAAAGAGGTTCCTCTGGAAAGGACTGAGACATCTGGGGGACTCTTGGAATGGTGGCACGACCCTGGAGTTCCTCTCGCCGTTCCTGTTGAGAGGGCCTCCTCTTGAGATGCGACGGGAACGCCGGGAACTCTTTCCCGACGAAGCAGGGAAAGGATCCCTCATATCGAGCTACGAGGCGGAAACGGGGCTCCTCTGGATGTGGGCGGGACCCTCGTGATTCCTCTCGAGTGGAGACGGGTATGTCGGGGAACTTCTTGATTTGCACCAAGGGTGTGAAGGACCCTTTCGAAGTTCCAGAGGTGAGGTGTGATCAGCCTCGAGACGCCTCAGCGGAAATGGGCCTCATCTCGCCTGGAGGGGAGAACCTCCTGGATTTTCTCGAGATGCGGCAGGTCTTCTCGAGTTACGACGGGGACCTCAGGCACCCGTTCTGGTGGCCTCAGGAAAGGCCAGTCCCCATGCGAGTTGCTAGGGGACCTCTCGGGATTCCTCTCCCGTCCATGCCGGGGCCTCAGTCCTTGTGTGGAGTCGGGGCCGGAACCTGAGGATTCCTCTCCAGTGTTGCCATGGATCTTGGGGTGCTTCTGAGTCTCCCCAGGGGAGTCAGGCCTCGTCTCGAGTGGGGGCATGCACGTGCGTTTTCCTCCCGCGCTGCAGCAGTAGTGTCACGCTTCCTGTCACGTGGATCAAGGGATCTGTGGCTTTCCCTCGAGGCTGTCCCTCGAGGCTTTCCCACGAGGCTTTCCCACAGGGCTGTGCCACGTGCCACCTTGGTGTGAGTCGATCCTCGGCGTGAAAGACGAGCCCGTGAAGGGAAAAGAGGTTCCTCTGGAATGGACTGAGACATCTGGGGGACTCTTGGAATGGTGGCACGACCCTGGAGTTCCTCTCGCCGTTCCTGTTGAGAGGGCCTCCTCTTGAGATGCGACGGGAACGCCGGGAACTCTTTCCCGACGAAGCAGGGAAAGGATCCCTCATCTCGAGCTACGAGGCGGAAACGGGGCTCCTCTGGATGTGGGCGGGACCCTCGTGATTCCTCTCGAGTGGAGACGGGTATGTCGGGGAACTTCTTGATTTGCACCAAGGGTGTGAAGGACCCTTTCGAAGTTCCAGAGGTGAGGTGTGATCAGCCTCGAGACGCCTCAGCGGAAATGGGCCTCATCTCGCCTGGAGGGGAGAACCTCCTGGATTTTCTCGAGTTGCGGCAGGTCTTCTCGAGTTACGACGGGGACCTCAGGGACCCGCTCTGGTGGCCTCAGGAAAGGCCAGTCCCCATGCGAGTTGCTAGGGGACCTCTCGGGATTCCTCTCCCGTCCATGCCGGGGCCTCAGTCCTTGTGTGGAGTCGGGGCCGGAACCTGAGGATTCCTCTCCAGTGTTGCCATGGATCTTGGGGTGCTTCTGAGTCTCCCCAGGGGAGTCAGGCCTCGTCTCGAGTGGGGGCATGCACGTGCGCTTTCCTCCCGAGCTGCAGCAGTAGTTTCACGCTTCCTGTCACGTGGATCAAGGGATCTGTGGCTTTCCCTCGAGGCTGTCCCTCGAGGCTTTCCCACGAGGCTTTCCCACAGGGCTGTGCCACGTGCCACCTTGGTGTGAGTCGATCCTCGGCGTGAAAGACGAGCCGCTGAAGGGAAAAGAGGTTCCTCTGGAATGGACTGAGACATCTGAGGGACTCTTGGAATGGTGGCACGACCCTGGAGTTCCTCTCGCCGTTCCTGTTGAGAGGGCCTCCTCTTGAGATGCGACGGGAACGCCGGGAACTCTTTCCCGACGAAGCAGGGAAAGGATCCCTCATCTCGAGCTACGAGGCGGAAACGGGGCTCCTCTGGATGTGGGCGGGACCCTCGTGATTCCTCTCGAGTGGAGACGGGTATGTCGGGGAACTTCTTGATTTGCACCAAGGGTGTGAAGGACCCTTTCGAAGTTCCAGAGGTGAGGTGTGATCAGCCTCGAGACGCCTCAGCGGAAATGGGCCTCATCTCGCCTGGAGGGGAGAACCTCCTGGATTTTCTCGAGTTGCGGCAGGTCTTCTCGAGTTACGACGGGGACCTCAGGGACCCGCTCTGGTGGCCTCAGGAAAGGCCAGTCCCCATGCGAGTTGCTAGGGGACCTCTCGGGATTCCTCTCCCGTCCATGCCGGGGCCTCAGTCCTTGTGTGGAGTCGGGGCCGGAACCTGAGGATTCCTCTCCAGTGTTGCCATGGATCTTGGGGTGCTTCTGAGTCTCCCGAGGGGAGTCAGGCCTCGTCTCGAGTGGTGGCATGCACGTGCGCTTTCCTCCCGAGCTGCAGCAGTAGTGTCACGCTTCCTGTCACGTGGATCAAGGGATCTGTGGCTTTCCCTCGAGGCTGTCCCTCGAGGCTTTCCCACGAGGCTTTCCCACAGGGCTGTGCCACGTGCCACCTTGGTGTGAGTCGATCCTCGGCGTGAAAGAGGAGCCCGTGAAGGGAAAAGAGGTTCCTCTGGAATGGACTGAGACATCTGGGGGACTCTTGGAATGGTGGCACGACCCTGGAGTTCCTCTTGACGTTCCTGTTGAGAGGGCCTCCTCTTGAGATGCGACGGGAACGCCGGGAACTCTTTCCCGACGAAGCAGGGAAAGGATCCCTCATCTCGAGCTACGAGGCGGAAACGGGGCTCCCCTGGATGTGGGCGGGACCGTCGTGATTCCTCTCGAGTGGAGACGGGTATGTCGGGGAACTTCTTGATTTGCACCAAGGGTGTGAAGGACCCTTTCAAAGTTCCAGAGGTGAGGTGTGATCAGCCTCGAGACGCCTCAGCTGAAATGGGCCTCATCTCGCCTGGAGGGGAAAACCTCCTGGATTTTCTCGAGTTCCGGCAGGTCTTCTCGAGTTACGACGGGGACCTCAGGGACCCGCTCTGGTGGCCTCAGGAAAGGCCAGTCCCCATGCGAGTTGCTAGGGGACCTCTCGGGATTCCTCTCCCGTCCATGCCGGGGCCTCAGTCCTTGTGTGGAGTCGGGGCCGGAACCTGAGGATTCCTCTCCAGTGTTGCCATGGATCTTGGGGTGCTTCTGAGTCTCCCCAGGGGAGTCAGGCCTCGTCTCGAGTGGGGGCATGCACGTGCGCTTTCCTCCCGAGCTGCAGCAGTAGTTTCACGCTTCCTGTCACGTGGATCAAGGGATCTGTGGCTTTCCCTCGAGGCTGTCCCTCGAGGCTTTCCCACGAGGCTTTCCCACACGGCTGTGCCACGTGCCACCTTGGTGTGAGTCGATCCTCGGCGTGAAAGACGAGCCGGTGAAGGGAAAAGAGGTTCCTCTGGAATGGACTGAGACATCTGGGGGACTCTTGGAATGGTGGCACGACCCTGGAGTTCCTCTCGCCGTTCCTGTTGAGAGGGCCTCCTCTTGAGATGCGACGGGAACGCCGGGAACTCTTTCCCGACGAAGCAGGGAAAGGATCCCTCATCTCGAGCTACGAGGCGGAAACGGGGCTCCTCTGGATGTGGGCGGGACCCTCGTGATTCCTCTCGAGTGGAGACGGGTATGTCGGGGAACTTCTTGATTTGCACCAAGGGTGTGAAGGAGCCTTTTGAAGTTCCAGAGGTGAGGTGTGATCAGCCTCGAGACGCCTCAGCGGAAATGGGCCTCATCTCGCCTGGAGGGGAGAACCTCCTTGATTTTCTCGAGTTGCGGCAGGTCTTCTCGAGTTACGACGGGGACCTCAGGGACCCGCTCTAGTGGCCTCAGGAAAGGCCAGTCCCCATGCGAGTTGCTAGGGGACCTTTCGGGATTCCTCTCCCGTCCATGCCGGGGCCTCAGTCCTTGTGTGGAGTCGGGGCCGGAACCTGAGGATTCCTCTCCAGTGTTGCCATGGATCTTGGGGTGCTTCTGAGTCTCCCCAGGGGAGTCAGGCCTCGTCTTGAGTGGGGGCATGCACGTGCAATTTCCTCCCTAGCTGCAGCAGTAGTTTCACGCTTCCTGTCACGTGGATCAAGGGATCTGTGGCTTTCCCTCGAGGCTGTCCCTCGAGGCTTTCCCACGAGGCTTTCACACAGGGCTGTGCCACGTGCCACCTTGGTGTGAGTCGATCCTCGGCGTGAAAGAGGAGCCCGTGAAGGGAAAAGAGGTTCCTCTGGAATGGACTGAGACATCTGGGGGACTCTTGGAATGGTGGCACGACCCTGGAGTTCCTCTCGCCGTTCCTGTTGAGAGGGCCTCCTCTTGAGATGCGACGGGAACGCCGGGAACTCTTTCCCGACGAAGCAGGGAAAGGATCCCTCATCTCGAGCTACGAGGCGGAAACGGGGCTCCTCTGGATGTGGGCGGGACCCTCGTGATTCCTCTCGAGTGGAGACGGCTAGGTCGGGGAACTTCTTGATTTGCACCAAGGGTGTGAAGGACCCTTTCGAAGTTCCAGAGGTGAGGTGTGATCAGCTTCGAGACGCCTCAGCGGAAATGGGCCTCATCTCGCCTGGAGGGGAGAACCTCCTGGATTTTCTCGAGTTGCGGCAGGTCTTCTCGAGTTACGACGGGGACCTCAGGGACCCGCTCTGGTGGCCTCAGGAAAGGCCTGTCCCCATGCGAGTTGCTAGGGGACCTCTCGGGATTCCTCTCCCGTCCATGCCGGGGCCTCAGTCCTTGTGTGGAGTCGGGGCCGGAACCTGAGGATTCCTCTCCAGTGTTGCCATGGATCTTGGGGTGCTTCTGAGTCTCCCCAGGGGAGTCAGGCCTCGTCTCGAGTGGGGGCATGCACGTGCGCTTTCCTCCCGAGCTGCAGCAGTAGTTTCACGCTTCCTGTCACGTGGATCAAGGGATCTGTGGCTTTCCCTCGAGGCTGTCCCTCGAGGCTTTCCCACGAGGCTTTCCCACAGGGCTGTGCCACGTGCCACCTTGGTGTGAGTCGATCCTCGGCGTGAAAGACGAGCCAGTGAAGGGAAAAGAGGTTCCTCTGGAATGGACTGAGACATCTGGGGGACTCTTGGAATGGTGGCACGACCCTGGAGTTCCTCTCGCCGTTCCTGTTGAGAGGGCCTCCTCTTGAGATGCGACGGGAACGCCGGGAACTCTTTCCCGACGAAGCAGGGAAAGGATCCCTCATCTCGAGCTACGAGGCGGAAACGGGGCTCCTCTGGATGTGGGCGGGACCCTCGTGATTCCTCTCGAGTGGAGACGGGTATGTCGGGGAACTTCTTGATTTGCACCAAGGGTGTGAAGGACCCTTTCGAAGTTCCAGAGGTGAGGTGTGATCAGCCTCGAGACGCCTCAGCGGAAATGGGCCTCATCTCGCCTGGAGGGGAGAACCTCCTGGATTTTCTCGAGTTGCGGCAGGTCTTCTCGAGTTACGACGGGGACCTCAGGGACCCGCTCTGGTGGCCTCAGGAAAGGCCAGTCCCCATGCGAGTTGCTAGGGGACCTCTTGGAATTCCTCTCCCGTCCATGCCGGGGCCTCAGTCCTTGTGTGGAGTCGGGGCCGGAACCTGAGGATTCCTCTCCAGTGTTGCCATGGATCTTGGGGTGCTTCTGAGTCTCCCCAGGGGAGTCAGGCCTCGTCTCGAGTGGGGGCATGCACGTGCGCTTTCCTCCCGAGCTGCAGCAGTAGTGTCACGCTTCCTGTCACGTGGATCAAGGGATCTGTGGCTTTCCCTCGAGGCTGTCCCTCGAGGCTTTCCCACGAGGCTTTCCCACAGGGCTGTGCCACGTGCCACCTTGGTGTGAGTCGATCCTCGGCGTGAAAGACGAGACGCTGAAGGGAAAAGAGGTTCCTCTGGAATGGACTGAGACATCTGAGGGACTCTTGGAATGGTGGCACGACCCTGGAGTTCCTCTCACCGTTCCTGTTGAGAGGGCCTCCTCTTGAGATGCGACGGGAACGCCGGGAACTCTTTCCCGACGAAGCAGGGAAAGGATCCCTCATCTCGAGCTACGAGGCAGAAACGGGGCTCCTCTGGATGTGGGCGGGACCCTCGTGATTCCTCTCGAGTGGAGACGGGTATGTCGGGGAACTTCTTGATTTGCACCAAGGGTGTGAAGGACCCTTTCGAAGTTCCAGAGGTGAGGTGTGATCAGCCTCGAGACGCCTCAGCGGAAATGGGCCTCATCTCGCCTGGAGGGGAGAACCTCCTGGATTTTCTCGAGTTGCGGCAGGTCTTCTCGATTTACGATGGGGACCTCAGGGACCCGCTCTGGTGGCCTCAGGAAAGGCCAGTCCCCATGCGAGTTGCTAGGGGACCTCTCGGGATTCCTCTCCCGTCCATGCCGGGGCCTCAGTCCTTGTGGGGAGTCGGGGCCGGAACCTGAGGATTCCTCTCCAGTGTTGCCATGGATCTTGGGGTGCTTCTGAGTCTCCCCAGGGGAGTCAGGCCTCGTCTCGAGTGGTGGCATGCACGTGCGCTTTCCTCCCGAGCTGCAGCAGTAGTGTCACGCTTCCTGTCACGTGGATCAAGGGATCTGTGGCTTTCCCTCGAGGCTGTCCCTCGAGGCTTTCCCACGAGGCTTTCCCACAGGGCTGTGCCACGTGCCACCTTGGTGTGAGTCGATCCTCGGCGTGAAAGAGGAGCCCGTGACGAGAAAAGAGGTTCCTCTGGAATGGACTGAGACATCTGGGGGACTCTTGGAATGGTGGCACGACCCTGGAGTTCCTCTTGACGTTCCTGTTGAGAGGGCCTCCTCTTGAGATGCGACGGGAACGCCGGGAACTCTTTCCCGACGAAGCAGGGAAAGGATCCCTCATCTCGAGCTACGAGGCGGAAACGGGGCTCCTCTGGATGTGGGCGGGACCCTCGTGATTCCTCTCGAGTGGAGACGGGTATGTCGGGGAACTTCTTGATTTGCACCAAGGGTGTGAAGGACCCTTTCGAAGTTCCAGAGGTGAGGTGTGATCAGCCTCGAGACGCCTCAGCTGAAATGGGCCTCATCTCGCCTGGAGGGGAGAACCTCCTGGATTTTCTCGAGTTGCGGCAGGTCTTCTCGAGTTACGACGGGGACCTCAGGGACCCGCTCTGGTGGCCTCAGGAAAGGCCAGTCCCCATGCGAGTTGCTAGGGGACCTCTCGGGATTCCTCTCCCGTCCATGCCGGGGCCTCAGTCCTTGTGTGGAGTCGGGGCCGGAACCTGAGGATTCCTCTCCAGTGTTGCCATGGATCTTGGGGTGCTTCTGAGTCTCCCCAGGGGAGTCAGGCCTCGTCTCGAGTGGGGGCATGCACGTGCGCTTTCCTCCCGAGCTGCAGCAGTAGTTTCACGCTTCCTGTCACGTGGATCAAGGGATCTGTGGCTTTCCCTTGAGGCTGTCCCTCGAGGCTTTCCCACGAGGCTTTCCCACAGGGCTGTGCCACGTGCCACCTTGGTGTGAGTCGATCCTCGGCGTGAAAGACGAGCCGGTGAAGGGAAAAGAGGTTCCTCTGGAATGGACTGAGACATCTGGGGGACTCTTGGAATGGTGGCACGACCCTGGAGTTCCTCTCGCCGTTCCTGTTGAGAGGGCCTCCTCTTGAGATGCGACGGGAACGCCGGGAACTCTTTCCCGACGAAGCAGGGAATGGATCCCTCATCTCGAGCTACGAGGCGGAAACGGGGCTCCTCTGGATGTGGGCGGGACCCTCGTGATTCCTCTCGAGTGGAGACGGGTATGTCGGGGAACTTCTTGATTTGCACCAAGGGTGTGAAGGACCCTTTCGAAGTTCCAGAGGTGAGGTGTGATCAGCCTCGAGACGCCTCAGCGGAAATGGGCCTCATCTCGCCTGGAGGGGAGAACCTCCTGGATTTTCTCGAGTTGCGGCAGGTCTTCTCGAGTTACGACGGGGACCTCAGGGACCCGCTCTGGTGGCCTCAGGAAAGGCCAGTCCCCATGCGAGTTGCTAGGGGACCTCTCGGGATTCCTCTCCCGTCCATGCCGGGGCCTCAGTCCTTGTGTGGAGTCGGGGCCGGAACCTGAGGATTCCTCTCCAGTGTTGCCATGGATCTTGGGGGTGCTTCCGAGTCTCCCCAGGGGAGTCAGGCCTCGTCTCGAGTGGGGGCATGCACGTGCGCTTTCCTCCCGAGCTGCAGCAGTAGTGTCACGCTTCCTGTCACGTGGATCAAGGGATCTGTGGCTTTCCCTCGAGGCTGTCCCTCGAGGCTTTCCCACGAGGCTTTCCCACAGGGCTGTGCCACGTGCCACCTTGGTGTGAGTCGATCCTCGGCGTGAAAGAGGAGCCCGTGACGAGAAAAGAGGTTCCTCTGGAATGGACTGAGACATCTGGGGGACTCTTGGAATGGTGGCACGACCCTGGAGTTCCTCTTGACGTTCCTGTTGAGAGGGCCTCCTCTTGAGATGCGACGGGAACGCCGGGAACTCTTTCCCGACGAAGCAGGGAAAGGATCCCTCATCTCGAGCTACGAGGCGGAAACGGGGCTCCTCTGGATGTGGGCGGGACCCTCGTGATTCCTCTCGAGTGGAGACGGGTATGTCGGGGAACTTCTTGATTTGCACCAAGGGTGTGAAGGACCCTTTCGAAGTTCCAGAGGTGAGGTGTGATCAGCCTCGAGACGCCTCAGCTGAAATGGGCCTCATCTCGCCTGGAGGGGAGAACCTCCTGGATTTTCTCGAGTTGCGGCAGGTCTTCTCGAGTTACGACGGGGACCTCAGGGACCCGCTCTGGTGGCCTCAGGAAAGGCCAGTCCCCATGCGAGTTGCTAGGGGACCTCTCGGGATTCCTCTCCCGTCCATGCCGGGGCCTCAGTCCTTGTGTGGAGTCGGGGCCGGAACCTGAGGATTCCTCTCCAGTGTTGCCATGGATCTTGGGGTGCTTCTGAGTCTCCCCAGGGGAGTCAGGCCTCGTCTCGAGTTGGGGCATGCACGTGCGCTTTCCTCCCGAGCTGCAGCAGTAGTGTCACGCTTCCTGTCACGTGGATCAAGGGATCTGTGGCTTTCCCTCGAGGCTGTCCCTCGAGGCTTTCCCACGAGGCTTTCCCACAGGGCTGTGCCACGTGCCACCTTGGTGTGAGTCGATCCTCGGCGTGAAAGACGAGCCGGTGAAGGGAAAAGAGGTTCCTCTGGAATGGACTGAGACATCTGGGGGACTCTTGGAATGGTGGCACGACCCTGGAGTTCCTCTCGCCGTTCCTGTTGAGAGGGCCTCCTCTTGAGATGCGACGGGAACGCCGGGAACTCTTTCCCGACGAAGCAGGGAATGGATCCCTCATCTCGAGCTACGAGGCGGAAACGGGGCTCCTCTGGATGTGGGCGGGACCCTCGTGATTCCTCTCGAGTGGAGACGGGTATGTCGGGGAACTTCTTGATTTGCACCAAGGGTGTGAAGGACCCTTTCGAAGTTCCAGAGGTGAGGTGTGATCAGCCTCGAGACGCCTCAGCGGAAATGGGCCTCATCTCGCCTGGAGGGGAGAACCTCCTGGATTTTCTCGAGTTGCGGCAGGTCTTCTCGAGTTACGACGGGGACCTCAGGGACCCGCTCTGGTGGCCTCAGGAAAGGCCAGTCCCCATGCGAGTTGCTAGGGGACCTCTCGGGATTCCTCTCCCGTCCATGCCGGGGCCTCAGTCCTTGTGTGGAGTCGGGGCCGGAACCTGAGGATTCCTCTCCAGTGTTGCCATGGATCTTGGGGTGCTTCTGAGTCTCCCCAGGGGAGTCAGGCCTCGTCTCGAGTGGGGGCATGCACGTGCGCTTTCCTCCCGAGCTGCAGCAGTAGTGTCACGCTTCCTGTCACGTGGATCAAGGGATCTGTGGCTTTCCCTCGAGGATGTCCCTCGAGGCTTTCCCACGAGGCTTTCCCACAGGGCTGTGCCACGTGCCACCTTGGTGTGAGTCGATCCTCGGCGTGAAAGACGAGCCGCTGAAGGGAAAAGAGGTTCCTCTGGAATGGACTGAGACATCTGAGGGACTCTTGGAATGGTGGCACGACCCTGGAGTTCCTCTCGCCGTTCCTGTTGAGAGGGCCTCCTCTTGAGATGCGACGGGAATGTCGGGAACTCTTTCCCGACGAAGCAGGGAAAGGATCCCTCATCTCGAGCTACGTGGCGGAAACGGGGCTCCTCTGGATGTGGGCGGGACCCTCGTGATTCCTCTCGAGTGGAGACGGGTATGTCGGGGAACTTCTTGATTTGCACCAAGGGTGTGAAGGACCCTTTCGAAGTTCCAGAGGTGAGGTGTGATCAGCCTCGAGACGCCTCATCGGAAATGGGCCTCATCTCGCCTGGAGGGGAGAACCTCCTGGATTTTCTCGAGTTGCGGCAGGTCTTCTCGAGTTACGACGGGGACCTCAGGGACCCGCTCTGGTGGCCTCAGGAAAGGCCAGTCCCCATGCTAGTTGCTAGGGGACCTCTCGGAATTCCTCTCCCGTCCATGCCGGGGCCTCAGTCCTTGTGTGGAGTCGGGGCCGGAACCTGAGGATTCCTCTCCAGTGTTGCCATGGATCTTGGGGTGCTTCTGAGTCTCCCCAGGGGAGTCAGGCCTCGTCTCGAGTGGGGGCATGCACGTGCGCTTTCCTCCCGAGCTGCAGCAGTAGTGTCACGCTTCCTGTCACGTGGATCAAGGGATCTGTGGCTTTCCCTCGAGGCTGTCCCTCGAGGCTTTCCCACGAGGCTTTCCCACAGGGCTGTGCAACGTGCCACCTTGGTGTGAGTCGATCCTCGGCGTGAAAGATGAGCCGGTGAAGGGAAAAGAGGTTCCTCTGGAATGGACTGAGACATCTGGGGGACTCTTGGAATGGTGGCACGACCCTGGAGTTCCGCTCGCCGTTCCTGTTGAGAGGGCCTCCTCTTGAGATGCGACGGGAATGCCGGGAACTCTTTCCCGACGAAGCAGGGAAAGGATCCCTCATCTCGAGCTACGAGGCGGAAACGGGGCTCCCCTGGATGTGGGCGGGACCCACGTGATTCCTCTCGAGTGGAGACGGCTAGGTCGGGGAACTTCTTGATTTGCACCAAGGGTGTGAAGGACCCTTTCGAAGTTCCAGAGGTGAGGTGTGATCAGCCTCGAGACGCCTCAGCGGAAATGGGCCTCATCTCGCCTGGAGGGGAGAACCTCCTGGATTTTCTCGAGTTGCGGCAGGTCTTCTCGAGTTACGACGGGGACCACAGGGACCTGCTCTGGTGGCGCAGGAAAGGCCAGTCCCCATGCGAGTTGCTAGGGGACCACTCGGGATTCCTCTCCCGTCCATGCCGGGGCCTCAGTCCTTGTGTGGAGTCGGGGCCGGAACCTGAGGATTCCTCTCCAGTGTTGCCATGGATCTTGGAGTTCTTCTGAGTCTCCCCAGGGGAGTCAGGCCTCGTCTCGAGTGGGGGCATGCACGTGTGCTTTCCTCCCGAGCTGCAGCAGTAGTGTCACGCTTCCTGTCACGTGGATCAAGGGATCTGTGGCTTTCCCTCGAGGCTGTCCCTCGAGGCTTTCCCACGAGGCTTTCCCACAGGGCTGTGCCACGTGCCACCTTGGTGTGAGTCGATCCTCGGCGTGAAAGACGAGCCGGTGAAGGGAAAAGAGGTTCCTGTGTAATGGACTGAGACATCTGGGGGACTCTTGGAATGGTGGCACGACCCTGGAGTTCCTCTCGCCGTTCCTGTTGAGAGGGCCTCCTCTTGAGATGCGACGGGAACGCCGGGAACTCTTTCCCGACGAAGCAGGGAAAGGATCCCTCATCTCGAGCTACGAGGCGGAAACGGGGCTCCTCTGGATGTGGGCGGGACCCTCGTGATTCCTCTCGAGTGGAGACGGGTATGTCGGGGAACTTCTTGATTTGCACCAAGGGTGTGAAGGACCCTTTCGAAGTTCCAGAGGTGAGGTGTGATCAGCCTCGAGACGCCTCAGCGGAAATGGGCCTCATCTCGCCTGGAGGGGAGAACCTCCTGGATTTTCTCGAGTTGCGGCAGGTCTTCTCGAGTTACGACGGGGACCTCAGGGACCCGCTCTGGTGGCCTCAGGAAAGGCCAGTCCCCATGCGAGTTGCTAGGGGACCTCTCGGGATTCCTCTCCTGTCCATGCCGGGGCCTCAGTCCTTGTGTGGAGTCGGGGCCGGAAGCTGAGGATTCCTCTCCAGTGTTGCCATGGATCTTGGGATGCTTCTGAGTCTCCCCAGGGGAGTCAGGCCTCGTCTCGAGTGGGGGCATGCACGTGCGCTTTCCTCCCGCGCTGCAGCAGTAGTGTCATGCTTCCTGTCACGTGGATCAAGGGATCTGTGGCTTTCCCTCCAGGCTGTCCCTCGAGGCTTTCCCACGAGGCTTTCCCACAGGGCTGTGCCACGTGCCACCTTGGTGTGAGTCGATCCTCGGCGTGAAAGACGAGCCGGTGAAGGGAAAAGAGGTTCCTCTGGAATGGACTGAGACATCTGGGGGACTCTTGGAATGGTGGCACGACCCTGGAGTTCCTCTCGCCGTTCCTGTTGAGAGGGCCTCCTCTTGAGATGCGACGGGAACGCCGGGAACTCTTTCCCGACGAAGCAGGGAAAGGATCCCTCATCTCGAGCTACGAGGCGGAAACGGGGCTCCTCTGGATGTGGGCGGGACCCTCGTGATTCCTCTCGTGTGGAGACGGGTATGTCGGGGAACTTCTTGATTTGCACCAAGGGTGTGAAGGACCCTTTCGAAGTTCCAGAGGTGAGGTGTGATCAGCCTCGAGACGCCTCAGCGGAAATGGGCCTCATCTCGCCTGGAGGGGAGAACCTCCTGGATTTTCTCGAGTTGCGGCAGGTCTTCTCGAGTTACGACGGGGACCTCAGGGACCCGCTCTGGTGGCCTCAGGAAAGGCCAGTCCCCATGCGAGTTGCTAGGGGACCTCTCGGGATTCCTCTCCCGTCCATGCCGGGGCCTCAGTCCTTGTGTGGAGTCGGGGCCGGAACCTGAGGATTCCTCTCCAGTGTTGCCATGGATCTTGGGGTGCTTCTGAGTCTCCCCAGGGGAGTCAGGCCTCGTCTCGAGTGGGGGCATGCACGTGCGCTTTCCTCCCGAGCTGCAGCAGTAGTTTCACGCTTCCTGTCACGTGGATCAAGGGATCTGTGGCTTTCCCTCGAGGCTGTCCCTCGAGGCTTTCCCACGAGGCTTTCCCACAGGGCTGTGCCACGTGCCACCTTGGTGTGAGTCGATCCTCGGCGTGAAAGACGAGCCGCTAAAGGGAAAAGAGGTTCCTCTGGAATGGACTGAGACATCTGAGGGACTCTTGGAATGGTGGCACGACCCTGGAGTTCCTCTCGCCGTTCCTGTTGAGAGGGCCTCCTCTTGAGATGCGACGGGAACGCCGGGAACTCTTTCCCGACGAAGAAGGGAAAGGATCCCTCATCTCGAGCTACGAGGCGGAAACGGGGCTCCCCTGGATGTGGGCGGGCCCCACGTGATTCCTCTCGAGTGGAGACGGCTAGGTCGGGGAACTTCTTGATTTGCACCAAGGGTGTGAAGGACCCTTTCGAAGTTCCAGAGGTGAGGTGTGATCAGCCTCGAGACGCCTCAGCGGAAATGGGCCTCATCTCGCCTGGAGGGGAGATCCTCCTGGAATTTCTCGAGTTGCGGCAGGTCTTCTCGAGTTACGACGGGGACCACAGGGACCTGCTCTGGTGGCGCAGGAAAGGCCAGTCCCCATGCGAGTTGCTAGGGGACCACTCGGGATTCCTCTCCCGTCCATGCCGGGGCCTCAGTCCTTGTGTGGAGTCGGGGCCGGAACCTGAGGATTCCTCTCCAGTGTTGCCATGGATCTTGGAGTTCTTCTGAGTCTCCCCAGGGGAGTCAGGCCTCGTCTCGAGTGGGGGCATGCACGTGCGCTTTCCTCCCGAGCTGCAGCAGTAGTGTCACGCTTCCTGTCACGTGGATCAAGGGATCTGTGGCTTTCCCTCGAGGCTGTCCCTCGAGGCTTTCCCACGAGGCTTTCCCACAGGGCTGTGCCACGTGCCACCTTGGTGTGAGTCGATCCTCGGCGTGAAAGACGAGCCGGTGAAGGGAAAAGAGGTTCCTCTGGAATGGACTGAGACATCTGGGGGACTCTTGGAATGGTGGCACGACCCTGGAGTTCCTCTCGCCGTTCCTGTTGAGAGGGCCTCCTCTTGAGATGCGACGGGAATGCCGGGAAATCTTTCCCGACGAAGCAGGGAAAGGATCCCTCATCTCGAGCTACGAGGCGGAAACGGGGCTCCTCTGGATGTGGGCGGGACCCACGTGATTCCTCTCGAGTGGAGACGGGTATGTCGGGGAACTTCTTGATTTGCACCAAGGGTGTGAAGGAACCTTTCGAAGTTCCAGAGGTGAGGTGTGATCAGCCTCGAGACGCCTCAGCGTAAATGGGCCTCATCTCGCCTGGAGGGGAGAACCTCCTGGATTTTCTCCAGTTGCGGCAGGTCTTCTCGAGTTACAACGGGGACCTCAGGGACCCGCTCTGGTGGCCTCAGGAAAGGCCAGTCCCCATGCTAGTTGCTAGGGGACCTCTCGGGATTCCTCTCCCGTCCATGCCGGGGCCTCAGTCCTTGTGTGGAATTGGGGCCGGAACCTGAGGACACCTCTCCAGTGTTGCCATGGTTCTTGGGGTGCTTCTGAGTCTCCCCAGGGGAGTCAGGCCTCGTCTCGAGTGGGGGCATGCACGTGCGCTTTCCTCCCGAGCTGCAGCAGTAGTGTCACGCTTCCTGTCACGTGGATCAAGGGATCTGTGGCTTTCCCTCGAGGCTGTCCCTCGAGGCTTTCCCACGAGGCTTTCCCACAGGGCTGTGCCACGTGCCACCTTGGTGTGAGTCGATCCTCGGCGTGAAAGACGAGCCGGTGAAGGGAAAAGAGGTTCCTCTGGAATGGACTGAGACATCTGGGGGACTCTTGGAATGGTGGCACGACCCTGGAGTTCCTCTCGCCGTTCCTGTTGAGAGGGCCTCCTCTTGAGATGCGACGGGAACGCCGGGAACTCTTTCCCGACGAAGCAGGGAAAGGATCCCTCATCTCGAGCTACGAGGCGGAAACGGGGCTCCTCTGGATGTGGGCGGGACCCTCGTGATTCCTCTCGAGTGGAGACGGGTATGTCGGGGAACTTCTTGATTTGCACCAAGGGTGTGAAGGACCCTTTCGAAGTTCCAGAGGTGAGGTGTGATCAGCCTCGAGACGCCTCAGCGGAAATGGGCCTCATCTCGCCTGGAGGGGAGAACCTCCTGGATTTTCTCGAGTTGCGGCAGGTCTTCTCGAGTTACGACGGGGACCTCAGGGACCCGCTCTGGTGGCCTCAGGAAAGGCCAGTCCCCATGCGAGTTGCTAGGGGACCTCTCGGGATTCCTCTCCCGTCCATGCCGGGGCCTCAGTCCTTGTGTGGAGTCGGGGCCGGAACCTGAGGATTCCTCTCCAGTGTTGCCATGGATCTTGGGATGCCTCTGAGTCTCCCCAGGGGAGTCAGGCCTCGTCTCGAGTGGGGGCATGCACGTGCGTTTTCCTCCCGAGCTGCAGCAGTAGTGTCACGCTTCCTGTCACGTGGATCAAGGGATCTGTGGCTTTCCCTCGAGGCTGTCCCTCGAGGCTTTCCCACGAGGCTTTCCCACAGGGCTGTGCCACGTGCCACCTTGGTGTGAGTCGATCCTCGGCGTGAAAGACGAGCCGCTGAAGGGAAAAGAGGTTCCTCTGGAATGGACTGAGACATCTGGGGGACTCTTGGAATGGTGGCACGACCCTGGAGTTCCTCTCGCCGTTCCTGTTGAGAGGGCCTCCTCTTGAGATGCGACGGGAATGTCGGGAACTCTTTCCCGACGAAGCAGGGAAAGGATCCCTCATCTCGAGCTACGTGGCGGAAACGGGGCTCCTCTGGATGTGGGCGGGACCCTCGTGATTCCTCTCGAGTGGAGACGGGTATGTCGGGGAACTTCTTGATTTGCACCAAGGGTGTGAAGGACCCTTTCGAAGTTCCAGAGGTGAGGTGTGATCAGCCTCGAGACGCCTCATCGGAAATGGGCCTCATCTCGCCTGGAGGGGAGAACCTCCTGGATTTTCTCGAGTTGCGGCAGGTCTTCTCGAGTTACGACGGGGACCTCAGGGACCCGCTCTGGTGGCCTCAGGAAAGGCCAGTCCCCATGCTAGTTGCTAGGGGACCTCTCGGAATTCCTCTCCCGTCCATGCCGGGGCCTCAGTCCTTGTGTGGAGTCGGGGCCGGAACCTGAGGATTCCTCTCCAGTGTTGCCATGGATCTTGGGGTGCTTCTGAGTCTCCCCAGGGGAGTCAGGCCTCGTCTCGAGTGGGGGCATGCACGTGCGCTTTCCTCCCGAGCTGCAGCAGTAGTGTCACGCTTCCTGTCACGTGGATCAAGGGATCTGTGGCTTTCCCTCGAGGCTGTCCCTCGAGGCTTTCCCACGAGGCTTTCCCACAGGGCTGTGCAACGTGCCACCTTGGTGTGAGTCGATCCTCGGCGTGAAAGATGAGCCGGTGAAGGGAAAAGAGGTTCCTCTGGAATGGACTGAGACATCTGGGGGACTCTTGGAATGGTGGCACGACCCTGGAGTTCCGCTCGCCGTTCCTGTTGAGAGGGCCTCCTCTTGAGATGCGACGGGAACGCCGGGAACTCTTTCCCGACGAAGCAGGGAAAGGATCCCTCATCTCGAGCTACGAGGCGGAAACGGGGATCCCCTGGATGTGGGCGGGACCCACGTGATTCCTCTCGAGTGGAGACGGCTAGGTCGGGGAACTTCTTGATTTGCACCAAGGGTGTGAAGGACCCTTTCGAAGTTCCAGAGGTGAGGTGTGATCAGCCTCGAGACGCCTCAGCGGAAATGGGCCTCATCTCGCCTGGAGGGGAGAACCTCCTGGATTTTCTCGAGTTGCGGCAGGTCTTCTCGAGTTACGACGGGGACCACAGGGACCTGCTCTGGTGGCGCAGGAAAGGCCAGTCCCCATGCGAGTTGCTAGGGGACCACTCGGGATTCCTCTCCCGTCCATGCCGGGGCCTCAGTCCTTGTGTGGAGTCGGGGCCGGAACCTGAGGATTCCTCTCCAGTGTTGCCATGGATCTTGGAGTTCTTCTGAGTCTCCCCAGGGGAGTCAGGCCTCGTCTCGAGTGGGGGCATGCACGTGTGCTTTCCTCCCGAGCTGCAGCAGTAGTGTCACGCTTCCTGTCACGTGGATCAAGGGATCTGTGGCTTTCCCTCGAGGCTGTCCCTCGAGGCTTTCCCACGAGGCTTTCCCACAGGGCTGTGCCACGTGCCACCTTGGTGTGAGTCGATCCTCGGCGTGAAAGACGAGCCGGTGAAGGGAAAAGAGGTTCCTGTGGAATGGACTGAGACATCTGGGGGACTCTTGGAATGGTGGCACGACCCTGGAGTTCCTCTCGCCGTTCCTGTTGAGAGGGCCTCCTCTTGAGATGCGACGGGAACGCCGGGAACTCTTTCCCGACGAAGCAGGGAAAGGATCCCTCATCTCGAGCTACGAGGCGGAAACGGGGCTCCTCTGGATGTGGGCGGGACCCTCGTGATTCCTCTCGAGTGGAGACGGGTATGTCGGGGAACTTCTTGATTTGCACCAAGGGTGTGAAGGACCCTTTCGAAGTTCCAGAGGTGAGGTGTGATCAGCCTCGAGACGCCTCAGCGGAAATGGGCCTCATCTCGCCTGGAGGGGAGAACCTCCTGGATTTTCTCGAGTTGCGGCAGGTCTTCTCGAGTTACGACGGGGACCTCAGGGACCCGCTCTGGTGGCCTCAGGAAAGGCCAGTCCCCATGCGAGTTGCTAGGGGACCTCTCGGGATTCCTCTCCCGTCCATGCCGGGGCCTCAGTCCTTGTGTGGAGTCGGGGCCGGAAGCTGAGGATTCCTCTCCAGTGTTGCCATGGATCTTAGGATGCTTCTGAGTCTCCCCACGGGAGTCAGGCCTCGTCTCGAGTGGGGGCATGCACGTGCGCTTTCCTCCCGAGCTGCAGCAGTAGTGTCACGCTTCCTGTCACGTGGATCAAGGGATCTGTGGCTTTCCCTTGAGGCTGTCCCTCGAGGCTTTCCCACGAGGCTTTCCCACAGGGCTGTGCCACGTGCCACCTTGGTGTGAGTCGATCCTCGGCGTGAAAGACGAGCCGGTGAAGGGAAAATAGGTTCCTCTGGAATGGACTGAGACATCTGGGGGACTCTTGGAATGGTGGCACGACCCTGGAGTTCCTCTCGCCGTTCCTGTTGAGAGGGCCTCCACTTGAGATGCGACGGGAACGCCGGGAACTCTTTCCCGACGAAGCAGGGAAAGGATCCCTCATCTCGAGCTACGAGGCGGAAACGGGGCTCCTCTGGATGTGGGCGGGACCCTCGTGATTCCTCTCGAGTGGAGACGGCTAGGTCGGGGAACTTCTTGATTTGCCCCAAGGGTGTGAAGGACCCTTTCGAAGTTCCAGAAGTGAGGTGTGATCAGCCTCGAGACGCCTCAGCGTAAATGGGCCTCATCTCGCCTGGAGGGGAGAACCTCCTGGATTTTCTCGAGTTGCGGCAGGTCTTCTCGAGTTACGACGGGGACCTCAGGGACCCGCTCTGGTGGCCTCAGGAAAGGCCAGTCCCCATGCGAGTTGCTAGGGGACCTCTCGGGATTCCTCTCCTGTCCATGCCGGGGCCTCAGTCCTTGTGTGGAGTCGGGGACGGAAGCTGAGGATTCCTCTCCAGTGTTGCCATGGATCTTGGGATGCTTCTGAGTCTCCCCAGGGGAGTCAGGCCTCGTCTCGAGTGGGGGCATGCACGTGCGCTTTCCTCCCGCGCTGCAGCAGTAGTGTCATGCTTCCTGTCACGTGGATCAAGGGATCTGTGGCTTTCCCTCCAGGCTGTCCCTCGAGGCTTTCCCACGAGGCTTTCCCACAGGGCTGTGCCACGTGCCACCTTGGTGTGAGTCGATCCTCGGCGTGAAAGACGAGCCGGTGAAGGGAAAAGAGGTTCCTCTGGAATGGACTGAGACATCTGGGGGACTCTTGGAATGGTGGCACAACCCTGGAGTTCCTCTCGCCGTTCCTGTTGAGAGGGCCTCCTCTTGAGATGCGACGGGAACGCCGGGAACTCTTTCCCGACGAAGCAGGGAAAGCATCCCTCATCTCGAGCTACGAGGCGGAAACGGGGCTCCTCTGGATGTGGGCGGGACCCTCGTGATTCCTCTCGTGTGGAGACGGGTATGTCGGGGAACTTCTTGATTTGCACCAAGGGTGTGAAGGACCCTTTCGAAGTTCCAGAGGTGAGGTGTGATCAGCCTCGAGACGCCTCAGCGGAAATGGGCCTCATCTCGCCTGGAGGGGAGAACCTCCTGGATTTTCTCGAGTTGCGGCAGGTCTTCTCGAGTTACGACGGGGACCTCAGGGACCCGCTCTGGTGGCCTCAGGAAAGGCCAGTCCCCATGCGAGTTGCTAGGGGACCTCTCGGGATTCCTCTCCCGTCCATGCCGGGGCCTCAGTCCTTGTGTGGAGTCGGGGCCGGAACCTGAGGATTCCTCTCCAGTGTTGCCATGGATCTTGGGATGCCTCTGAGTCTCCCCAGGGGAGTCAGGCCTCGTCTCGAGTGGGGGCATGCACGTGCGTTTTCCTCCCGAGCTGCAGCAGTAGTGTCACGCTTCCTGTCACGTGGATCAAGGGATCTGTGGCTTTCCCTCGAGGCTGTCCCTCGAGGCTTTCCCACGAGGCTTTCCCACAGGGCTGTGCCACGTGCCACCTTGGTGTGAGTCGATCCTCGGCGTGAAAGACGAGCCGCTGAAGGGAAAAGAGGTTCCTCTGGAATGGACTGAGACATCTGGGGGACTCTTGGAATGGTGGCACGACCCTGGAGTTCCTCTCGCCGTTCCTGTTGAGAGGGCCTCCTCTTGAGATGCGACGGGAATGTCGGGAACTCTTTCCCGACGAAGCAGGGAAAGGATCCCTCATCTCGAGCTACGTGGCGGAAACGGGGCTCCTCTGGATGTGGGCGGGACCCTCGTGATTCCTCTCGAGTGGAGACGGGTATGTCGGGGAACTTCTTGATTTGCACCAAGGGTGTGAAGGACCCTTTCGAAGTTCCAGAGGTGAGGTGTGATCAGCCTCGAGACGCCTCATCGGAAATGGGCCTCATCTCGCCTGGAGGGGAGAACCTCCTGGATTTTCTCGAGTTGCGGCAGGTCTTCTCGAGTTACGACGGGGACCTCAGGGACCCGCTCTGGTGGCCTCAGGAAAGGCCAGTCCCCATGCTAGTTGCTAGGGGACCTCTCGGAATTCCTCTCCCGTCCATGCCGGGGCCTCAGTCCTTGTGTGGAGTCGGGGCCGGAACCTGAGGATTCCTCTCCAGTGTTGCCATGGATCTTGGGGTGCTTCTGAGTCTCCCCAGGGGAGTCAGGCCTCGTCTCGAGTGGGGGCATGCACGTGCGCTTTCCTCCCGAGCTGCAGCAGTAGTGTCACGCTTCCTGTCACGTGGATCAAGGGATCTGTGGCTTTCCCTCGAGGCTGTCCCTCGAGGCTTTCCCACGAGGCTTTCCCACAGGGCTGTGCAACGTGCCACCTTGGTGTGAGTCGATCCTCGGCGTGAAAGATGAGCCGGTGAAGGGAAAAGAGGTTCCTCTGGAATGGACTGAGACATCTGGGGGACTCTTGGAATGGTGGCACGACCCTGGAGTTCCGCTCGCCGTTCCTGTTGAGAGGGCCTCCTCTTGAGATGCGACGGGAACGCCGGGAACTCTTTCCCGACGAAGCAGGGAAAGGATCCCTCATCTCGAGCTACGAGGCGGAAACGGGGATCCCCTGGATGTGGGCGGGACCCACGTGATTCCTCTCGAGTGGAGACGGCTAGGTCGGGGAACTTCTTGATTTGCACCAAGGGTGTGAAGGACCCTTTCGAAGTTCCAGAGGTGAGGTGTGATCAGCCTCGAGACGCCTCAGCGGAAATGGGCCTCATCTCGCCTGGAGGGGAGAACCTCCTGGATTTTCTCGAGTTGCGGCAGGTCTTCTCGAGTTACGACGGGGACCACAGGGACCTGCTCTGGTGGCGCAGGAAAGGCCAGTCCCCATGCGAGTTGCTAGGGGACCACTCGGGATTCCTCTCCCGTCCATGCCGGGGCCTCAGTCCTTGTGTGGAGTCGGGGCCGGAACCTGAGGATTCCTCTCCAGTGTTGCCATGGATCTTGGAGTTCTTCTGAGTCTCCCCAGGGGAGTCAGGCCTCGTCTCGAGTGGGGGCATGCACGTGTGCTTTCCTCCCGAGCTGCAGCAGTAGTGTCACGCTTCCTGTCACGTGGATCAAGGGATCTGTGGCTTTCCCTCGAGGCTGTCCCTCGAGGCTTTCCCACGAGGCTTTCCCACAGGGCTGTGCCACGTGCCACCTTGGTGTGAGTCGATCCTCGGCGTGAAAGACGAGCCGGTGAAGGGAAAAGAGGTTCCTGTGGAATGGACTGAGACATCTGGGGGACTCTTGGAATGGTGGCACGACCCTGGAGTTCCTCTCGCCGTTCCTGTTGAGAGGGCCTCCTCTTGAGATGCGACGGGAACGCCGGGAACTCTTTCCCGACGAAGCAGGGAAAGGATCCCTCATCTCGAGCTACGAGGCGGAAACGGGGCTCCTCTGGATGTGGGCGGGACCCTCGTGATTCCTCTCGAGTGGAGACGGGTATGTCGGGGAACTTCTTGATTTGCACCAAGGGTGTGAAGGACCCTTTCGAAGTTCCAGAGGTGAGGTGTGATCAGCCTCGAGACGCCTCAGCGGAAATGGGCCTCATCTCGCCTGGAGGGGAGAACCTCCTGGATTTTCTCGAGTTGCGGCAGGTCTTCTCGAGTTACGACGGGGACCTCAGGGACCCGCTCTGGTGGCCTCAGGAAAGGCCAGTCCCCATGCGAGTTGCTAGGGGACCTCTCGGGATTCCTCTCCCGTCCATGCCGGGGCCTCAGTCCTTGTGTGGAGTCGGGGCCGGAAGCTGAGGATTCCTCTCCAGTGTTGCCATGGATCTTGGGATGCTTCTGAGTCTCCCCAGGGGAGTCAGGCCTCGTCTCGAGTGGGGGCATGCACGTGCGCTTTCCTCCCGAGCTGCAGCAGTAGTGTCACGCTTCCTGTCACGTGGATCAAGGGATCTGTGGCTTTCCCTTGAGGCTGTCCCTCGAGGCTTTCCCACGAGGCTTTCCCACAGGGCTGTGCCACGTGCCACCTTGGTGTGAGTCGATCCTCGGCGTGAAAGACGAGCCGGTGAAGGGAAAATAGGTTCCTCTGGAATGGACTGAGACATCTGGGGGACTCTTGGAATGGTGGCACGACCCTGGAGTTCCTCTCGCCGTTCCTGTTGAGAGGGCCTCCACTTGAGATGCGACGGGAACGCCGGGAACTCTTTCCCGACGAAGCAGGGAAAGGATCCCTCATCTCGAGCTACGAGGCGGAAACGGGGCTCCTCTGGATGTGGGCGGGACCCTCGTGATTCCTCTCGAGTGGAGACGGCTAGGTCGGGGAACTTCTTGATTTGCCCCAAGGGTGTGAAGGACCCTTTCGAAGTTCCAGAAGTGAGGTGTGATCAGCCTCGAGACGCCTCAGCGTAAATGGGCCTCATCTCGCCTGGAGGGGAGAACCTCCTGGATTTTCTCGAGTTGCGGCAGGTCTTCTCGAGTTACGACGGGGACCTCAGGGACCCGCTCTGGTGGCCTCAGGAAAGGCCAGTCCCCATGCGAGTTGCTAGGGGACCTCTCGGGATTCCTCTCCTGTCCATGCCGGGGCCTCAGTCCTTGTGTGGAGTCGGGGACGGAAGCTGAGGATTCCTCTCCAGTGTTGCCATGGATCTTGGGATGCTTCTGAGTCTCCCCAGGGGAGTCAGGCCTCGTCTCGAGTGGGGGCATGCACGTGCGCTTTCCTCCCGCGCTGCAGCAGTAGTGTCATGCTTCCTGTCACGTGGATCAAGGGATCTGTGGCTTTCCCTCCAGGCTGTCCCTCGAGGCTTTCCCACGAGGCTTTCCCACAGGGCTGTGCCACGTGCCACCTTGGTGTGAGTCGATCCTCGGCGTGAAAGACGAGCCGGTGAAGGGAAAAGAGGTTCCTCTGGAATGGACTGAGACATCTGGGGGACTCTTGGAATGGTGGCACAACCCTGGAGTTCCTCTCGCCGTTCCTGTTGAGAGGGCCTCCTCTTGAGATGCGACGGGAACGCCGGGAACTCTTTCCCGACGAAGCAGGGAAAGCATCCCTCATCTCGAGCTACGAGGCGGAAACGGGGCTCCTCTGGATGTGGGCGGGACCCTCGTGATTCCTCTCGTGTGGAGACGGGTATGTCGGGGAACTTCTTGATTTGCACCAAGGGTGTGAAGGACCCTTTCGAAGTTCCAGAGGTGAGGTGTGATCAGCCTCGAGACGCCTCAGCGGAAATGGGCCTCATCTCGCCTGGAGGGGAGAACCTCCTGGATTTTCTCGAGTTGCGGCAGGTCTTCTCGAGTTACGACGGGGACCTCAGGGACCCGCTCTGGTGGCCTCAGGAAAGGCCAGTCCCCATGCGAGTTGCTAGGGGACCTCTCGGGATTCCTCTCCCGTCCATGCCGGGGCCTCAGTCCTTGTGTGGAGTCGGGGCCGGAACCTGAGGATTCCTCTCCAGTGTTGCCATGGATCTTGGGGTGCTTCTGAGTCTCCCCAGGGGAGTCAGGCCTCGTCTCGAGTGGGGGCATGCACGTGCGCTTTCCTCCCGAGCTGCAGCAGTAGTTTCACGCTTCCTGTCACGTGGATCAAGGGATCTGTGGCTTTCCCTCGAGGCTGTCCCTCGAGGCTTTCCCACGAGGCTTTCCCACAGGGCTGTGCCACGTGCCACCTTGGTGTGAGTCGATCCTCGGCGTGAAAGACGAGCCGCTAAAGGGAAAAGAGGTTCCTCTGGAATGGACTGAGACATCTGAGGGACTCTTGGAATGGTGGCACGACCCTGGAGTTCCTCTCGCCGTTCCTGTTGAGAGGGCCTCCTCTTGAGATGCGACGGGAACGCCGGGAACTCTTTCCCGACGAAGCAGGGAAAGGATCCCTCATCTCGAGCTACGAGGCGGAAACGGGGCTCCCCTGGATGTGGGCGGGACCCACGTGATTCCTCTCGAGTGGAGACGGCTAGGTCGGGGAACTTCTTGATTTGCACCAAGGGTGTGAAGGACCCTTTCGAAGTTCCAGAGGTGAGGTGTGATCAGCCTCGAGACGCCTCAGCGGAAATGGGCCTCATCTCGCCTGGAGGGGAGAACCTCCTGGATTTTCTCGAGTTGCGGCAGGTCTTCTCGAGTTACGACGGGGACCACAGGGACCTGCTCTGGTGGCGCAGGAAAGGCCAGTCCCCATGCGAGTTGCTAGGGGACCACTCGGGATTCCTCTCCCGTCCATGCCGGGGCCTCAGTCCTTGTGTGGAGTCGGGGCCGGAACCTGAGGATTCCTCTCCAGTGTTGCCATGGATCTTGGAGTTCTTCTGAGTCTCCCCAGGGGAGTCAGGCCTCGTCTCGAGTGGGGGCATGCACGTGCGCTTTCCTCCCGAGCTGCAGCAGTAGTGTCACGCTTCCTGTCACGTGGATCAAGGGATCTGTGGCTTTCCCTCGAGGCTGTCCCTCGAGGCTTTCCCACGAGGCTTTCCCACAGGGCTGTGCCACGTGCCACCTTGGTGTGAGTCGATCCTCGGCGTGAAAGACGAGCCGGTGAAGGGAAAAGAGGTTCCTCTGGAATGGACTGAGACATCTGGGGGACTCTTGGAATGGTGGCACGACCCTGGAGTTCCTCTCGCCGTTCCTGTTGAGAGGGCCTCCTCTTGAGATGCGACGGGAATGCCGGGAAATCTTTCCCGACGAAGCAGGGAAAGGATCCCTCATCTCGAGCTACGAGGCGGAAACGGGGCTCCTCTGGATGTGGGCGGGACCCACGTGATTCCTCTCGAGTGGAGACGGCTAGGTCGGGGAACTTCTTGATTTGCACCAAGGGTGTGAAGGAACCTTTCGAAGTTCCAGAGGTGAGGTGTGATCAGCCTCGAGACGCCTCAGCGTAAATGGGCCTCATCTCGCCTGGAGGGGAGAACCTCCTGGATTTTCTCCAGTTGCGGCAGGTCTTCTCGAGTTACAACGGGGACCTCAGGGACCCGCTCTGGTGGCCTCAGGAAAGGCCAGTCCCCATGCTAGTTGCAAGGGGACCTCTCGGGATTCCTCTCCCGTCCATGCTGGGGCCTCAGTCCTTGTGTGGAATTGGGGCCGGAACCTGAGGACACCTCTCCAGTGTTGCCATGGTTCTTGGGGTGCTTCTGAGTCTCCCCAGGGGAGTCAGGCCTCGTCTCGAGTGGGGGCATGCACGTGCGCTTTCCTCCCGAGCTGCAGCAGTAGTGTCACGCTTCCTGTCACGTGGATCAAGGGATCTGTGGCTTTCCCTCGAGGCTGTCCCTCGAGGCTTTCCCACGAGGCTTTCCCACAGGGCTGTGCCACGTGCCACCTTGGTGTGAGTCGATCCTTGGCGTGAAAGACGAGCCGGTGAAGGGAAAAGAGGTTCCTCTGGAATGGACTGAGACATCTGGGGGACTCTTGGAATGGTGGCACGACCCTGGAGTTCCTCTCGCCGTTCCTGTTGAGAGGGCCTCCTCTTGAGATGCGACGGGAACGCCGGGAACTCTTTCCCGACGAAGCAGGGAAAGGATCCCTCATCTCGAGCTACGAGGCGGAAACGGGGCTCCTCTGGATGTGGGCGGGACCCTCGTGATTCCTCTCGAGTGGAGACGGGTATGTCGGGGAACTTCTTGATTTGCACCAAGGGTGTGAAGGACCCTTTCGAAGTTCCAGAGGTGAGGTGTGATCAGCCTCGAGACGCCTCAGCGGAAATGGGCCTCATCTCGCCTGGAGGGGAGAACCTCCTGGATTTTCTCGAGTTGCGGCAGGTCTTCTCGAGTTACGACGGGGACCTCAGGGACCCGCTCTGGTGGCCTCAGGAAAGGCCAGTCCCCATGCGAGTTGCTAGGGGACCTCTCGGGATTCCTCTCCCGTCCATGCCGGGGCCTCAGTCCTTGTGTGGAGTCGGGGCCGGAAGCTGAGGATTCCTCTCCAGTGTTGCCATGGATCTTGGGATGCTTCTGAGTCTCCCCAGGGGAGTCAGGCCTCGTCTCGAGTGGGGGCATGCACGTGCGTTTTCCTCCCGAGCTGCAGCAGTAGTGTCACGCTTCCTGTCACGTGGATCAAGGGATCTGTGGCTTTCCCTCGAGGCTGTCCCTCGAGGCTTTCCCACGAGGCTTTCCCACAGGGCTGTGCCACGTGCCACCTTGGTGTGAGTCGATCCTCGGCGTGAAAGACGAGCCGCTGAAGGGAAAAGAGGTTCCTCTGGAATGGACTGAGACATCTGGGGGACTCTTGGAATGGTGGCACGACCCTGGAGTTCCTCTCGCCGTTCCTGTTGAGAGGGCCTCCTCTTGAGATGCGACGGGAACGCCGGGAACTCTTTCCCGACGAAGCAGGGAAAGGATCCCTCATCCCGAGCTACGAGGCGGAAACGGGGCTCCTCTGGATGTGGGCGGGACCCTCGTGATTCCTCTCGAGTGGAGACGGGTATGTCGGGGAACTTCTTGATTTGCACCAAGGGTGTGAAGGACCCTTTCGAAGTTCCAGAGGTGAGGTGTGATCAGCCTCGAGACGCCTCAGCGGAAATGGGCCTCATCTCGCCTGGAGGGGAGAACCTCCTGGATTTTCTCGAGTTGCGGCAGGTCTTCTCGAGTTACGATGGGGACCTCAGGGACCCGCTCTGGTGGCCTCAGGAAAGGCCAGTCCCCATGCGAGTTGCTAGGGGACCACTCGGGATTCCTCTCCCGTCCATGCCGGGGCCTCAGTCCTTGTGTGGAGTCGGGGCCGGAACCTGAGGATTCCTCTCCAGTGTTGCCATGGATCTTGGGGTGCTTCTGAGTCTCCCCAGGGGAGTCAGGCCTCGTCTCGAGTGGGGGCATGCACGTGCGCTTTCCTCCCGAGCTGCAGCAGTAGTGTCACGCTTCCTGTCACGTGGATCAAGGGATCTGTGGCTTTCCCTCGAGGCTGTCCCTCGAGGCTTTCCCACGAGGCTTTCCCACAGGGCTGTGCCACGTGCCACCTTGGTGTGAGTCGATCCTCGGCGTGAAAGACGAGCCGGTGAAGGGAAAAGAGGTTCCTCTGGAATGGACTGAGACATCTGGGGGACTCTTGGAATGGTGGCACGACCCTGGAGTTCCTCTCGCCGTTCCTGTTGAGAGGGCCTCCACTTGAGATGCGACGGGAACGCCGGGAACTCTTTCCCGACGAAGCAGGGAAAGGATCCCTCATCTCGAGCTACGAGGCGGAAACGGGGCTCCTCTGGATGTGGGCGGGACCCTCGTGATTCCTCTCGTGTGGAGACGGGTATGTCGGGGAACTTCTTGATTTGCACCAAGGGTGTGAAGGACCCTTTCGAAGTTCCAGAGGTGAGGTGTGATCAGCCTCGAGACGCCTCAGCGGAAATGGGCCTCATCTCGCCTGGAGGGGAGAACCTCCTGGATTTTCTCGAGTTGCGGCAGGTCTTCTCGAGTTACGACGGGGACCTCAGGGACCCGCTCTGGTGGCCTCAGGAAAGGCCAGTCCCCATGCGAGTTGCTAGGGGACCTCTCGGGATTCCTCTCCCGTCCATGCCGGGGCCTCAGTCCTTGTGTGGAGTCGGGGCCGGAACCTGAGGATTCCTCTCCAGTGTTGCCATGGATCTTGGGGTGCTTCTGAGTCTCCCCAGGGGAGTCAGGCCTCGTCTCGAGTGGGGGCATGCACGTGCGCTTTCCTCCCGAGCTGCAGCAGTAGTGTCACGCTTCCTGTCACGTGGATCAAGGGATCTGTGGCTTTCCCTCGAGGCTGTCCCTCGAGGCTTTCCCACGAGGCTTTCCCACAGGGCTGTGCCACGTGCCACCTTGGTGTGAGTCGATCCTCGGCGTGAAAGACGAGCCGGTGAAGGGAAAAGAGGTTCCTCTGGAATGGACTGAGACATCTGGGGGACTCTTGGAATGGTGGCACGACCCTGGAGTTCCTCTCGCCGTTCCTGTTGAGAGGGCCTCCTCTTGAGATGCGACGGGAACACCGGGAACTCTTTCCCGACGAAGCAGGGAAAGGATCCCTCATCTCGAGCTACGAGGCGGAAACGGGGCTCCTCTGGATGTGGGCGGGACCCACGTGATTCCTCTCGAGTGGAGACGGCTAGGTCGGGGAACTTCTTGATTTGCACCAAGGGTGTGAAGGAACCTTTCGAAGTTCCAGAGGTGAGGTGTGATCAGCCTCGAGACGCCTCAGCGGAAATGGGCCTCATCTCGCCTGGAGGGGAGAACCTCCTGGATTTTCTCGAGTTGCGGCAGGTCTTCTCGATTTAAGACGGGGACCTCAGGGACCCGCTCTGGTGGCCTCAGGAAAGGCCAGTCCCCATGCGAGTTGCTAGGGGACCTCTCGGGATTCCTCTCCCGTCCATGCCGGGGCCTCAGTCCTTGTGTGGAGTCGGGGCCGGAAGCTGAGGATTCCTCTCCAATGTTGCCATGGATCTTGGGATGCTTCTGAGTCTCCCCAGGGGAGTCAGGCCTCGTCTCGAGTGGGGGCATGCACGTGCGCTTTCCTCCCGAGCTGCAGCAGTAGTGTCACGCTTCCTGTCACGTGGATCAAGGGATCTGTGGCTTTCCCTCGAGGCTGTCCCTCGAGGCTTTCCCACGAGGCTTTCCCACAGGGCTGTGCCACGTGCCACCTTGGTGTGAGTCGATCCTCGGCGTGAAAGACGAGCCGGTGAAGGGAAAAGAGGTTCCTCTGGAATGGACTGAGACATCTGGGGGACTCTTGGAATGGTGGCACGACCCTGGAGTTCCTCTCGCCGTTCCTGTTGAGAGGGCCTCCACTTGAGATGCGACGGGAACGCCGGGAACTCTTTCCCGACGAAGCAGGGAAAGGATCCCTCATCTCGAGCTACGAGGCGGAAACGGGGCTCCTCTGGATGTGGGCGGGACCCTCGTGATTCCTCTCGAGTGGAGACGGCTAGGTCGGGGAACTTCTTGATTTGCCCCAAGGGTGTGAAGGACCCTTTCGAAGTTCCAGAAGTGAGGTGTGATCAGCCTCGAGACGCCTCAGCGTAAATGGGCCTCATCTCGCCTGGAGGGGAGAACCTCCTGGATTTTCTCGAGTTGCGGCAGGTCTTCTCGAGTTACGACGGGGACCTCAGGGACCCGCTCTGGTGGCCTCAGGAAAGGCCAGTCCCCATGCGAGTTGCTAGGGGACCTCTCGGGATTCCTCTCCTGTCCATGCCGGGGCCTCAGTCCTTGTGTGGAGTCGGGGCCGGAAGCTGAGGATTCCTCTCCAGTGTTGCCATGGATCTTGGGATGCTTCTGAGTCTCCCCAGGGGAGTCAGGCCTCGTCTCGAGTGGGGGCATGCACGTGCGCTTTCCTCCCGCGCTGCAGCAGTAGTGTCATGCTTCCTGTCACGTGGATCAAGGGATCTGTGGCTTTCCCTCCAGGCTGTCCCTCGAGGCTTTCCCACGAGGCTTTCCCACAGGGCTGTGCCACGTGCCACCTTGGTGTGAGTCGATCCTCAGCGTGAAAGACGAGCCGGTGAAGGGAAAAGAGGTTCCTCTGGAATGGACTGAGACATCTGGGGGACTCTTGGAATGGTGGCACGACCCTGGAGTTCCTCTCGCCGTTCCTGTTGAGAGGGCCTCCTCTTGAGATGCGACGGGAACGCCGGGAACTCTTTCCCGATGAAGCAGGGAAAGGATCCCTCATCTCGAGCTACGAGGCGGAAACGGGGCACCTCTGGATGTGGGCGGGACCCTCGTGATTCCTCTCGTGTGGAGACGGGTATGTCGGGGAACTTCTTGATTTGCACCAAGGGTGTGAAGGACCCTTTCGAAGTTCCAGAGGTGAGGTGTGATCAGCCTCGAGACGCCTCAGCGGAAATGGGCCTCATCTCGCCTGGAGGGGAGAACCTCCTGGATTTTCTCGAGTTGCGGCAGGTCTTCTCGAGTTACGACGGGGACCTCAGGGACCCGCTCTGGTGGCCTCAGGAAAGGCCAGTCCCCATGCGAGTTGCTAGGGGACCTCTCGGGATTCCTCTCCCGTCCATGCCGGGGCCTCAGTCCTTGTGTGGAGTCGGGGCCGGAACCTGAGGATTCCTCTCCAGTGTTGCCATGGATCTTGGGGTGCTTCTGAGTCTCCCCAGGGGAGTCAGGCCTCGTCTCGAGTGGGGGCATGCACGTGCGCTTTCCTCCCGAGCTGCAGCAGTAGTGTCACGCTTCCTGTCACGTGGATCAAGGGATCTGTGGCTTTCCCTCGAGGCTGTCCCTCGAGGCTTTCCCACGAGGCTTTCCCACAGGGCTGTGCCACGTGCCACCTTGGTGTGAGTCGATCCTCGGCGTGAAAGACGAGCCGGTGAAGGGAAAAGAGGTTCCTCTGGAATGGACTGAGACATCTGGGGGACTCTTGGAATGGTGGCACGACCCTGGAGTTCCTCTCGCCGTTCCTGTTGAGAGGGCCTCCTCTTGAGATGCGACGGGAACACCGGGAACTCTTTCCCGACGAAGCAGGGAAAGGATCCCTCATCTCGAGCTACGAGGCGGAAACGGGGCTCCTCTGGATGTGGGCGGGACCCACGTGATTCCTCTCGAGTGGAGACGGCTAGGTCGGGGAACTTCTTGATTTGCACCAAGGGTGTGAAGGAACCTTTCGAAGTTCCAGAGGTGAGGTGTGATCAGCCTCGAGACGCCTCAGCGGAAATGGGCCTCATCTCGCCTGGAGGGGAGAACCTCCTGGATTTTCTCGAGTTGCGGCAGGTCTTCTCGATTTAAGACGGGGACCTCAGGGACCCGCTCTGGTGGCCTCAGGAAAGGCCAGTCCCCATGCGAGTTGCTAGGGGACCTCTCGGGATTCCTCTCCCGTCCATGCCGGGGCCTCAGTCCTTGTGTGGAGTCGGGGCCGGAAGCTGAGGATTCCTCTCCAATGTTGCCATGGATCTTGGGATGCTTCTGAGTCTCCCCAGGGGAGTCAGGCCTCGTCTCGAGTGGGGGCATGCACGTGCGCTTTCCTCCCGAGCTGCAGCAGTAGTGTCACGCTTCCTGTCACGTGGATCAAGGGATCTGTGGCTTTCCCTCGAGGCTGTCCCTCGAGGCTTTCCCACGAGGCTTTCCCACAGGGCTGTGCCACGTGCCACCTTGGTGTGAGTCGATCCTCGGCGTGAAAGACGAGCCGGTGAAGGGAAAAGAGGTTCCTCTGGAATGGACTGAGACATCTGGGGGACTCTTGGAATGGTGGCACGACCCTGGAGTTCCTCTCGCCGTTCCTGTTGAGAGGGCCTCCACTTGAGATGCGACGGGAACGCCGGGAACTCTTTCCCGACGAAGCAGGGAAAGGATCCCTCATCTCGAGCTACGAGGCGGAAACGGGGCTCCTCTGGATGTGGGCGGGACCCTCGTGATTCCTCTCGAGTGGAGACGGCTAGGTCGGGGAACTTCTTGATTTGCCCCAAGGGTGTGAAGGACCCTTTCGAAGTTCCAGAAGTGAGGTGTGATCAGCCTCGAGACGCCTCAGCGTAAATGGGCCTCATCTCGCCTGGAGGGGAGAACCTCCTGGATTTTCTCGAGTTGCGGCAGGTCTTCTCGAGTTACGACGGGGACCTCAGGGACCCGCTCTGGTGGCCTCAGGAAAGGCCAGTCCCCATGCGAGTTGCTAGGGGACCTCTCGGGATTCCTCTCCCGTCCATGCCGGGGCCTCAGTCCTTGTGTGGAGTCGGGGCCGGAACCTGAGGATTCCTCTCCAGTGTTGCCATGGATCTTGGGGTGCTTCTGAGTCTCCCCAGGGGAGTCAGGCCTCGTCTCGAGTGGGGGCATGCACGTGCGCTTTCCTCCCGAGCTGCAGCAGTAGTTTCACGCTTCCTGTCACGTGGATCAAGGGATCTGTGGCTTTCCCTCGAGGCTGTCCCTCGAGGCTTTCCCACGAGGCTTTCCCACAGGGCTGTGCCACGTGCCACCTTGGTGTGAGTCGATCCTCGGCGTGAAAGACGAGCCGCTAAAGGGAAAAGAGGTTCCTCTGGAATGGACTGAGACATCTGAGGGACTCTTGGAATGGTGGCACGACCCTGGAGTTCCTCTCGCCGTTCCTGTTGAGAGGGCCTCCTCTTGAGATGCGACGGGAACGCCGGGAACTCTTTCCCGACGAAGCAGGGAAAGGATCCCTCATCTCGAGCTACGAGGCGGAAACGGGGCTCCCCTGGATGTGGGCGGGACCCACGTGATTCCTCTCGAGTGGAGACGGCTAGGTCGGGGAACTTCTTGATTTGCACCAAGGGTGTGAAGGACCCTTTCGAAGTTCCAGAGGTGAGGTGTGATCAGCCTCGAGACGCCTCAGCGGAAATGGGCCTCATCTCGCCTGGAGGGGAGAACCTCCTGGATTTTCTCGAGTTGCGGCAGGTCTTCTCGAGTTACGACGGGGACCACAGGGACCTGCTCTGGTGGCGCAGGAAAGGCCAGTCCCCATGCGAGTTGCTAGGGGACCACTCGGGATTCCTCTCCCGTCCATGCCGGGGCCTCAGTCCTTGTGTGGAGTCGGGGACGGAACCTGAGGATTCCTCTCCAGTGTTGCCATGGATCTTGGAGTTCTTCTGAGTCTCCCCAGGGGAGTCAGGCCTCGTCTCGAGTGGGGGCATGCACGTGCGCTTTCCTCCCGAGCTGCAGCAGTAGTTTCACGCTTCCTGTCACGTGGATCAAGGGATCTGTGGCTTTCCCTCGAGGCTGACCCTCGAGGCTTTCCCACGAGGCTTTCCCACAGGGCTGTGCCACGTGCCACCTTGGTGTGAGTCGATCCTCGGCGTGAAAGACGAGCCGGTGAAGGGAAAAGAGGTTCCTCTGGAATGGACTGAGACATCTGGGGGACTCTTGGAATGGTGGCACGACCCTGGAGTTCCTCTCGCCGTTCCTGTTGAGAGGGCCTCCTCTTGAGATGCGACGGGAATGCCGGGAAATCTTTCCCGACGAAGCAGGGAAAGGATCCCTCATCTCGAGCTACGAGGCGGAAACGGGGCTCCTCTGGATGTGGGCGGGACCCACGTGATTCCTCTCGAGTGGAGACGGCTAGGTCGGGGAACTTCTTGATTTGCACCAAGGGTGTGAAGGAACCTTTCGAAGTTCCAGAGGTGAGGTGTGATCAGCCTCGAGACGCCTCAGCGTAAATGGGCCTCATCTCGCCTGGAGGGGAGAACCTCCTGGATTTTCTCGAGTTGCGGCAGGTCTTCTCGAGTTACAACAGGGACGTCAGGGACCCGCTCTGGTGGCCTCAGGAAAGGCCAGTCCCCATGCTAGTTGCTAGGGGACCTCTCGGGATTCCTCTCCCGTCCATGCCGGGGCCTCAGTCCTTGTGTGGAATTGGGGCCGGAACCTGAGGACACCTCTCCAGTGTTGCCATGGTTCTTGGGGTGCTTCTAGTCTCCCCAGGGGAGTCAGGCCTCGTCTCGAGTGGGGGCATGCACGTGCGCTTTCCTCCCGAGCTGCAGCAGTAGTGTCACTCTTCCTGTCACGTGGATCAAGGGATCTGTGGCTTTCCCTCGAGGCTGTCCCTCGAGGCTTTCCCACGAGGCTTTCCCACAGGGCTGTGCCACGTGCCACCTTGGTGTGAGTCGATCCTCGGCGTGAAAGACGAGCCTGTGAAGGGAAAAGAGGTTCCTCTGGAATGGACTGAGACATCTGGGGGACTCTTGGAATGGTGGCACGACCCTGGAGTTCCTCTCGCCGTTCCTGTTGAGAGGGCCTCCTCTTGAGATGCGACGGGAACGCCGGGAACTCTTTCCCGACGAAGCAGGGAAAGGATCCCTCATCTCGAGCTACGAGGCGGAAACGGGGCTCCTCTGGATGTGGGCGGGACCCTCGTGATTCCTCTCGTGTGGAGACGGGTATGTCGGGGAACTTCTTGATTTGCACCAAGGGTGTGAAGGACCCTTTCGAAGTTCCAGAGGTGAGGTGTGATCAGCCTCGAGACGCCTCAGCGGAAATGGGCCTCATCTCGCCTGGAGGGGAGAACCTCCTGGATTTTCTCGAGTTGCGGCAGGTCTTCTCGAGTTACGACGGGGACCTCAGGGACCCGCTCTGGTGGCCTCAGGAAAGGCCAGTCCCCATGCGAGTTGCTAGGGGACCTCTCGGGATTCCTCTCCCGTCCATGCCGGGGCCTCAGTCCTTGTGTGGAGTCGGGGCCGGAACCTGAGGATTCCTCTCCAGTGTTGCCATGGATCTTGGGGTGCTTCTGAGTCTCCCCAGGGGAGTCAGGCCTCGTCTCGAGTGGGGGCATGCACGTGCGCTTTCCTCCCGAGCTGCAGCAGTAGTTTCACGCTTCCTGTCACGTGGATCAAGGGATCTGTGGCTTTCCCTCGAGGCTGTCCCTCGAGGCTTTCCCACGAGGCTTTCCCACAGGGCTGTGCCACGTGCCACCTTGGTGTGAGTCGATCCTCGGCGTGAAAGACGAGCCGCTAAAGGGAAAAGAGGTTCCTCTGGAATGGACTGAGACATCTGAGGGACTCTTGGAATGGTGGCACGACCCTGGAGTTCCTCTCGCCGTTCCTGTTGAGAGGGCCTCCTCTTGAGATGCGACGGGAACGCCGGGAACTCTTTCCCGACGAAGCAGGGAAAGGATCCCTCATCTCGAGCTACGAGGCGGAAACGGGGCTCCCCTGGATGTGGGCGGGACCCACGTGATTCCTCTCGAGTGGAGACGGCTAGGTCGGGGAACTTCTTGATTTGCACCAAGGGTGTGAAGGACCCTTTCGAAGTTCCAGAGGTGAGGTGTGATCAGCCTCGAGACGCCTCAGCGGAAATGGGCCTCATCTCGCCTGGAGGGGAGAACCTCCTGGATTTTCTCGAGTTGCGGCAGGTCTTCTCGAGTTACGACGGGGACCACAGGGACCTGCTCTGGTGGCGCAGGAAAGGCCAGTCCCCATGCGAGTTGCTAGGGGACCACTCGGGATTCCTCTCCCGTCCATGCCGGGGCCTCAGTCCTTGTGTGGAGTCGGGGCCGGAACCTGAGGATTCCTCTCCAGTGTTGCCATGGATCTTGGAGTTCTTCTGAGTCTCCCCAGGGGAGTCAGGCCTCGTCTCGAGTGGGGGCATGCACGTGCGCTTTCCTCCCGAGCTGCAGCAGTAGTTTCACGCTTCCTGTCACGTGGATCAAGGGATCTGTGGCTTTCCCTCGAGGCTGACCCTCGAGGCTTTCCCACGAGGCTTTCCCACAGGGCTGTGCCACGTGCCACCTTGGTGTGAGTCGATCCTCGGCGTGAAAGACGAGCCGGTGAAGGGAAAAGAGGTTCCTCTGGAATGGACTGAGACATCTGGGGGACTCTTGGAATGGTGGCACGACCCTGGAGTTCCTCTCGCCGTTCCTGTTGAGAGGGCCTCCTCTTGAGATGCGACGGGAATGCCGGGAAATCTTTCCCGACGAAGCAGGGAAAGGATCCCTCATCTCGAGCTACGAGGCGGAAACGGGGCTCCTCTGGATGTGGGCGGGACCCACGTGATTCCTCTCGAGTGGAGACGGCTAGGTCGGGGAACTTCTTGATTTGCACCAAGGGTGTGAAGGAACCTTTCGAAGTTCCAGAGGTGAGGTGTGATCAGCCTCGAGACGCCTCAGCGTAAATGGGCCTCATCTCGCCTGGAGGGGAGAACCTCCTGGATTTTCTCGAGTTGCGGCAGGTCTTCTCGAGTTACAACGGGGACCTCAGGGACCCGCTCTGGTGGCCTCAGGAAAGGCCAGTCCCCATGCTAGTTGCTAGGGGACCTCTCGGGATTCCTCTCCCGTCCATGCCGGGGCCTCAGTCCTTGTGTGGAATTGGGGCCGGAACCTGAGGACACCTCTCCAGTGTTGCCATGGTTCTTGGGGTGCTTCTAGTCTCCCCAGGGGAGTCAGGCCTCGTCTCGAGTGGGGGCATGCACGTGCGCTTTCCTCCCGAGCTGCAGCAGTAGTGTCACTCTTCCTGTCACGTGGATCAAGGGATCTGTGGCTTTCCCTCGAGGCTGTCCCTCGAGGCTTTCCCACGAGGCTTTCCCACAGGGCTGTGCCACGTGCCACCTTGGTGTGAGTCGATCCTCGGCGTGAAAGACGAGCCGGTGAAGGGAAAAGAGGTTCCTCTGGAATGGACTGAGACATCTGGGGGACTCTTGGAATGGTGGCACGACCCTGCAGTTCCTCTCGCCGTTCCTGTTGAGAGGGCCTCCTCTTGAGATGCGACGGGAACGCCGGGAACTCTTTCCCGACGAAGCAGGGAAAGGATCCCTCATCTCGAGCTACGAGGCGGAAACGGGGCTCCTCTGGATGTGGGCGGGACCCTCGTGATTCCTCTCGAGTGGAGACGGGTATGTCGGGGAACTTCTTGATTTGCACCAAGGGTGTGAAGGACCCTTTCGAAGTTCCAGAGGTGAGGTGTGATCAGCCTCGAGACGCCTCAGCGGAAATGGGCCTCATCTCGCCTGGAGGGGAGAACCTCCTGGATTTTCTCGAGTTGAGGCAGGTCTTCTCGAGTTACGACGGGGACCTCAGGGACCCGCTCTGGTGGCCTCAGGAAAGGCCAGTCCCCATGCGAGTTGCTAGGGGACCTCTCGGGATTCCTCTCCCGTCCATGCCGGGGCCTCAGTCCTTGTGTGGAGTCGGGGCCGGAACCTGAGGATTCCTCTCCAGTGTTGCCATGGATCTTGGGATGCTTCTGAGTCTCCCCAGGGGAGTCAGGCCTCGTCTCGAGTGGGGGCATGCAGGTGCGTTTTCCTCCCGAGCTGCAGCAGTAGTGTCACGCTTCCTGTCACGTGGATCAAGGGATCTGTGGCTTTCCCTCGAGGCTGTCCCTCGAGGCTTTCCCACGAGGCTTTCCCACAGGGCTGTGCCACGTGCCACCTTGGTGTGAGTCGATCCTCGGCGTGAAAGACGAGCCGGTGAAGGGAAAAGAGGTTCCTCTGGAATGGACTGAGACATCTGGGGGACTCTTGGAATGGTGGCACGACCCTGGAGTTCCTCTCGCCGTTCCTGTTGAGAGGGCCTCCTCTTGAGATGCGACGGGAACGCCGGGAACTCTTTCCCGACGAAGCAGGGAAAGGATCCCTCATCCCGAGCTACGAGGCGGAAACGGGGCTCCTCTGGATGTGGGCGGGACCCTCGTGATTCCTCTCGAGTGGAGACGGGTATGTCGGGGAACTTCTTGATTTGCACCAAGGGTGTGAAGGACCCTTTCGAAGTTCCAGAGGTGAGGTGTGATCAGCCTCGAGACGCCTCAGCGGAAATGGGCCTCATCTCGCCTGGAGGGGAGAAGCTCCTGGATTTTCTCGAGTTGCGGCAGGTCTTCTCGAGTTACGACGGGGACCTCAGGGACCCGCTCTGGTGGCCTCAGGAAAGGCCAGTCCCCATGCGAGTTGCTAGGGGACCTCTCGGGATTCCTCTCCCGTCCATGCCGGGGCCTCAGTCCTTGTGTGGAGTCGGGGCCGGAACCTGAGGATTCCTCTCCAGTGTTGCCATGGATCTTGGGGTGCTTCTGAGTCTCCCCAGGGGAGTCAGGCCTCGTCTCGAGTGGGGGCATGCACGTGCGCTTTCCTCCCGAGCTGCAGCAGTAGTGTCACGCTTCCTGTCACGTGGATCAAGGGATCTGTGGCTTTCCCTCGAGGCTGTCCCTCGAGGCTTTCCCACGAGGCTTTCCCACAGGGCTGTGCCACGTGCCACCTTGGTGTGAGTCGATCCTCGGCGTGAAAGACGAGCCGGTGAAGGGAAAAGAGGTTCCTCTGGAATGGACTGAGACATCTGGGGGACTCTTGGAATGGTGGCACGACCCTGGAGTTCCTCTCGCCGTTCCTGTTGAGAGGGCCTCCTCTTGAGATGCGACGGGAACGCCGGGAACTCTTTCCCGACGAAGCAGGGAAAGGATCCCTCATCTCGAGCTACGAGGCGGAAACGGGGCTCCTCTGGATGTGGGCGGGACCCTCGTGATTCCTCTCGAGTGGAGACGGGTATGTCGGGGAACTTCTTGATTTGCACCAAGGGTGTGAAGGACCCTTTTGAAGTTCCAGAGGTGAGGTGTGATCAGCCTCGAGACGCCTCAGCGGAAATGGGCCTCATCTCGCCTGGAGGGGAGAACCTCCTGGATTTTCTCCAGATGCGGCAGGTCTTCTCGAGTAACGACGGGGACCTCAGGGACCCGCTCTGGTGGCCTCAGGAAAGGCCAGTCCCCATGCGAGTTGCTAGGGGACCTCTCGGGATTCCTCTCCCGTCCATGCCGGGGCCTCAGTCCTTGTGTGGAGTCGGGGCCGGAACCTGAGGATTCCTCTCCAGTGTTGCCATGGATCTTGGGGTGCTTCTGAGTCTCCCCAGGGGAGTCAGGCCTCGTCTCGAGTGGGGGCATGCACGTGCGCTTTCCTCCCGCGCTGCAGCAGTAGTGTCACGCTTCCTGTCACGTGGATCAAGGGATCTGTGGCTTTCCCTCGAGGCTGTCCCTCGAGGCTTTCCCACGAGGCTTTCCCCCAGGGCTGTGCCACGTGCCACCTTGGTGTGAGTCGATCCTCGGCGTGAAAGACGAGCCGGTGAAGGGAAAAGAGGTTCCTCTGGAATGGACTGAGACATCTGGGGGACTCTTGGAATGGTGGCACGACCCTGGAGTTCCTCTCGCCGTTCCTGTTGAGAGGGCCTGCTCTTGAGATGCGTCGGGACCGCCGGGAACTCTTTCCCGACGAAGCAGGGAAAGGATCCCTCATCTCGAGCTACGAGGCGGAAACGGGGCTCCTCTGGATGTGGGCGGGACCCTCGTGATTCCTCTCGAGTGGAGACGGGTATGTCGGGGAACTTCTTGATTTGCACCAAGGGTGTGAAGGACCCTTTCGAAGTTCCAGAGGTGAGGTGTGATCAGCCTCGAGACGCCTCAGCGGAAATGGGCCTCATCTCGCCTGGAGGGGAGAACCTCCTGGATTTTCTCGAGTTGCGGCAGGTCTTCTCGAGTTATGACGGGGACCTCAGGGACCCGCTCTGGTGGCCTCAGGAAAGGCCAGTCCCCATGCGAGTTGCTAGGGGACCTCTCGGGATTCCTCTCCCGTCCATGCCGGGGCCTCAGTCCTTGTGTGGAGTCGGGGCCGGAACCTGAGGATTCCTCTCCAGTGTTGCCATGGATCTTGGGGTGCTTCTGAGTCTCCCCAGGGGAGTCAGGCCTCGTCTCGAGTGGGGGCATGCAGAGCGCTTTCCTCCCGAGCTTCAGCTGTAGTTTCACGCTTCCTGTCACGTGGATCAAGGGATCTGTGGCTTTCCCTCGAGGCTGTCCCTCGAGGCTTTCCCACGAGGCTTTCCCACAGGGCTGTGCCACGTGCCACCTTGGTGTGAGTCGATCCTCGGCGTGAAAGACGAGCCGGTGAAGGGAAAAGAGGTTCCTCTGGAATGGACTGAGACATCTGGGGGACTCTTGGAATGGTGGCACGACCCTGGAGTTCCTCTCGCCGTTCCTGTTGAGAGGGCCTCCTCTTGAGATGTGACGGGAACGCCGGGAACTCTTTCCCGACGAAGCAGGGAAAGGATCCCTCATCTCGAGCTACGAGGTGGAAACGGGGCTCCTCTGGATGTGGGCGGGACCCTCGTGATTCCTCTCGAGTGGAGACGGGTATGTCGGGGAACTTCTTGATTTGCCCCAAGGGTGTGAAGGACCCTTTCGAAGTTCCAGAGGTGAGGTGTGATCAGCCTAGAGACGCCTCAGCGGAAATGGGCCTCATCTCGCCTGGAGGGGAGAACCTCCTGGATTTTCTCGAGATGCGGCAGGTCTTCTCGAGTTACGACGGGGACCTCAGGGACCCGCTCTGGTGGCCTCAGGAAAGGCCAGTCCCCATGCGAGTTGCTAGGGGACCTCTCGGGATTCCTCTCCCGTCCATGCCGGGGCCTCAGTCCTTGTGTGGAGTCGGGGCCGGAACCTGAGGATTCCTCTCCAGTGTTGCCATGGATCCTGGGGTGCTTCTGAGTCTCCCCAGGGGAGTCAGGCCTCGTCTCGAGTGGGGGCATGCACGTGCGCTTTCCTCCCGAGCTGCAGCAGTAGTGTCACGCTTCCTGTCACGTGGATCAAGGGATCTGTGGCTTTCCCTCGAGGCTGTCCCTCGAGGCTTTCCCACGAGGCTTTCCCACCGGGCTGTGCCACGTGCCACCTTGGTGTGAGTCGATCCTCGGCGTGAAAGACGAGCCCGTGAAGGGAAAAGAGGTTCCTCTGGAATGGACTGAGACATCTGGGGGACTCTTGGAATGGTGGCACGACCCTGGAGTTCCTCTCGCCGTTCCTGTTGAGAGGGCCTCCTCTTGAGATGCGACGGGAACGCCGGGAACTCTTTCCCGACGAAGCAGGGAAAGGATCCCTCATCTCGAGCTACGAGGCGGAAACGGGGCTCCTCTGGATGTGGGCGGGACCCTCGTGATTCCTCTCGAGTGGAGACGGGTATGTCGGGGAACTTCTTGATTTGCACCAAGGGTGTGAAGGAGCCTTTTGAAGTTCCAGAGGTGAGGTGTGATCAGCCTCGAGACGCCTCAGCGGAAATGGGCCTCATCTCGCCTGGAGGGGAGAACCTCCTGGATTTTCTCGAGTTGCGGCAGGTCTTCTCGAGTTACGACGGGGACCTCAGGGACCCGCTCTGGTGGCCTCAGGAAAGGCCAGTCCCCATGCGAGTTGCTAGGGGACCTCTCGGGATTCCTCTCCCGTCCATGCCGGGGCCTCAGTCCTTGTGTGGAGTCGGGGCCGGAACCTGAGGATTCCTCTCCAGTGTTGCCATGGATCTTGGGGTGCTTCTGAGTCTCCCCAGGGGAGTCAGGCCTCGTCTCGAGTGGGGGCATGCACGTGCGCTTTCCTCCCTAGCTGCAGCAGTAGTTTCACGCTTCCTGTCACGTGGATCAAGGGATCTGTGGCTTTCCCTCGAGGCTGTCCCTCGAGGCTTTCCCACGAGGCTTTCCCACAGGGCTGTGCCACGTGCCACCTTGGTGGGAGTCGATCCTCGGCGTGAAAGACGAGCCGGTGAAGGGAAAAGAGGTTCCTCTGGAATGGACTGAGACATCTGGGGGACTCTTGGAATGGTGGCACGACCCTGGAGTTCCTCTCGCCGTTCCTGTTGAGAGGGCCTCCTCTTGAGATGCGACGGGAACGCCGGGAACTCTTTCCCGACGAAGTAGGGAAAGGATCCCTCATCTCGAGCTACGAGGCGGAAACGGGGCTCCTCTGGATGTGGGCGGGACCCTCGTGATTCCTCTCGAGTGGAGACGGGTATGTCGGGGAACTTCTTGATTTGCACCAAGGGTGTGAAGGAGCCTTTTGAAGTTCCAGAGGTGAGGTGTGATCAGCCTCGAGACGCCTCAGCGGAAATGGGCCGCATCTCGCCTGGAGGGGAGAACCTCCTGGATTTTCTCGAGTTGCGGCAGGTCTTCTCGAGTTACGACGGGGACCTCAGGGACCCGCTCTGGTGGCCTCAGGAAAGGCCAGTCCCCATGCGAGTTGCTAGGGGACCTCTCGGGATTCCTCTCCCGTCCATGCCGGGGCCTCAGTCCTTGTGTGGAGTCGGGGCCGGAACCTGAGGATTCCTCTCCAGTGTTGCCATGGATCTTGGGGTACTTCTGAGTCTCCCCAGGGGAGTCAGGCCTCGTCTCGAGTGGTGGCATGCACGTGCGCTTTCCTCCCGAGCTGCAGCAGTAGTGTCACGCTTCCTGTCACGTGGATCAAGGGATCTGTGTCTTTCCCTCGAGGCTGTCCCTCGAGGCTTTCCCACGAGGCTTTCCCACAGGGCTGTGCCACTTGCCACCTTGGTGTGAGTCGATCCTCGGCGTGAAAGACGAGCCGGTGAAGGGAAAAGAGGTTCCTCTGGAATGGACTGAGACATCTGGGGGACTCTTGGAATGGTGGCACGACCCTGGAGTTCCTCTCGCCGTTCCTGTTGAGAGGGCCTCCTCTTGAGATGCGTCGGGAACGCCGGGAACTCTTTCCCGACGAAGCAGGGAAAGGATCCCTCATCTCGAGCTACGAGGCGGAAACGGGGCTCCTCTGGATGTGGGCGGGACCCTCGTGATTCCTCTCGAGTGGAGACGGGTATGTCGGGGAACTTCTTGATTTGCCCCAAGGGTGTGAAGGACCCTTTCGAAGTTCCAGAGGTGAGGTGTGATCAGCCTAGAGACGCCTCAGCGGAAATGGGCCTCATCTCGCCTGGAGGGGAGAACCTCCTGGATTTTCTCGAGATGCGGCAGGTCTTCTCGAGTTACGACGGGGACCTCAGGGACCCGCTCTGGTGGCCTCAGGAAAGGCCAGTCCCCATGCGAGTTGCTAGGGGACCTCTCGGGATTCCTCTCCCGTCCATGCCGGGGCCTCAGTCCTTGTGTGGAGTCGGGGCCGGAACCTGAGGATTCCTCTCCAGTGTTGCCATGGATCCTGGGGTGCTTCTGAGTCTCCCCAGGGGAGTCAGGCCTCGTCTCGAGTGGGGGCATGCACGTGCGCTTTCCTCCCGAGCTGCAGCAGTAGTGTCACGCTTCCTGTCACGTGGATCAAGGGATCTGTGGCTTTCCCTCGAGGCTGTCCCTCGAGGCTTTCCCACGAGGCTTTCCCACCGGGCTGTGCCACGTGCCACCTTGGTGTGAGTCGATCCTCGGCGTGAAAGACGAGCCCGTGAAGGGAAAAGAGGTTCCTCTGGAATGGACTGAGACATCTGGGGGACTCTTGGAATGGTGGCACGACCCTGGAGTTCCTCTCGCCGTTCCTGTTGAGAGGGCCTCCTCTTGAGATGCGACGGGAACGCCGGGAACTCTTTCCCGACGAAGCAGGGAAAGGATCCCTCATCTCGAGCTACGAGGCGGAAACGGGGCTCCTCTGGATGTGGGCGGGACCCTCGTGATTCCTCTCGAGTGGAGACGGGTATGTCGGGGAACTTCTTGATTTGCACCAAGGGTGTGAAGGAGCCTTTTGAAGTTCCAGAGGTGAGGTGTGATCAGCCTCGAGACGCCTCAGCGGAAATGGGCCTCATCTCGCCTGGAGGGGAGAACCTCCTGGATTTTCTCGAGTTGCGGCAGGTCTTCTCGAGTTACGACGGGGACCTCAGGGACCCGCTCTGGTGGCCTCAGGAAAGGCCAGTCCCCATGCGAGTTGCTAGGGGACCTCTCGGGATTCCTCTCCCGTCCATGCCGGGGCCTCAGTCCTTGTGTGGAGTCGGGGCCGGAACCTGAGGATTCCTCTCCAGTGTTGCCATGGATCTTGGGGTGCTTCTGAGTCTCCCCAGGGGAGTCAGGCCTCGTCTCGAGTGGGGGCATGCACGTGTGCTTTCCTCCCTAGCTGCAGCAGTAGTTTCACGCTTCCTGTCACGTGGATCAAGGGATCTGTGGCTTTCCCTCGAGGCTGTCCCTCGAGGCTTTCCCACGAGGCTTTCCCACAGGGCTGTGCCACGTGCCACCTTGGTGTGAGTCGATCCTCGGCGTGAAAGATGAGCCGGTGAAGGGAAAAGAGGTTCCTCTGGAATGGACTGAGACATCTGGGGGACTCTTGGAATGGTGGCACGACCCTGGAGTTCCTCTCGCCGTTCCTGTTGAGAGGGCCTCCTCTTGAGATGCGACGGGAACGCCGGGAACTCTTTCCCGACGAAGCAGGGAAAGGATCCCTCATCTCGAGCTACGAGGCGGAAACGGGGCTCCTCTGGATGTGGGCGGGACCCTCGTGATTCCTCTCGAGTGGAGACGGGTATGTCGGGGAACTTCTTGATTTGCACCAAGGGTGTGAAGGAGCCTTTTGAAGTTCCAGAGGTGAGGTGTGATCAGCCTCGAGACGCCTCAGCGGAAATGGGCCGCATCTCGCCTGGAGGGGAGAACCTGCTGGATTTTCTCGAGTTGCGGCAGGTCTTCTCGAGTTACGACGGGGACCTCAGGGACCCGCTCTGGTGGCCTCAGGAAAGGCCAGTCCCCATGCGAGTTGCTAGGGGACCTCTCGGGATTCCTCTCCCGTCCATGCCGGGGCCTCAGTCCTTGTGTGGAGTCGGGGCCGGAACCTGAGGATTCCTCTCCAGTGTTGCCATGGATCTTGGGGTACTTCTGAGTCTCCCCAGGGGAGTCAGGCCTCGTCTCGAGTGGTGGCATGCACGTGCGCTTTCCTCCCGAGCTGCAGCAGTAGTGTCACGCTTCCTGTCACGTGGATCAAGGGATCTGTGGCTTTCCCTCGAGGCTGTCCCTCGAGGCTTTCCCACGAGGCTTTCCCACAGGGCTGTGCCACTTGCCACCTTGGTGTGAGTCGATCCTCGGCGTGAAAGACGAGCCAGTGAAGGGAAAAGAGGTTCCTCTGGAATGGACTGAGACATCTGGGGGACTCTTGGAATGGTGGCACGACCCTGGAGTTCCTCTCGCCGTTCCTGTTGAGAGGGCCTCCTCTTGAGATGCGTCGGGAACGCCGGGAACTCTTTCCCGACGAAGCAGGGAAAGGATCCCTCATCTCGAGCTACGAGGCGGAAACGGGGCTCCTCTGGATGTGGGCGGGACCCTCGTGATTCCTCTCGAGTGGAGACGGGTATGTCGGGGAACTTCTTGATTTGCACCAAGGGTGTGAAGGACCCTTTCGAAGTTCCAGAGGTGAGGTGTGATCAGTCTCGAGACGCCTCAGCGGAAATGGGCCTCATCTCGCCTGGAGGGGAGAACCTCCTGGATTTTCTCGAGTTGCGGTAGGTCTTCTCGAGTTACGACGGGGACCTCAGGGACCCGCTCTGGTGGCCTCAGGAAAGGAGTGTCCCCATGCGAGTTGCTAGGGGACCTCTCGGGATTCCTCTCCCGTCCATGCCGGGGCCTCAGTCCTTGTGTGGAGTCGGGGCCGGAACCTGAGGATTCCTCTCCAGTGTTGCCATGGATCTTGGGGTGCTTCTGAGTCTCCCCAGGGGAGTCAGGCCTCGTCTCGAGTGGTGGCATGCACGTGCGCTTTCCTCCCGAGCTGCAGCAGTAGTGTAACGCTTCCTGTCACATGGATCAAGGGATCTGTGGCTTTCCCTCGAGGCTGTCCCTCGAGGCTTTCCCACGAGGCTTTCCCACAGGGCTGTGCCACGTGCCACCTTGGTGTGAGTCGATCCTCGGCGTGAAAGACGAGCCCGTGAATGGAAAAGAGGTTCCTCTGGAATGGACTGAGACATCTGGGGGACTCTTGGAATGGTGGCACGACCCTGGAGTTCCTCTTGCCGTTCCTGTTGAGAGGGCCTCCTCTTGAGATGCGACGGGAACGCCGGGAACTCTTTCCCGACGAAGCAGGGAAAGGATCCCTCATCTCGAGCTACGAGGCGGAAACGGGGCTCCTCTGGATGTGGGCGGGACCCTCGTGATTCCTCTCGAGTGGAGACGGGTATGTCGGGGAACTTCTTGATTTGCACCAAGGGTGTGAAGGTGCCTTTTTAAGTTCCAGAGGTGAGGTGTGATCAGCCTCGAGACGCCTCAGCGGAAATGGGCCTCATCTCGCCTGGAGGGGAGAACCTCCTGGATTTTCTCGAGTTGCGGCAGGTCTTCTCGAGTTACGACGGGGACCTCAGGGACCCGCTCTGGTGGCCTCAGGAAAGGCCAGTCCCCATGCGAGTTGCTAGGGGACCTCTCGGGATTCCTCTCCCGTCCATGCCGGGGCCTCAGTCCTTGTGTGGAGTCGGGGCCGGAACCTGAGGATTCCTCTCCAGTGTTGCCATGGATCTTGGGGTGCTTCTGAGTCTCCCCAGGGGAGTCAGGCCTCGTCTCGAGTGGGGGCATGCACGTGCGCTTTCCTCCCGAGCTGCAGCAGTAGTGTCACGCTTCCTGTCACGTGGATCAAGGGATCTGTGGCTTTCCCTCGAGGCTGTCCCTCGAGGCTTTCCCACGAGGCTTTCCCACAGGGCTGTGCCACGTGCCACCTTGGTGTGAGTCGATCCTCGGCGTGAAAGACGAGCCCGTGAAGGGAAAAGAGGTTCCTCTGGAATGGACTGAGACATCTGGGGGACTCTTGGAATGGTGGCACGACCCTGGAGTTCCTCTTGCCGTTCCTGTTGAGAGGGCCTCCTCTTGAGATGCGACGGGAACGCCGGGAACTCTTTCCCGACGAAGCAGGGAAAGGATCCCTCATCTCGAGCTACGAGGCGGAAACGGGGCTCCTCTGGATGTGGGCGGGACCCTTGTGATTCCTCTCGAGTGTAGACGGGTATGTCGGGGAAATTCTTGATTTGCACCAAGGGTGTGAAGGAGCCTTTTGAAGTTCCCGAGGTGAGGTGTGATCAGCCTCGAGACGCCTCAGCGGAAATGGGCCTCATCTCGCCTGGAGGGGAGAACCTCCTGGATTTTCTCGAGTTGCGGCAGGTCTTCTCGAGTTACGACGGGGACCTCAGGGACCCGCTCTGGTGGCCTCAGGAAAGGCCAGTCCCCATGCGAGTTGCTAGGGGACCTCTCGGGATTCCTCTCCCGTCCATGCCGGGGCCTCAGTCCTTGTGTGGAGTCGGGGCCGGAACCTGAGGATTCCTCTCCAGTGTTGCCATGGATCTTGGGGTGCTTCTGAGTCTCCCCAGGGGAGTCAGGCCTCGTCTCGAGTGGGGGCATGCACGTGCGCTTTCCTCCCGAGCTGCAGCAGTAGTTTCACGCTTCCTGTCACGTGGATCAAGGGATCTGTGGCTTTCCCTCGAGGCTGTCCCTCGAGGCTTTCCCACGAGGCTTTCCCACAGGGCTGTGCCACGTGCCACCATGGTGTGAGTCGATCCTCGGCGTGAAAGACGAGCCGGTGAAGGGAAAAGAGGTTCCTCTGGAATGGACTGAGACATCTGGGGGCCTCTTGGAATGGTGCCACGACCCTGGAGTTCCTCTCGCCGTTCCTGTTGAGAGGGCCTCCTCTTGAGATGCGACGGGAACGCCGGGAACTCTTTCCCGACGAAGCAGGGAAAGGATCCCTCATCTCGAGCTACGAGGCGGAAACGGGGCTCCTCTGGATGTGGGCGGGACCCTCGTGATTCCTCTCGAGTGGAGACGGGTATGTCGGGGAACTTCTTGATTTGCACCAAGGGTGTGAAGGACCCTTTCGAAGTTCCAGAGGTGAGGTGTGATCAGCCTCGAGACGCCTCAGCGGAAATGGGCCTCATCTCGCCTGGAGGGGAGAACCTCCTGGATTTTCTCGAGATGCGGCAGGTCTTCTCGAGTAACGACGGGGACCTCAGGGACCCGCTCTGGTGGCCTCAGGAAAGGCCAGTCCCCATGCGAGTTGCTAGGGGACCTCTCGGGATTCCTCTCCCGTCCATGCCGGGGCCTCAGTCCTTGTGTGGAGTCGGGGCCGGAACCTGAGGATTCCTCTCCAGTGTTGCCATGGATCTTGGGGTGCTTCTGAGTCTCCCCAGGGGAGTCAGGCCTCGTCTCGAGTGGGGGCATGCACGTGCGCTTTCCTCCCGCGCTGCAGCAGTAGTGTCACGCTTCCTGTCACGTGGATCAAGGGATCTGTGGCTTTCCCTCGAGGCTGTCCCTCGAGGGTTTCCCACGAGGCTTTCACCCAGGGCTGTGCCACGTGCCACCTTGGTGTGAGTCGATCCTCGGCGTGAAAGACGAGCCGGTGAAGGGAAAAGAGGTTCCTCTGGAATGGACTGAGACATCTGGGGGACTCTTGGAATGGTGGCACGACCCTGGAGTTCCTCTCGCCGTTCCTGTTGAGAGGGCCTCCTCTTGAGATGCGTCGGGAACGCCGGGAACTCTTTCCCGACGAAGCAGGGAAAGGATCCCTCATCTCGAGCTACGAGGCGGAAACGGGGCTCCTCTGGATGTGGGCGGGACCCTCGTGATTCCTCTCGAGTGGAGACGGGTATGTCGGGGAACTTCTTGATTTGCACCAAGGGTGTGAAGGACCCTTTCAAAGTTCCAGAGGTGAGGTGTGATCAGTCTCGAGACGCCTCAGCGGAAATGGGCCTCATCTCGCCTGGAGGGGAGAACCTCCTGGATTTTCTCGAGTTGCGGCAGGTCTTCTCGAGTTACGACGGGGACCTCAGGGACCCGCTCTGGTGGCCTCAGGAAAGGCCAGTCCCCATGCGAGTTTCTAGGGGACCTCTCGGGATTCCTCTCCCGTCCATGCTGGGGCCTCAGTCCTTGTGTGGAGTCGGGGCCGGAACCTGAGGATTCCTCTCCAGTGTTGCCATGGATCTTGGGGTGCTTCTGAGTCTCCCCAAGGGAGTCAGGCCTCGTCTCGAGTGGTGGCATGCACGTGCGCTTTCCTCCCGAGCTGCAGCAGTAGTGTCACGCTTCCTGTCACGTGGATCAAGGGATCTGTGGCTTTCCCTCGAGGCTGTCCCTCGAGGCTTTCCCACGAGGCTTTCCCACAGGGCTGTGCCACGTGCCACCTTGGTGTGAGTCGATCCTCGGCGTGAAAGACGAGCCCGTGAAGGGAAAAGAGGTTCCTCTGGAATGGACTGAGACATCTGGGGGACTCTTGGAATGGTGGCACGACCCTGGAGTTCCTCTTGCCGTTCCTGTTGAGAGGGCCTCCTCTTGAGATGCGACGGGAACGCCGGGAACTCTTTCCCGACGAAGCAGGGAAAGGATCCCTCATCTCGAGCTACGAGGCGGAAACGGGGCTCCTCTGGATGTGGGCGGGACCCTCGTGATTCCTCTCGAGTGGAGACGGGTATGTCGGGGAACTTCTTGATTTGCACCAAGGGTGTGAAGGAGCCTTTTTAAGTTCCAGAGGTGAGGTGTGATCAGCCTCGAGACGCCTCAGCGGAAATGGGCCTCATCTCGCCTGGAGGGGAGAACCTCCTGGATTTTCTCGAGTTGCGGCAGGTCTTCTCGAGTTACGACGGGGACCTCAGGGACCCGCTCTGGTGGCCTCAGGAAAGGCCAGTCCCCATGCGAGTTGCTAGGGGACCTCTCGGGATTCCTCTCCCGTCCATGCCGGGGCCTCAGTCCTTGTGTGGAGTCGGGGCCGGAACCTGAGGATTCCTCTCCAGTGTTGCCATGGATCTTGGGGTGCTTCTGAGTCTCCCCAGGGGAGTCAGGCCTCGTCTCGAGTGGTGGCATGCACGTGCGCTTTCCTCCCGAGCTGCAGCAGTAGTGTCACGCTTCCTGTCACGTGGATCAAGGGATCTGTGGCTTTCCCTCGAGGCTGTCCCTCGAGGCTTTCCCACGAGGCTTTCCCACAGGGCTGTGCCACGTGCCACCTTGGTGTGAGTCGATCCTCGGCGTGAAAGAAGAGCCCGTGAAGGGAAAAGAGGTTCCTCTGGAATGGACTGAGACATCTGGGGGACTCTTGGAATGGTGGCACGACCCTGGAGTTCCTCTTGCCGTTCCTGTTGAGAGGGCCTCCTCTTGAGATGCGACGGGAACGCCGGGAACTCTTTCCCGACGAAGCAGGGAAAGGATCCCTCATCTCGAGCTACGAGGCGGAAACGGGGCTCCTCTGGATGTGGGCGGGACCCTCGTGATTCCTCTCGAGTGGAGACGGGTATGTCGGGGAACTTCTTGATTTGCACCAAGGGTGTGAAGGAGCCTTTTGAAGTTCCAGAGGTGAGGTGTGATCAGCCTCGAGACGCCTCAGCGGAAATGGGCCTCATCTCGCCTGGAGGGAAGAACCTCCTGGATTTTCTGGAGTTGCGGCAGGTCTTCTCGAGTTACGACGGGGACCTCAGGGACCCGCTCTGGTGGCCTCAGGAAAGGCCAGTCCCCATGCGAGTTGCTAGGGGACCTCTCGGGATTCCTCTCCCGTCCATGCCGGGGCCTCAGTCCTTGTGTGGAGTCGGGGCCGGAACCTGAGGATTCCTCTCCAGTGTTGCCATGGATCTTGGGGTGCTTCTGAGTCTCCCCAGGGGAGTCAGGCCTCGTCTCGAGTGGGGGCATGCACGTGCGGTTTCCTCACTAGCTGCAGCAGTAGTTTCACGCTTCCTGTCACGTGGATCAAGGGATCTGTGGCTTTCCCTTGAGGCTGTACCTCGAGGCTTTCCCACGAGGCTTTCCCACAGGGCTGTGCCACGTGCCACCTTTGTGTGAGTCGATCCTCGGCGTGAAAGACGAGCCGGTGACGGGAAAAGAGGTTCCTCTGGAATGGACTGAGACATCTGGGGGACTCTTGGAATGGTGGCACGACCCTGGAGTTCCTCTCGCCGTTCCTGTTGAGAGGGCCTCCTCTTGAGATGCGACGGGAACGCCGGGAACTCTTTCCCGACGAAGCAGGGAAAGGATCCCTCATCTCGAGCTACGAGGCGGAAACGGGGCTCCTCTGGATGTGGGCGGGACCCTCGTGATTCCTCTCGAGTGGAGACGGGTATGTCGGGGAACTTCTTGATTTGCACCAAGGGTGTGAAGGAGCCTTTTGAAGTTCCAGAGGTGAGGTGTGATCAGCCTCGAGACGCCTCAGCGTAAATGGGCCTCATCTCGCCTGGAGGGGAGAACCTCCTGGATTTTCTCGAGTTGCGGCAGGTCTTCTCGAGTTACGACGGGGACCTCAGGGACCCGCTCTGGTGGCCTCAGGAAAGGCCAATCCCCATGCGAGTTGCTAGGGGACCTCTCGGGATTCCTCTCCCTTCCATGCCGGGGCCTCAGTCCTTGTGTGGAGTCGGGGCCGGAACCTGAGGATTCCTCTCCAGTGTTGCCATGGATCTTGGGGTGCTTCTGAGTCTCCCCAGGGGAGTCAGGCCTCGTCTCGAGTGGGGGCATGCACGTGCGCATTCCTCCCGAGCTGCAGGAGTAGTGTCACGCTTCCTGTCACGTGGATCAAGGGATCTGTGGCTTTCCCTCGAGGCTGTCCCTCGAGGCTTTCCCACGAGGCTTTCCCACAGGGCTGTGCCACGTGCCACCTTGGTGTGAGTCGATCCTCGGCGTGAAAGACGAGCCGGTGAAGGGAAAAGAGGTTCCTCTGGAATGGACTGAGACATCTGGGGGACTCTTGGAATGGTGGCACGACCCTGGAGTTCCTCTCGCCGTTCCTGTTGAGAGGGCCTCCTCTTGAGATGCGACGGGAACGCCGGGAACTCTTTCCCGACGAAGCAGGGAAAGGATCCCTCATCTCGAGCTACGAGGCGGAAACGGGGCTCCTCTGGATGTGGGCGGGACCCTCGTGATTCCTCTCGAGTGGAGACGGGTATGTCGGGGAACTTCTTGATTTGCACCAAGGGTGTGAAGGACCCTTTCGAAGTTCCAGAGGTGAGGTGTGATCAGTCTCGAGACGCCTCAGCGGAAATGGGCCTCATCTCGCCTGGAGGGGAGAACCTCCTGGATTTTCTCGAGATGCGGCAGGTCTTCTCGAGTAACGACGGGGACCTCAGGGACCCGCTCTGGTGGCCTCAGGAAAGGCCAGTCCCCATGCGAGTTGCTAGGGGACCTCTCGGGATTCCTCTCCCGTCCATGCCGGGGCCTTAGTCCTTGTGTGGAGTCGGGGCCGGAACCTGAGGATTCCTCTCCAGTGTTGCCATGGATCTTGGGGTGCTTCTGAGTCTCCCCAGGGGAGTCAGGCCTCGTCTCGAGTGGGGGCATGCACGTGCGCTTTCCTCCCGCGCTGCAGCAGTAGTGTCACGCTTCCTGTCACGTGGATCAAGGGATCTGTGGCTTTCACTCGAGGCTGTCCCTCGAGGCTTTCCCACGAGGCTTTCCCACAGGGCTGTGCCACGTGCCACCTTGGTGTGAGTCGATCCTTGGCGTGAAAGACGAGCCGGTGAAGGGAAAAGAGGTTCCTCTGGAAGGGACTGAGACATCTGGGGGACTCTTGGAATGGTGGCACGACCCTGGAGTTCCTCTCGCCGTTCCTGTTGAGAGGGCCTCCTCTTGAGATGCGACGGGAACGCCGGGAACTCTTTCCCGACGAAGCAGGGAAAGGATCCCTCATCTCGAGCTACGAGGCGGAAACGGGGCTCCTCTGGATGTGGGCGGGACCCTCGTGATTCCTCTCGAGTGGAGACGGGTATGTCGGGGAACTTCTTGATTTGCACCAAGGGTGTGAAGGACCCTTTCGAATTTCCAGAGGTGAGGTGTGATCAGTCTCGAGACGCCTCAGCGGAAATGGGCCTCATCTCGCCTGGAGGGGAGAACCTCCTGGATTTTCTCGAGTTGCGGCAGGTCTTCTCGAGTTACGACGGGGACCTCAGGGACCCGCTCTGGTGGCCTCAGGAAAGGCCAGTCCCCATGCGAGTTGCTAGGGGACCTCTCGGGATTCCTCTCCCGTCCATGCCGGGGCCTCAGTCCTTGTGTGGAGTCGGGGCCGGAACCTGAGGATTCCTCTCCAGTGTTGCCATGGATCTTGGGGTGCTTCTGAGTCTCCCCAGGGGAGTCAGGCCTCGTCTCGAGTGGTGGCATGCACGTGCGCTTTCCTCCCGAGCTGCAGCAGTAGTGTCACGCTTCCTGTCACGTGGATCAAGGGATCTGTGGCTTTCCCTCGAGGCTGTCCCTCGAGGCTTTCCCACGAGGCTTTCCCACAGGGCTGTGCCACGTGCCACCTTGGTGTGAGTCGATCCTCGGCGTGAAAGACGAGCCCGTGAAGGGATAGAGTTTCCTCTGGAATGGACTGAGACATCTGGGGGACTCTTGGAATGGTGGCACGACCCTGGAATTCCTCTTGCCGTTCCTGTTGAGAGGGCCTCCTCTTGAGATGCGACTGGAACGCCGGGAACTCTTTCCCGACGAAGCAGGGAAAGGATCCCTCATCTCGAGCTACGAGGCGGAAACGGGGCTCCTCTGGATGTGGGCGGGACCCTCGTGATTCCTCTCGAGTGGAGACGGGTATGTCGGGGAACTTCTTGATTTGCACCAAGGGTGTGAAGGAGCCTTTTGAAGTTCCAGAGGTGAGGTGTGATCAGCCTCGAGACGCCTCAGCGGAAATGGGCCTCATCTCGCCTGGAGGGGAGAACCTCCTGGATTTTCTCGAGTTGCGGCAGGTCTTCTCGAGTTACGACGGGGACCTCAGGGACCCGCTCTGGTGGCCTCAGGAAAGGCCAGTCCCCATGCGAGTTGCTAGGGGACCTCTCGGGATTCCTCTCCCGTCCATGCCGGGGCCTCAGTCCTTGTGTGGAGTCGGGGCCGGAACCTGAGGATTCCTCTCCAGTATTGCCATGGATCTTGGGGTGCTTCTGAGTCTCCCCAGGGGAGTCAGGCCTCGTCTCGAGTGGGGGCATGCACGTGCGCTTTCCTCCCTAGCTGCAGCAGTAGTTTCACGCTTCCTGTCACGTGGATCAAGGGATCTGTGGTTTCCCTCGAGGCTGTCCCTCGAGGCTTTCCCACGAGGCTTTCCCACAGGGCTGTGCCACGTGCCACCATGGTGTGAGTCGATCCTCGGCGTGAAAGACGAGCCGGTGAAGGGAAAAGAGGTTCCTCTGGAATGGACTGAGACATCTGGGGGACTCTTGGAATGGTGGCACGACCCTGGAGTTCCTCTCGCCGTTCCTGTTGAGAGGGCCTCCTCTTGAGATGCGACGGGAACGCCGGGAACTCTTTCCCGACGAAGCAGGGAAAGGATCCCTCATCTCGAGCTACGAGGCGGAAACGGGGCTCCTCTGGATGTGGGCGGGACCCACGTGATTCCTCTCGAGTGGAGACGGGTATGTCGGGGAACTTCTTGATTTGCACCAAGGGTGTGAAGGACCCTTTCGAAGTTCCAGAGGTGAGGTGTGATCAGCCTCGAGACGCCTCAGCGGAAATGGGCCTCATCTCGCCTGGAGGGGAGAACCTCCTGGATTTTCTCGAGATGCGGCAGGTCTTCTCGAGTTATGACGGGGACCTCAGGGACCCGCTCTGGTGGCCTCAGGAAAGGCCAGTCCCCATGCGAGTTGCTAGGGGACCTCTCGGGATTCCTCTCCCGTCCATGCCGGGGCCTCAGTCCTTGTGTGGAGTCGGGGCCGGAACCTGAGGATTCCTCTCCAGTGTTGCCATGGATCTTGGGGTGCTTCTGAGTCTCCCCAGGGGAGTCAGGCCTCGTCTCGAGTGGGGGCATGCACGTGCGCTTTCCTCCCGCGCTGCAGCAGTAGTGTCACGCTTCCTGTCACGTGGATCAAGGGATCTGTGGCTTTCCCTCGAGGCTGTCCCTCGAGGCTTTCCCACGAGGCTTTCCCACAGGGCTGTGCCACGTGCCACCTTGGTGTGAGTCGATCCTTGGCGTGAAAGACGAGCCGGTGAAGGGAAAAGAGGTTCCTCTGGAAGGGACTGAGACATCTGGGGGACTCTTGGAATGGTGGCACGACCCTGGAGTTCCTCTCGCCGTTCCTGTTGAGAGGGCCTCCTCTTGAGATGCGACGGGAACGCCGGGAACTCTTTCCCGACGAAGCAGGGAAAGGATCCCTCATCTCGAGCTACGAGGCGGAAACGGGGCTCCTCTGGATGTGGGCGGGACCCTCGTGATTCCTCTCGAGTGGAGACGGGTATGTCGGGGAACTTCTTGATTTGCACCAAGGGTGTGAAGGAGCCTTTTGAAGTTCCAGAGGTGAGGTGTGATCAGCCTCGAGACGCCTCAGCGGAAATGGGCCTCATCTCGCCTGGAGGGGAGAACCTCCTGGATTTTCTCGAGTTGCGGCAGGTCTTCTCGAGTTACGACGGGGACCTCAGGGACCCGCTCTGGTGGCCTCAGGAAAGGCCAGTCCCCATGCGAGTTGCTAGGGGACCTCTCGGGATTCCTCTCCCGTCCATGCCGGGGCCTCAGTCCTTGTGTGGAGTCGGGGCCGGAACCTGAGGATTCCTCTCCAGTATTGCCATGGATCTTGGGGTGCTTCTGAGTCTCCCCAGGGGAGTCAGGCCTCGTCTCGAGTGGGGGCATGCACGTGCGCTTTCCTCCCTAGCTGCAGCAGTAGTTTCACGCTTCCTGTCACGTGGATCAAGGGATCTGTGGTTTCCCTCGAGGCTGTCCCTCGAGGCTTTCCCACGAGGCTTTCCCACAGGGCTGTGCCACGTGCCACCATGGTGTGAGTCGATCCTCGGCGTGAAAGACGAGCCGTGAAGGGAAAAGAGGTTCCTCTGGAATGGACTGAGACATCTGGGGGACTCTTGGAATGGTGGCACGACCCTGGAGTTCCTCTCGCCGTTCCTGTTGAGAGGGCCTCCTCTTGAGATGCGACGGGAACGCCGGGAACTCTTTCCCGACGAAGCAGGGAAAGGATCCCTCATCTCGAGCTACGAGGCGGAAACGGGGCTCCTCTGGATGTGGGCGGGACCCTCGTGATTCCTCTCGAGTGGAGACGGGTATGTCGGGGAACTTCTTGATTTGCACCAAGGGTGTGAAGGACCCTTTCGAAGTTCCAGAGGTGAGGTGTGATCAGCCTCGAGACGCCTCAGCGGAAATGGGCCTCATCTCGCCTGGAGGGGAGAACCTCCTGGATTTTCTCGAGATGCGGCAGGTTTTCTCGAGTTACGACGGGGACCTCAGGGACCCGCTCTGGTGGCCTCAGGAAAGGCCAGTCCCCATGCGAGTTGCTAGGGGACCTCTCGGGATTCCTCTCCCGTCCATGCCGGGGCCTCAGTCCTTGTGTGGAGTCGGGGCCGGAACCTGAGGATTCCTCTCCAGTGTTGCCATGGATCTTGGGGTGCTTCTGAGTCTCCCCAGGGGAGTCAGGCCTCGTCTCGAGTGGGGGCATGCACGTGCGCTTTCCTCCCTAGCTGCAGCAGTAGTGTCACGCTTCCTGTCACGTGGATCAAGGGATCTGTGGCTTTCCCTCGAGGCTGTCCCTCGAGGCTTTCCCACGAGGCTTTCCCACAGGGCTGTGCCACGTGCCACCTTGGTGTGAGTCGATCCTTGGCGTGAAAGACGAGCCGGTGAAGGGAAAAGAGGTTCCTCTGGAAGGGACTGAGACATCTGGGGGACTCTTGGAATGGTGGCACGACCCTGGAGTTCCTCTCGCCGTTCCTGTTGAGAGGGCCTCCTCTTGAGATGCGACGGGAACGCCGGGAACTCTTTCCCGACGAAGCAGGGAAAGGATCCCTCATCTCGAGCTACGAGGCGGAAACGGGGCTCCTCTGGATGTGGGCGGGACCCTCGTGATTCCTCTCGAGTGGAGACGGGTATGTCGGGGAACTTCTTGATTTGCACCAAGGGTGTGAAGGACCCTTTCGAAGTTCCAGAGGTGAGGTGTGATCAGTCTCGAGACGCCTCAGCGGAAATGGGCCTCATCTCGCCTGGAGGGGAGAACCTCCTGGATTTTCTCGAGTTGCGGCAGGTCTTCTCGAGTTACGACGGGGACCTCAGGGACCCGCTCTGGTGGCCTCAGGAAAGGCCAGTCACCATGCGAGTTGCTAGGGGACCTCTCGGGATTCCTCTCCCGTCCATGCCGGGGCCTCAGTCCTTGTGTGGAGTCGGGGCCGGAACCTGAGGATTCCTCTCCAGTGTTGCCATGGATCTTGGGGTGCTTCTGAGTCTCCCCAGGGGAGTCAGGCCTCGTCTCGAGTGGTGGCATGCACGTGCGCTTTCCTCCCGAGCTGCAGCAGTAGTGTCACGCTTCCTGTCACGTGGATCAAGGGATCTGTGGCTTTCCCTCGAGGCTGTCCCTCGAGGCTTTCCCACGAGGCTTTCCCACAGGGCTGTGCCACGTGCCACCTTGGTGTGAGTCGATCCTCGGCGTGAAAGACGAGCCCGTGAAGGGAAAAGAGGTTCCTCTGGAATGGACTGAGACATCTGGGGGACTCTTGGAATGGTGGCACGACCCTGGAGTTCCTCTTGCCGTTCCTGTTGAGAGGGCCTCCTCTTGAGATGCGACGGGAACGCCGGGAACTCTTTCCCGACGAAGCAGGGAAAGGATCCCTCATCTCGAGCTACGAGGCGGAAACGGGGCTCCTCTGGATGTGGGCGGGACCCTCGTGATTCCTCTCGAGTGGAGACGGGTATGTCGGGGAACTTCTTGATTTGCACCAAGGGTGTGAAGGAGCCTTTTGAAGTTCCAGTGGTGAGGTGTGATCAGCCTTGAGACGCCTCAGCGGAAATGGGCCTCATCTCGCCTGGAGGGGAGAACCTCCTGGATTTTCTCGAGTTGCGGCAGGTCTTCTCGAGTTACGACGGGGACCTCAGGGACCCGCTCTGGTGGCCTCAGGAAAGGCCAGTAACCATGCGAGTTGCTAGGGGACCTCTCGGGATTCCTCTCCCGTCCATGCCGGGGCCTCAGTCCTTGTGTGGAGTCGGGGCCGGAACCTGAGGATTCCTCTCCAGTATTGCCATGGATCTTGGGGTGCTTCTGAGTCTCCCCAGGGGAGTCAGGCCTCGTCTCGAGTGGGGGCATGCACGTGCGCTTTCCTCCCTAGCTGCAGCAGTAGTTTCACGCTTCCTGTCACGTGGATCAAGGGATCTGTGGTTTCCCTCGAGGCTGTCCCTCGAGGCTTTCCCACGAGGCTTTCCCACAGGGCTGTGCCACGTGCCACCATGGTGTGAGTCGATCCTCGGCGTGAAAGACGAGCCGGTGAAGGGAAAAGAGGTTCCTCTGAAATGGACTGAGACATCTGGGGGACTCTTGGAATGGTGGCACGACCCTGGAGTTCCTCTCGCCGTTCCTGTTGAGAGGGCCTCCTCTTGAGATGCGACGGGAACGCCGGGAACTCTTTCCCGACGAAGCAGGGAAAGGATCCCTCATCTCGAGCTACGAGGCGGAAACGGGGCTCCTCTGGATGTGGGCGGGACCCTCGTGATTCCTCTCGAGTGGAGACGGGTATGTCGGGGAACTTCTTGATTTGAACCAAGGGTGTGAAGGACCCTTTCAAAGTTCCAGAGGTGAGGTGTGATCAGCCTCGAGACGCCTCAGCGGAAATGGGCCTCATCTCGCCTGGAGGGGAGAACCTCCTGGATTTTCTCGAGATGCGGCAGGTCTTCTCGAGTTACGACGGGGACCTCAGGGACCCGCTCTGGTGGCCTCAGGAAAGGCCAGTCCCCATGTGAGTTGCTAGGGGACCTCTCGGGATTCCTCTCCCGTCCATGCCGGGGCCTCAGTCCTTGTGTGGAGTCGGGGCCGGAACCTGAGGATTCCTCTCCAGTGTTGCCATGGATCTTGGGGTGCTTCTGAGTCTCCCCAGGGGAGTCAGGCCTCGTCTCGAGTGGGGGCATGCACGTGCGCTTTCCTCCCGCGCTGCAGCAGTAGTGTCACGCTTCCTGTCACGTGGATCAAGGGATCTGTGGCTTTCCCTCGAGGCTGTCCCTCGAGGCTTTCCCACGAGGCTTTCCCACAGGGCTGTGCCACGTGCCACCTTGGTGTGAGTCGATCCTTGGCGTGAAAGACGAGCCGGTGAAGGGAAAAGAGGTTCCTCTGGAAGGGACTGAGACATCTGGGGGACTCTTGGAATGGTGGCACGACCCTGGAGTTCCTCTCGCCGTTCCTGTTGAGAGGGCCTCCTCTTGAGATGCGACGGGAACGCCGGGAACTCTTTCCCGACGAAGCAGGGAAAGGATCCCTCATCTCGAGCTACGAGGCGGAAACGGGGCTCCTCTGGATGTGGGCGGGACCCTCGTGATTCCTCTCGAGTGGAGACGGGTATGTCGGGGAACTTCTTGATTTGCACCAAGGGTGTGAAGGACCCTTTCGAAGTTCCAGAGGTGAGGTGTGATCAGTCTCGAGACGCCTCAGCGGAAATGGGCCTCATCTCGCCTGGAGGGGAGAACCTCCTGGATTTTCTCGAGTTGCGGCAGGTCTTCTCGAGTTACGACGGGGACCTCAGGGACCCGCTCTGGTGGCCTCAGGAAAGGCCAGTCACCATGCGAGTTGCTAGGGGACCTCTCGGGATTCCTCTCCCGTCCATGCCGGGGCCTCAGTCCTTGTGTGGAGTCGGGGCCGGAACCTGAGGATTCCTCTCCAGTGTTGCCATGGATCTTGGGGTGCTTCTGAGTCTCCCCAGGGGAGTCAGGCCTCGTCTCGAGTGGGGGCATGCACGTGCGCTTTCCTCCCGCGCTGCAGCAGTAGTGTCACGCTTCCTGTCACGTGGATCAAGGGATCTGTGGCTTTCCCTCGAGGCTGTCCCTCGAGGCTGTCCCTCGAGGCTTTCCCACGAGGCTTTCCCACAGGGCTGTGCCACGTGCCACCTTGGTGTGAGTCGATCCTCGGCGTGAAAGACGAGCCGGTGAAGGGAAAAGAGGTTCCTCTGGAATGGACTGAGACATCTGGGGGACTCTTGGAATGGTGGCACGACCCTGGAGTTCCTCTTGCCGTTCCTGTTGAGAGGGCCTCCTCTTGAGATGCGACGGGAACGCCGGGAACTCTTTCCCAACGAAGCAGGGAAAGGATCCCTCATCTCGAGCTACGAGGCGGAAACGGGGCTCCTCTGGATGTGGGCGGGACCCTCGTGATTCCTCTCGAGTGGAGACGGGTATGTCGGGGAACTTCTTGATTTGCACCAAGGGTGTGAAGGAGCCTTTTGAAGTTCCAGAGGTGAGGTGTGATCAGCCTCGAGACGCCTCAGCGGAAATGGGCCTCATCTCGCCTGGAGGGGAGAACCTCCTGGATTTTCTCGAGTTGCGGCAGGTCTTCTCGAGTTACGACGGGGACCTCAGGGACCCGCTCTGGTGGCCTCAGGAAAGGCCAGTCCCCATGCGAGTTGCTAGGGGACCTCTCGGGATTCCTCTCCCGTCCATGCCGGGGCCTCAGTCCTTGTGTGGAGTCGGGGCCGGAACCTGAGGATTCCTCTCCAGTATTGCCATGGATCTTGGGGTGCTTCTGAGTCTCCCCAGGGGAGTCAGGCCTCGTCTCGAGTGGGGGCATGCACGTGCGCTTTCCTCCCGAGCTGCAGCAGTAGTGTCACGCTTCCTGTCACGTGGATCAAGGGATCTGTGGCTTTCCCTCGAGGCTGTCCCTCGAGGCTTTCCCACGAGGCTTTCCCACAGGGCTGTGCCACGTGCCACCTTGGTGTGAGTCGATCCTTGGCGTGAAAGACGAGCCGGTGAAGGGAAAAGAGGTTCCTCTGGAAGGGACTGAGACATCTGGGGGACTCTTGGAATGGTGGCACGACCCTGGAGTTCCTCTCGCCGTTCCTGTTGAGAGGGCCTCCTCTTGAGATGCGACGGGAACGCCGGGAACTCTTTCCCGACGAAGCAGGGAAAGGATCCCTCATCTCGAGCTACGAGGCGGAAACGGGGCTCCTCTGGATGTGGGCGGGACCCTCGTGATTCCTCTCGAGTGGAGACGGGTATGTCGGGGAACTTCTTGATTTGCACCAAGGGTGTGAAGGACCCTTTCGAAGTTCCAGAGGTGAGGTGTGATCAGTCTCGAGACGCCTCAGCGGAAATGGGCCTCATCTCGCCTGGAGGGGAGAACCTCCTGGATTTTCTCGAGTTGCGGCAGGTCTTCTCGAGTTACGACGGGGACCTCAGGGACCCGCTCTGGTGGCCTCAGGAAAGGCCAGTCACCATGCGAGTTGCTAGGGGACCTCTCGGGATTCCTCTCCCGTCCATGCCGGGGCCTCAGTCCTTGTGTGGAGTCGGGGCCGGAACCTGAGGATTCCTCTCCAGTGTTGCCATGGATCTTGGGGTGCTTCTGAGTCTCCCCAGGGGAGTCAGGCCTCGTCTCGAGTGGGGGCATGCACGTGCGCTTTCCTCCCGCGCTGCAGCAGTAGTGTCACGCTTCCTGTCACGTGGATCAAGGGATCTGTGGCTTTCCCTCGAGGCTGTCCCTCGAGGCTGTCCCTCGAGGCTTTCCCACGAGGCTTTCCCACAGGGCTGTGCCACGTGCCACCTTGGTGTGAGTCGATCCTCGGCGTGAAAGACGAGCCGGTGAAGGGAAAAGAGGTTCCTCTGGAATGGACTGAGACATCTGGGGGACTCTTGGAATGGTGGCACGACCCTGGAGTTCCTCTTGCCGTTCCTGTTGAGAGGGCCTCCTCTTGAGATGCGACGGGAACGCCGGGAACTCTTTCCCAACGAAGCAGGGAAAGGATCCCTCATCTCGAGCTACGAGGCGGAAACGGGGCTCCTCTGGATGTGGGCGGGACCCTCGTGATTCCTCTCGAGTGGAGACGGGTATGTCGGGGAACTTCTTGATTTGCACCAAGGGTGTGAAGGAGCCTTTTGAAGTTCCAGAGGTGAGGTGTGATCAGCCTCGAGACGCCTCAGCGGAAATGGGCCTCATCTCGCCTGGAGGGGAGAACCTCCTGGATTTTCTCGAGTTGCGGCAGGTCTTCTCGAGTTACGACGGGGACCTCAGGGACCCGCTCTGGTGGCCTCAGGAAAGGCCAGTCCCCATGCGAGTTGCTAGGGGACCTCTCGGGATTCCTCTCCCGTCCATGCCGGGGCCTCAGTCCTTGTGTGGAGTCGGGGCCGGAACCTGAGGATTCCTCTCCAGTATTGCCATGGATCTTGGGGTGCTTCTGAGTCTCCCCAGGGGAGTCAGGCCTCGTCTCGAGTGGGGGCATGCACGTGCGCTTTCCTCCCTAGCTGCAGCAGTAGTTTCACGCTTCCTGTCACGTGGATCAAGGGATCTGTGGTTTCCCTCGAGGCTGTCCCTCGAGGCTTTCCCACGAGGCTTTCCCACAGGGCTGTGCCACGTGCCACCATGGTGTGAGTCGATCCTCGGCGTGAAAGACGAGCCGGTGAAGGGAAAAGAGGTTCCTCTGGAATGGACTGAGACATCTGGGGGACTCTTGGAATGGTGGCACGACCCTGGAGTTCCTCTCGCCGTTCCTGTTGAGAGGGCCTCCTCTTGAGATGCGACGGGAACGCCGGGAACTCTTTCCCGACGAAGCAGGGAAAGGATCCCTCATCTCGAGCTACGAGGCGGAAACGGGGCTCCTCTGGATGTGGGCGGGACCCTCGTGATTCCTCTCGAGTAGAGACGGGTATGTCGGGGAACTTCTTGATTTGCACCAAGGGTGTGAAGGACCCTTTCAAAGTTCCAGAGGTGAGGTGTGATCAGCCTCGAGACGCCTCAGCGGAAATGGGCCTCATCTCGCCTGGAGGGGAGAACCTCCTGGATTTTCTCGAGATGCGGCAGGTCTTCTCGAGTTACGACGGGGACCTCAGGGACCCGCTCTGGTGGCCTCAGGAAAGGCCAGTCCCCATGCGAGTTGCTAGGGGACCTCTCGGGATTCCTCTCCCGTCCATGCCGGGGCCTCAGTCCTTGTGTGGAGTCGGGGCCGGAACCTGAGGATTCCTCTCCAGTGTTGCCATGGATCTTGGGGTGCTTCTGAGTCTCCCCAGGGGAGTCAGGCCTCGTCTCGAGTGGGGGCATGCACGTGCGCTTTCCTCCCTAGCTGCAGCAGTAGTGTCACGCTTCCTGTCACGTGGATCAAGGGATCTGTGGCTTTCCCTCGAGGCTGTCCCTCGAGGCTTTCCCACGAGGCTTTCCCACAGGGCTGTGCCACGTGCCACCTTGGTGTGAGTCGATCCTTGGCGTGAAAGACGAGCCGGTGAAGGGAAAAGAGGTTCCTCTGGAAGGGACTGAGACATCTGGGGGACTCTTGGAATGGTGGCACGACCCTGGAGTTCCTCTCGCCGTTCCTGTTGAGAGGGCCTCCTCTGGAGATGCGACGGGAACGCCGGGAACTCTTTCCCGACGAAGCAGGGAAAGGATCCCTCATCTCGAGCTACGAGGCGGAAACGGGGCTCCTCTGGATGTGGGCGGGACCCTCGTGATTCCTCTCGAGTGGAGACGGGTATGTCGGGGAACTTCTTGATTTGCACCAAGGGTGTGAAGGACCCTTTCGAAGTTCCAGAGGTGAGGTGTGATCAGTCTCGAGACGCCTCAGCGGAAATGGGCCTCATCTCGCCTGGAGGGGAGAACCTCCTGGATTTTCTCGAGTTGCGGCAGGTCTTCTCGAGTTACGACGGGGACCTCAGGGACCCGCTCTGGTGGCCTCAGGAAAGGCCAGTCACCATGCGAGTTGCTAGGGGACCTCTCGGGATTCCTCTCCCGTCCATGCCGGGGCCTCAGTCCTTGTGTGGAGTCGGGGCCGGAACCTGAGGATTCCTCTCCAGTGTTGCCATGGATCTTGGGGTGCTTCTGAGTCTCCCCAGGGGAGTCAGGCCTCGTCTCGAGTGGTGGCATGCACGTGCGCTTTCCTCCCGAGCTGCAGCAGTAGTGTCACGCTTCCTGTCACGTGGATCAAGGGATCTGTGGCTTTCCCTCGAGGCTGTCCCTCGAGGCTTTCCCACGAGGCTTTCCCACAGGGCTGTGCCACGTGCCACCTTGGTGTGAGTCGATCCTCGGCGTGAAAGACGAGCCCGTGAAGGGAAAAGAGTTTCCTCTGGAATGGACTGAGACATCTGGGGGACTCTTGGAATGGTGGCACGACCCTGGAGTTCCTCTTGCCGTCCCTGTTGAGAGGGCCTCCTCTTGAGATGCGACGGGAATGCCGGGAACTCTTTCCCGACGAAGCAGGGAAAGGATCCCTCATCTCGAGCTACGAGGCGGAAACGGGGCTCCTCTGGATGTGGGCGGGACCCTCGTGATTCCTCTCGAGTGGAGACGGGTATGTCGGGGAACTTCTTGATTTGCACCAAGGGTGTGAAGGACCCTTTCGAAGTTCCAGAGGTGAGGTGTGATCAGTCTCGAGACGCCTCAGCGGAAATGGGCCTCATCTCGCCTGGAGGGGAGAACCTCCTGGATTTTCTCGAGTTGCGGCAGGTCTTCTCGAGTTACGACGGGGACCTCAGGGACCCGCTCTGGTGGCCTCAGGAAAGGCCAGTCACCATGCGAGTTGCTAGGGGACCTCTCGGGATTCCTCTCCCGTCCATGCCGGGGCCTCAGTCCTTGTGTGGAGTCGGGGCCGGAACCTGAGGATTCCTCTCCAGTGTTGCCATGGATCTTGGGGTGCTTCTGAGTCTCCCCAGGGGAGTCAGGCCTCGTCTCGAGTGGGGGCATGCACGTGCGCTTTCCTCCCGCGCTGCAGCAGTAGTGTCACGCTTCCTGTCACGTGGATCAAGGGATCTGTGGCTTTCCCTCGAGGCTGTCCCTCGAGGCTGTCCCTCGAGGCTTTCCCACGAGGCTTTCCCACAGGGCTGTGCCACGTGCCACCTTGGTGTGAGTCGATCCTCGGCGTGAAAGACGAGCCGGTGAAGGGAAAAGAGGTTCCTCTGGAATGGACTGAGACATCTGGGGGACTCTTGGAATGGTGGCACGACCCTGGAGTTCCTCTTGCCGTTCCTGTTGAGAGGGCCTCCTCTTGAGATGCGACGGGAACGCCGGGAACTCTTTCCCAACGAAGCAGGGAAAGGATCCCTCATCTCGAGCTACGAGGCGGAAACGGGGCTCCTCTGGATGTGGGCGGGACCCTCGTGATTCCTCTCGAGTGGAGACGGGTATGTCGGGGAACTTCTTGATTTGCACCAAGGGTGTGAAGGAGCCTTTTGAAGTTCCAGAGGTGAGGTGTGATCAGCCTCGAGACGCCTCAGCGGAAATGGGCCTCATCTCGCCTGGAGGGGAGAACCTCCTGGATTTTCTCGAGTTGCGGCAGGTCTTCTCGAGTTACGACGGGGACCTCAGGGACCCGCTCTGGTGGCCTCAGGAAAGGCCAGTCCCCATGCGAGTTGCTAGGGGACCTCTCGGGATTCCTCTCCCGTCCATGCCGGGGCCTCAGTCCTTGTGTGGAGTCGGGGCCGGAACCTGAGGATTCCTCTCCAGTATTGCCATGGATCTTGGGGTGCTTCTGAGTCTCCCCAGGGGAGTCAGGCCTCGTCTCGAGTGGGGGCATGCACGTGCGCTTTCCTCCCTAGCTGCAGCAGTAGTTTCACGCTTCCTGTCACGTGGATCAAGGGATCTGTGGTTTCCCTCGAGGCTGTCCCTCGAGGCTTTCCCACGAGGCTTTCCCACAGGGCTGTGCCACGTGCCACCATGGTGTGAGTCGATCCTCGGCGTGAAAGACGAGCCGGTGAAGGGAAAAGAGGTTCCTCTGGAATGGACTGAGACATCTGGGGGACTCTTGGAATGGTGGCACGACCCTGGAGTTCCTCTCGCCGTTCCTGTTGAGAGGGCCTCCTCTTGAGATGCGACGGGAACGCCGGGAACTCTTTCCCGACGAAGCAGGGAAAGGATCCCTCATCTCGAGCTACGAGGCGGAAACGGGGCTCCTCTGGATGTGGGCGGGACCCTCGTGATTCCTCTCGAGTGGAGACGGGTATGTCGGGGAACTTCTTGATTTGCACCAAGGGTGTGAAGGACCCTTTCAAAGTTCCAGAGGTGAGGTGTGATCAGCCTCGAGACGCCTCAGCGGAAATGGGCCTCATCTCGCCTGGAGGGGAGAACCTCCTGGATTTTCTCGAGATGCGGCAGGTCTTCTCGAGTTACGACGGGGACCTCAGGGACCCGCTCTGGTGGCCTCAGGAAAGGCCAGTCCCCATGCGAGTTGCTAGGGGACCTCTCGGGATTCCTCTCCCGTCCATGCCGGGGCCTCAGTCCTTGTGTGGAGTCGGGGCCGGAACCTGAGGATTCCTCTCCAGTGTTGCCATGGATCTTGGGGTGCTTCTGAGTCTCCCCAGGGGAGTCAGGCCTCGTCTCGAGTGGGGGCATGCACGTGCGCTTTCCTCCCTAGCTGCAGCAGTAGTGTCACGCTTCCTGTCACGTGGATCAAGGGATCTGTGGCTTTCCCTCGAGGCTGTCCCTCGAGGCTTTCCCACGAGGCTTTCCCACAGGGCTGTGCCACGTGCCACCTTGGTGTGAGTCGATCCTTGGCGTGAAAGACGAGCCGGTGAAGGGAAAAGAGGTTCCTCTGGAAGGGACTGAGACATCTGGGGGACTCTTGGAATGGTGGCACGACCCTGGAGTTCCTCTCGCCGTTCCTGTTGAGAGGGCCTCCTCTGGAGATGCGACGGGAACGCCGGGAACTCTTTCCCAACGAAGCAGGGAAAGGATCCCTCATCTCGAGCTACGAGGCGGAAACGGGGCTCCTCTGGATGTGGGCGGGACCCTCGTGATTCCTCTCGAGTGGAGACGGGTATGTCGGGGAACTTCTTGATTTGCACCAAGGGTGTGAAGGACCCTTTCGAAGTTCCAGAGGTGAGGTGTGATCAGTCTCGAGACGCCTCAGCGGAAATGGGCCTCATCTCGCCTGGAGGGGAGAACCTCCTGGATTTTCTCGAGTTGCGGCAGGTCTTCTCGAGTTACGACGGGGACCTCAGGGACCCGCTCTGGTGGCCTCAGGAAAGGCCAGTCACCATGCGAGTTGCTAGGGGACCTCTCGGGATTCCTCTCCCGTCCATGCCGGGGCCTCAGTCCTTGTGTGGAGTCGGGGCCGGAACCTGAGGATTCCTCTCCAGTGTTGCCATGGATCTTGGGGTGCTTCTGAGTCTCCCCAGGGGAGTCAGGCCTCGTCTCGAGTGGTGGCATGCACGTGCGCTTTCCTCCCGAGCTGCAGCAGTAGTGTCACGCTTCCTGTCACGTGGATCAAGGGATCTGTGGCTTTCCCTCGAGGCTGTCCCTCGAGGCTTTCCCACGAGGCTTTCCCACAGGGCTGTGCCACGTGCCACCTTGGTGTGAGTCGATCCTCGGCGTGAAAGACGAGCCCGTGAAGGGAAAAGAGTTTCCTCTGGAATGGACTGAGACATCTGGGGGACTCTTGGAATGGTGGCACGACCCTGGAGTTCCTCTTGCCGTTCCTGTTGAGAGGGCCTCCTCTTGAGATGCGACGGGAACGCCGGGAACTCTTTCCCGACGAAGCAGGGAAAGGATCCCTCATCTCGAGCTACGAGGCGGAAACGGGGCTCCTCTGGATGTGGGCGGGACCCTCGTGATTCCTCTCGAGTGGAGACGGGTATGTCGGGGAACTTCTTGATTTGCACCAAGGGTGTGAAGGAGCCTTTTGAAGTTCCAGAGGTGAGGTGTGATCAGCCTCGAGACGCCTCAGCGGAAATGGGCCTCATCTCGCCTGGAGGGGAGAACCTCCTGGATTTTCTCGAGTTGCGGCAGGTCTTCTCGAGTTACGACGGGGACCTCAGGGACCCGCTCTGGTGGCCTCAGGAAAGGCCAGTCCCCATGCGAGTTGCTAGGGGACCTCTCGGGATTCCTCTCCCGTCCATGCCGGGGCCTCAGTCCTTGTGTGGAGTCGGGGCCGGAACCTGAGGATTCCTCTCCAGTATTGCCATGGATCTTGGGGTGCTTCTGAGTCTCCCCAGGGGAGTCAGGCCTCGTCTCGAGTGGGGGCATGCACGTGCGCTTTCCTCCCTAGCTGCAGCAGTAGTTTCACGCTTCCTGTCACGTGGATCAAGGGATCTGTGGTTTCCCTCGAGGCTGTCCCTCGAGGCTTTCCCACGAGGCTTTCCCACAGGGCTGTGCCACGTGCCACCATGGTGTGAGTCGATCCTCGGCGTGAAAGACGAGCCGGTGAAGGGAAAAGAGGTTCCTCTGGAATGGACTGAGACATCTGGGGGACTCTTGGAATGGTGGCACGACCCTGGAGTTCCTCTCGCCGTTCCTGTTGAGAGGGCCTCCTCTTGAGATGCGACGGGAACGCCGGGAACTCTTTCCCGACGAAGCAGGGAAAGGATCCCTCATCTCGAGCTACGAGGCGGAAACGGGGCTCCTCTGGATGTGGGCGGGACCCTCGTGATTCCTCTCGAGTGGAGACGGGTATGTCGGGGAACTTCTTGATTTGCACCAAGGGTGTGAAGGACCCTTTCAAAGTTCCAGAGGTGAGGTGTGATCAGCCTCGAGACGCCTCAGCGGAAATGGGCCTCATCTCGCCTGGAGGGGAGAACCTCCTGGATTTTCTCGAGATGCGGCAGGTCTTCTCGAGTTACGACGGGGACCTCAGGGACCCGCTCTGGTGGCCTCAGGAAAGGCCAGTCCCCATGCGAGTTGCTAGGGGACCTCTCGGGATTCCTCTCCCGTCCATGCCGGGGCCTCAGTCCTTGTGTGGAGTCGGGGCCGGAACCTGAGGATTCCTCTCCAGTGTTGCCATGGATCTTGGGGTGCTTCTGAGTCTCCCCAGGGGAGTCAGGCCTCGTCTCGAGTGGGGGCATGCACGTGCGCTTTCCTCCCGCGCTGCAGCAGTAGTGTCACGCTTCCTGTCACGTGGATCAAGGGATCTGTGGCTTTCCCTCGAGGCTGTCCCTCGAGGCTTTCCCACGAGGCTTTCCCACAGGGCTGTGCCACGTGCCACCTTGGTGTGAGTCGATCCTTGGCGTGAAAGACGAGCCGGTGAAGGGAAAAGAGGTTCCTCTGGAAGGGACTGAGACATCTGGGGGACTCTTGGAATGGTGGCACGACCCTGGAGTTCCTCTCGCCGTTCCTGTTGAGAGGGCCTCCTCTTGAGATGCGACGGGAACGCCGGGAACTCTTTCCCGACGAAGCAGGGAAAGGATCCCTCATCTCGAGCTACGAGGCGGAAACGGGGCTCCTCTGGATGTGGGCGGGACCCTCGTGATTCCTCGCGGGTGGAGACGGGTATGTCGGGGAACTTCTTGATTTGCACCAAGGGTGTGAAGGACCCTTTCGAAGTTCCAGAGGTGAGGTGTGATCAGTCTCGAGACGCCTCAGCGGAAATGGGCCTCATCTCGCCTGGAGGGGAGAACCTCCTGGATTTTCTCGAGTTGCGGCAGGTCTTCTCGAGTTACGACGGGGACCTCAGGGACCCGCTCTGGTGGCCTCAGGAAAGGCCAGTCACCATGCGAGTTGCTAGGGGACCTCTCGGGATTCCTCTCCCGTCCATGCCGGGGCCTCAGTCCTTGTGTGGAGTCGGGGCCGGAACCTGAGGATTCCTCTCCAGTGTTGCCATGGATCTTGGGGTGCTTCTGAGTCTCCCCAGGGGAGTCAGGCCTCGTCTCGAGTGGTGGCATGCACGTGCGCTTTCCTCCCGAGCTGCAGCAGTAGTGTCACGCTTCCTGTCACGTGGATCAAGGGATCTGTGGCTTTCCCTCGAGGCTGTCCCTCGAGGCTTTCCCACGAGGCTTTCCCACAGGGCTGTGCCACGTGCCACCTTGGTGTGAGTCGATCCTCGGCGTGAAAGACGAGCCCGTGAAGGGAAAAGAGGTTCCTCTGGAATGGACTGAGACATCTGGGGGACTCTTGGAATGGTGGCACGACCCTGGAGTTCCTCTTGCCGTTCCTGTTGAGAGGGCCTCCTCTTGAGATGCGACGGGAACGCCGGGAACTCTTTCCCGACGAAGCAGGGAAAGGATCCCTCATCTCGAGCTACGAGGCGGAAACGGGGCTCCTCTGGATGTGGGCGGGACCCTCGTGATTCCTCTCGAGTGGAGACGGGTATGTCGGGGAACTTCTTGATTTGCACCAAGGGTGTGAAGGAGCCTTTTGAAGTTCCAGAGGTGAGGTGTGATCAGCCTCGAGACGCCTCAGCGGAAATGGGCCTCATCTCGCCTGGAGGGGAGAACCTCCTGGATTTTCTCGAGTTGCGGCAGGTCTTCTCGAGTTACGACGGGGACCTCAGGGACCCGCTCTGGTGGCCTCAGGAAAGGCCAGTCCCCATGCGAGTTGCTAGGGGACCTCTCGGGATTCCTCTCCCGTCCATGCCGGGGCCTCAGTCCTTGTGTGGAGTCGGGGCCGGAACCTGAGGATTCCTCTCCAGTGTTGCCATGGATCTTGGGGTGCTTCTGAGTCTCCCCAGGGGAGTCAGGCCTCGTCTCGAGTGGGGGCATGCACGTGCGCTTTCCTCCCGCGCTGCAGCAGTAGTGTCACGCTTCCTGTCACGTGGATCAAGGGATCTGTGGCTTTCCCTCGAGGCTGTCCCTCGAGGCTTTCCCACGAGGCTTTCCCACAGGGCTGTGCCACGTGCCACCTTGGTGTGAGTCGATCCTCGGCGTGAAAGACGAGCCGGTGAAGGGAAAAGAGGTTCCTCTGGAATGGACTGAGACATCTGGGGGACTCTTGGAATGGTGGCACGACCCTGGAGTTCCTCTTGCCGTTCCTGTTGAGAGGGCCTCCTCTTGAGATGCGACGGGAACGCCGGGAACTCTTTCCCAACGAAGCAGGGAAAGGATCCCTCATCTCGAGCTACGAGGCGGAAACGGGGCTCCTCTGGATGTGGGCGGGACCCTCGTGATTCCTCTCGAGTGGAGACGGGTATGTCGGGGAACTTCTTGATTTGCACCAAGGGTGTGAATGAGCCTTTTGAAGTTCCAGAGGTGAGGTGTGATCAGCCTCGAGACGCCTCAGCGGAAATGGGCCTCATCTCGCCTGGAGGGGAGAACCTCCTGGATTTTCTCGAGTTGCGGCAGGTCTTCTCGAGTTACGACGGGGACCTCAGGGACCCGCTCTGGTGGCCTCAGGAAAGGCCAGTCCCCATGCGAGTTGCTAGGGGACCTCTCGGGATTCCTCTCCCGTCCATGCCGGGGCCTCAGTCCTTGTGTGGAGTCGGGGCCGGAACCTGAGGATTCCTCTCCAGTATTGCCATGGATCTTGGGGTGCTTCTGAGTCTCCCCAGGGGAGTCAGGCCTCGTCTCGAGTGGGGGCATGCACGTGCGCTTTCCTCCCTAGCTGCAGCAGTAGTTTCACGCTTCCTGTCACGTGGATCAAGGGATCTGTGGTTTCCCTCGAGGCTGTCCCTCGAGGCTTTCCCACGAGGCTTTCCCACAGGGCTGTGCCACGTGCCACCATGGTGTGAGTCGATCCTCGGCGTGAAAGACGAGCCGGTGAAGGGAAAAGAGGTTCCTCTGGAATGGACTGAGACATCTGGGGGACTCTTGGAATGGTGGCACGACCCTGGAGTTCCTCTCGCCGTTCCTGTTGAGAGGGCCTCCTCTTGAGATGCGACGGGAACGCCGGGAACTCTTTCCCGACGAAGCAGGGAAAGGATCCCTCATCTCGAGCTACGAGGCGGAAACGGGGCTCCTCTGGATGTGGGCGGGACCCTCGTGATTCCTCTCGAGTGGAGACGGGTATGTCGGGGAACTTCTTGATTTGCACCAAGGGTGTGAAGGACCCTTTCAAAGTTCCAGAGGTGAGGTGTGATCAGCCTCGAGACGCCTCAGCGGAAATGGGCCTCATCTCGCCTGGAGGGGAGAACCTCCTGGATTTTCTCGAGATGCGGCAGGTCTTCTCGAGTTACGACGGGGACCTCAGGGACCCGCTCTGGTGGCCTCAGGAAAGGCCAGTCCCCATGCGAGTTGCTAGGGGACCTCTCGGGATTCCTCTCCCGTCCATGCCGGGGCCTCAGTCCTTGTGTGGAGTCGGGGCCGGAACCTGAGGATTCCTCTCCAGTGTTGCCATGGATCTTGGGGTGCTTCTGAGTCTCCCCAGGGGAGTCAGGCCTCGTCTCGAGTGGGGGCATGCACGTGCGCTTTCCTCCCGAGCTGCAGCAGTAGTGTCACGCTTCCTGTCACGTGGATCAAGGGATCTGTGGCTTTCCCTCGAGGCTGTCCCTCGAGGCTTTCCCACGAGGCTTTCCCACAGGGCTGTGCCACGTGCCACCTTGGTGTGAGTCGATCCTTGGCGTGAAAGACGAGCCGGTGAAGGGAAAAGAGGTTCCTCTGGAAGGGACTGAGACATCTGGGGGACTCTTGGAATGGTGGCACGACCCTGGAGTTCCTCTCGCCGTTCCTGTTGAGAGGGCCTCCTCTTGAGATGCGACGGGAACGCCGGGAACTCTTTCCCGACGAAGCAGGGAAAGGATCCCTCATCTCGAGCTACGAGGCGGAAACGGGGCTCCTCTGGATGTGGGCGGGACCCTCGTGATTCCTCTCGAGTGGAGACGGGTATGTCGGGGAACTTCTTGATTTGCACCAAGGGTGTGAAGGAACCTTTCGAAGTTCCAGAGGTGAGGTGTGATCAGTCTCGAGACGCCTCAGCGGAAATGGGCCTCATCTCGCCTGGAGGGGAGAACCTCCTGGATTTTCTCGAGTTGCGGCAGGTCTTCTCGAGTTACGACGGGGACCTCAGGGACCCGCTCTGGTGGCCTCAGGAAAGGCCAGTCACCATGCGAGTTGCTAGGGGACCTCTCGGGATTCCTCTCCCGTCCATGCCGGGGCCTCAGTCCTTGTGTGGAGTCGGGGCCGGAACCTGAGGATTCCTCTCCAGTATTGCCATGGATCTTGGGGTGCTTCTGAGTCTCCCCAGGGGAGTCAGGCCTCGTCTCGAGTGGGGGCATGCACGTGCGCTTTCCTCCCTAGCTGCAGCAGTAGTTTCACGCTTCCTGTCACGTGGATCAAGGGATCTGTGGTTTCCCTCGAGGCTGTCCCTCGAGGCTTTCCCACGAGGCTTTCCCACAGGGCTGTGCCACGTGCCACCATGGTGTGAGTCGATCCTCGGCGTGAAAGACGAGCCGGTGAAGGGAAAAGAGGTTCCTCTGGAATGGACTGAGACATCTGGGGGACTCTTGGAATGGTGGCACGACCCTGGAGTTCCTCTCGCCGTTCCTGTTGAGAGGGCCTCCTCTTGAGATGCGACGGGAACGCCGGGAACTCTTTCCCGACGAAGCAGGGAAAGGATCCCTCATCTCGAGCTACGAGGCGGAAACGGGGCTCCTCTGGATGTGGGCGGGACCCTCGTGATTCCTCTCGAGTGGAGACGGGTATGTCGGGGAACTTCTTGATTTGCACCAAGGGTGTGAAGGACCCTTTCAAAGTTCCAGAGGTGAGGTGTGATCAGCCTCGAGACGCCTCAGCGGAAATGGGCCTCATCTCGCCTGGAGGGGAGAACCTCCTGGATTTTCTCGAGATGCGGCAGGTCTTCTCGAGTTACGACGGGGACCTCAGGGACCCGCTCTGGTGGCCTCAGGAAAGGCCAGTCCCCATGCGAGTTGCTAGGGGACCTCTCGGGATTCCTCTCCCGTCCATGCCGGGGCCTCAGTCCTTGTGTGGAGTCGGGGCCGGAACCTGAGGATTCCTCTCCAGTGTTGCCATGGATCTTGGGGTGCTTCTGAGTCTCCCCAGGGGAGTCAGGCCTCGTCTCGAGTGGGGGCATGCACGTGCGCTTTCCTCCCGCGCTGCAGCAGTAGTGTCACGCTTCCTGTCACGTGGATCAAGGGATCTGTGGCTTTCCCTCGAGGCTGTCCCTCGAGGCTTTCCCACGAGGCTTTCCCACAGGGCTGTGCCACGTGCCACCTTGGTGTGAGTCGATCCTTGGCGTGAAAGACGAGCCGGTGAAGGGAAAAGAGGTTCCTCTGGAAGGGACTGAGACATCTGGGGGACTCTTGGAATGGTGGCACGACCCTGGAGTTCCTCTCGCCGTTCCTGTTGAGAGGGCCTCCTCTTGAGATGCGACGGGAACGCCGGGAACTCTTTCCCGACGAAGCAGGGAAAGGATCCCTCATCTCGAGCTACGAGGCGGAAACGGGGCTCCTCTGGATGTGGGCGGGACCCTCGTGATTCCTCGCGGGTGGAGACGGGTATGTCGGGGAACTTCTTGATTTGCACCAAGGGTGTGAAGGACCCTTTCGAAGTTCCAGAGGTGAGGTGTGATCAGTCTCGAGACGCCTCAGCGGAAATGGGCCTCATCTCGCCTGGAGGGGAGAACCTCCTGGATTTTCTCGAGTTGCGGCAGGTCTTCTCGAGTTACGACGGGGACCTCAGGGACCCGCTCTGGTGGCCTCAGGAAAGGCCAGTCACCATGCGAGTTGCTAGGGGACCTCTCGGGATTCCTCTCCCGTCCATGCCGGGGCCTCAGTCCTTGTGTGGAGTCGGGGCCGGAACCTGAGGATTCCTCTCCAGTGTTGCCATGGATCTTGGGGTGCTTCTGAGTCTCCCCAGGGGAGTCAGGCCTCGTCTCGAGTGGTGGCATGCACGTGCGCTTTCCTCCCGAGCTGCAGCAGTAGTGTCACGCTTCCTGTCACGTGGATCAAGGGATCTGTGGCTTTCCCTCGAGGCTGTCCCTCGAGGCTTTCCCACGAGGCTTTCCCACAGGGCTGTGCCACGTGCCACCTTGGTGTGAGTCGATCCTCGGCGTGAAAGACGAGCCCGTGAAGGGAAAAGAGGTTCCTCTGGAATGGACTGAGACATCTGGGGGACTCTTGGAATGGTGGCACGACCCTGGAGTTCCTCTTGCCGTTCCTGTTGAGAGGGCCTCCTCTTGAGATGCGACGGGAACGCCGGGAACTCTTTCCCGACGAAGCAGGGAAAGGATCCCTCATCTCGAGCTACGAGGCGGAAACGGGGCTCCTCTGGATGTGGGCGGGACCCTCGTGATTTCTCTCGAGTGGAGACGGGTATGTCGGGGAACTTCTTGATTTGCACCAAGGGTGTGAAGGACCCTTTCGAAGTTCCAGAGGTGAGGTGTGATCAGTCTCGAGACGCCTCAGCGGAAATGGGCCTCATCTCGCCTGGAGGGGAGAACCTCCTGGATTTTCTCGAGTTGCGGCAGGTCTTCTCGAGTTACGACGGGGACCTCAGGGACCCGCTCTGGTGGCCTCAGGAAAGGCCAGTCACCATGCGAGTTGCTAGGGGACCTCTCGGGATTCCTCTCCCGTCCATGCCGGGGCCTCAGTCCTTGTGTGGAGTCGGGGCCGGAACCTGAGGATTCCTCTCCAGTGTTGCCATGGATCTTGGGGTGCTTCTGGTCTCCCCAGGGGAGTCAGGCCTCGTCTCGAGTGGGGGCATGCACGTGCGCTTTCCTCCCGCGCTGCAGCAGTAGTGTCACGCTTCCTGTCACGTGGATCAAGGGATCTGTAGCTTTCCCTCGAGGCTGTCCCTCGAGGCTGTCCCTCGAGGCTTTCCCACGAGGCTTTCCCACAGGGCTGTGCCACGTGCCACCTTGGTGTGAGTCGATCCTCGGCGTGAAAGACGAGCCGGTGAAGGGAAAAGAGGTTCCTCTGGAATGGACTGAGACATCTGGGGGACTCTTGGAATGGTGGCACGACCCTGGAGTTCCTCTTGCCGTTCCTGTTGAGAGGGCCTCCTCTTGAGATGCGACGGGAACGCCGGGAACTCTTTCCCAACGAAGCAGGGAAAGGATCCCTCATCTCGAGCTACGAGGCGGAAACGGGGCTCCTCTGGATGTGGGCGGGACCCTCGTGATTCCTCTCGAGTGGAGACGGGTATGTCGGGGAACTTCTTGATTTGCACCAAGGGTGTGAAGGAGCCTTTTGAAGTTCCAGAGGTGAGGTGTGATCAGCCTCGAGACGCCTCAGCGGAAATGGGCCTCATCTCGCCTGGAGGGGAGAACCTCCTGGATTTTCTCGAGTTGCGGCAGGTCTTCTCGAGTTACGACGGGGACCTCAGGGACCCGCTCTGGTGGCCTCAGGAAAGGCCAGTCCCCATGCGAGTTGCTAGGGGACCTCTCGGGATTCCTCTCCCGTCCATGCCGGGGCCTCAGTCCTTGTGTGGAGTCGGGGCCGGAACCTGAGGATTCCTCTCCAGTATTGCCATGGATCTTGGGGTGCTTCTGAGTCTCCCCAGGGGAGTCAGGCCTCGTCTCGAGTGGGGGCATGCACGTGCGCTTTCCTCCCTAGCTGCAGCAGTAGTTTCACGCTTCCTGTCACGTGGATCAAGGGATCTGTGGTTTCCCTCGAGGCTGTCCCTCGAGGCTTTCCCACGAGGCTTTCCCACAGGGCTGTGCCACGTGCCACCATGGTGTGAGTCGATCCTCGGCGTGAAAGACGAGCCGGTGAAGGGAAAAGAGGTTCCTCTGGAATGGACTGAGACATCTGGGGGACTCTTGGAATGGTGGCACGACCCTGGAGTTCCTCTCGCCGTTCCTGTTGAGAGGGCCTCCTCTTGAGATGCGACGGGAACGCCGGGAACTCTTTCCCGACGAAGCAGGGAAAGGATCCCTCATCTCGAGCTACGAGGCGGAAACGGGGCTCCTCTGGATGTGGGCGGGACCCTCGTGATTCCTCTCGAGTGGAGACGGGTATGTCGGGGAACTTCTTGATTTGCACCAAGGGTGTGAAGGACCCTTTCAAAGTTCCAGAGGTGAGGTGTGATCAGCCTCGAGACGCCTCAGCGGAAATGGGCCTCATCTCGCCTGGAGGGGAGAACCTCCTGGATTTTCTCGAGATGCGGCAGGTCTTCTCGAGTTACGACGGGGACCTCAGGGACCCGCTCTGGTGGCCTCAGGAAAGGCCAGTCCCCATGCGAGTTGCTAGGGGACCTCTCGGGATTCCTCTCCCGTCCATGCCGGGGCCTCAGTCCTTGTGTGGAGTCGGGGCCGGAACCTGAGGATTCCTCTCCAGTGTTGCCATGGATCTTGGGGTGCTTCTGAGTCTCCCCAGGGGAGTCAGGCCTCGTCTCGAGTGGGGGCATGCACGTGCGCTTTCCTCCCGAGCTGCAGCAGTAGTGTCACGCTTCCTGTCACGTGGATCAAGGGATCTGTGGCTTTCCCTCGAGGCTGTCCCTCGAGGCTTTCCCACGAGGCTTTCCCACAGGGCTGTGCCACGTGCCACCTTGGTGTGAGTCGATCCTTGGCGTGAAAGACGAGCCGGTGAAGGGAAAAGAGGTTCCTCTGGAAGGGACTGAGACATCTGGGGGACTCTTGGAATGGTGGCACGACCCTGGAGTTCCTCTCGCCGTTCCTGTTGAGAGGGCCTCCTCTTGAGATGCGACGGGAACGCCGGGAACTCTTTCCCGACGAAGCAGGGAAAGGATCCCTCATCTCGAGCTACGAGGCGGAAACGGGGCTCCTCTGGATGTGGGCGGGACCCTCGTGATTCCTCTCGAGTGGAGACGGGTATGTCGGGGAACTTCTTGATTTGCACCAAGGGTGTGAAGGAGCCTTTTGAAGTTCCAGAGGTGAGGTGTGATCAGCCTCGAGACGCCTCAGCGGAAATGGGCCTCATCTCGCCTGGAGGGGAGAACCTCCTGGAATTTCTCGAGTTGCGGCAGGTCTTCTCGAGTTACGACGGGGACCTCAGGGACCCGCTCTGGTGGCCTCAGGAAAGGCCAGTCCCCATGCGAGTTGCTAGGGGACCTCTCGGGATTCCTCTCCCGTCCATGCCGGGGCCTCAGTCCTTGTGTGGAGTCGGGGCCGGAACCTGAGGATTCCTCTCCAGTATTGCCATGGATCTTGGGGTGCTTCTGAGTCTCCCCAGGGGAGTCAGGCCTCGTCTCGAGTGGGGGCATGCACGTGCGCTTTCCTCCCTAGCTGCAGCAGTAGTTTCACGCTTCCTGTCACGTGGATCAAGGAATCTGTGGTTTCCCTCGAGGCTGTCCCTCGAGGCTTTCCCACGAGGCTTTCCCACAGGGCTGTGCCACGTGCCACCTTGGTGTGAGTCGATCCTCGGCGTGAAAGACGAGCCGGTGAAGGGAAAAGAGGTTCCTCTGGAATGGACTGAGACATCTGGGGGACTCTTGGAATGGTGGCACGACCCTGGAGTTCCTCTTGCCGTTCCTGTTGAGAGGGCCTCCTCTTGAGATGCGACGGGAACGCCGGGAACTCTTTCCCAACGAAGCAGGGAAAGGATCCCTTATCTCGAGCTACGAGGCGGAAACGGGGCTCCTCTGGATGTGGGCGGGACCCTCGTGATTCCTCTCGAGTGGAGACGGGTATGTCGGGGAACTTCTTGATTTGCACCAAGGGTGTGAATGAGCCTTTTGAAGTTCCAGAGGTGAGGTGTGATCAGCCTCGAGACGCCTCAGCGGAAATGGGCCTCATCTCGCCTGGAGGGGAGAACCTCCTGGATTTTCTCGAGTTGCGGCAGGTCTTCTCGAGTTACGACGGGGACCTCAGGGACCCGCTCTGGTGGCCTCAGGAAAGGCCAGTCCCCATGCGAGTTGCTAGGGGACCTCTCGGGATTCCTCTCCCGTCCATGCCGGGGCCTCAGTCCTTGTGTGGAGTCGGGGCCGGAACCTGAGGATTCCTCTCCAGTATTGCCATGGATCTTGGGGTGCTTCTGAGTCTCCCCAGGGGAGTCAGGCCTCGTCTCGAGTGGGGGCATGCACGTGCGCTTTCCTCCCTAGCTGCAGCAGTAGTTTCACGCTTCCTGTCACGTGGATCAAGGGATCTGTGGTTTCCCTCGAGGCTGTCCCTCGAGGCTTTCCCACGAGGCTTTCCCACAGGGCTGTGCCACGTGCCACCATGGTGTGAGTCGATCCTCGGCGTGAAAGACGAGCCGGTGAAGGGAAAAGAGGTTCCTCTGGAATGGACTGAGACATCTGGGGGACTCTTGGAATGGTGGCACGACCCTGGAGTTCCTCTCGCCGTTCCTGTTGAGAGGGCCTCCTCTTGAGATGCGACGGGAACGCCGGGAACTCTTTCCCGACGAAGCAGGGAAAGGATCCCTCATCTCGAGCTACGAGGCGGAAACGGGGCTCCTCTGGATGTGGGCGGGACCCTCGTGATTCCTCTCGAGTGGAGACGGGTATGTCGGGGAACTTCTTGATTTGCACCAAGGGTGTGAAGGACCCTTTCAAAGTTCCAGAGGTGAGGTGTGATCAGCCTCGAGACGCCTCAGCGGAAATGGGCCTCATCTCGCCTGGAGGGGAGAACCTCCTGGATTTTCTCGAGATGCGGCAGGTCTTCTCGAGTTACGACGGGGACCTCAGGGACCCGCTCTGGTGGCCTCAGGAAAGGCCAGTCCCCATGCGAGTTGCTAGGGGACCTCTCGGGATTCCTCTCCCGTCCATGCCGGGGCCTCAGTCCTTGTGTGGAGTCGGGGCCGGAACCTGAGGATTCCTCTCCAGTGTTGCCATGGATCTTGGGGTGCTTCTGAGTCTCCCCAGGGGAGTCAGGCCTCGTCTCGAGTGGGGGCATGCACGTGCGCTTTCCTCCCGAGCTGCAGCAGTAGTGTCACGCTTCCTGTCACGTGGATCAAGGGATCTGTGGCTTTCCCTCGAGGCTGTCCCTCGAGGCTTTCCCACGAGGCTTTCCCACAGGGCTGTGCCACGTGCCACCTTGGTGTGAGTCGATCCTTGGCGTGAAAGACGAGCCGGTGAAGGGAAAAGAGGTTCCTCTGGAAGGGACTGAGACATCTGGGGGACTCTTGGAATGGTGGCACGACCCTGGAGTTCCTCTCGCCGTTCCTGTTGAGAGGGCCTCCTCTTGAGATGCGACGGGAACGCCGGGAACTCTTTCCCGACGAAGCAGGGAAAGGATCCCTCATCTCGAGCTACGAGGCGGAAACGGGGCTCCTCTGGATGTGGGCGGGACCCTCGTGATTCCTCTCGAGTGGAGACGGGTATGTCGGGGAACTTCTTGATTTGCACCAAGGGTGTGAAGGACCCTTTCGAAGTTCCAGAGGTGAGGTGTGATCAGTCTCGAGACGCCTCAGCGGAAATGGGCCTCATCTCGCCTGGAGGGGAGAACCTCCTGGATTTTCTCGAGTTGCGGCAGGTCTTCTCGAGTTACGATGGGGACCTCAGGGACCCGCTCTGGTGGCCTCAGGAAAGGCCAGTCACCATGCGAGTTGCTAGGGGACCTCTCGGGATTCCTCTCCCGTCCATGCCGGGGCCTCAGTCCTTGTGTGGAGTCGGGGCCGGAACCTGAGGATTCCTCTCCAGTGTTGCCATGGATCTTGGGGTGCTTCTGAGTCTCCCCAGGGGAGTCAGGCCTCGTCTCGAGTGGTGGCATGCACGTGCGCTTTCCTCCCGAGCTGCAGCAGTAGTGTCACGCTTCCTGTCACGTGGATCAAGGGATCTGTGGCTTTCCCTCGAGGCTGTCCCTCGAGGCTTTCCCACGAGGCTTTCCCACAGGGCTGTGCCACGTGCCACCTTGGTGTGAGTCGATCCTCGGCGTGAAAGACGAGCCCGTGAAGGGAAAAGAGTTTCCTCTGGAATGGACTGAGACATCTGGGGGACTCTTGGAATGGTGGCACGACCCTGGAGTTCCTCTTGCCGTTCCTGTTGAGAGGGCCTCCTCTTGAGATGCGACGGGAACGCCGGGAACTCTTTCCCAACGAAGCAGGGAAAGGATCCCTCATCTCGAGCTACGAGGCGGAAACGGGGCTCCTCTGGATGTGGGCGGGACCCTCGTGATTCCTCTCGAGTGGAGACGGGTATGTCGGGGAACTTCTTGATTTGCACCAAGGGTGTGAAGGAGCCTTTTGAAGTTCCAGAGGTGAGGTGTGATCAGCCTCGAGACGCCTCAGCGGAAATGGGCCTCATCTCGCCTGGAGGGGAGAACCTCCTGGAATTTCTCGAGTTGCGGCAGGTCTTCTCGAGTTACGACGGGGACCTCAGGGACCCGCCCTGGTGGCCTCAGGAAAGGCCAGTCCCCATGCGAGTTGCTAGGGGACCTCTCGGGATTCCTCTCCCGTCCATGCCGGGGCCTCAGTCCTTGTGTGGAGTCGGGGCCGGAACCTGAGGATTCCTCTCCAGTATTGCCATGGATCTTGGGGTGCTTCTGAGTCTCCCCAGGGGAGTCAGGCCTCGTCTCGAGTGGGGGCATGCACGTGCGCTTTCCTCCCTAGCTGCAGCAGTAGTTTCACGCTTCCTGTCACGTGGATCAAGGAATCTGTGGTTTCCCTCGAGGCTGTCCCTCGAGGCTTTCCCACGAGGCTTTCCCACAGGGCTGTGCCACGTGCCACCTTGGTGTGAGTCGATCCTCGGCGTGAAAGACGAGCCGGTGAAGGGAAAAGAGGTTCCTCTGGAATGGACTGAGACATCTGGGGGACTCTTGGAATGGTGGCACGACCCTGGAGTTCCTCTTGCCGTTCCTGTTGAGAGGGCCTCCTCTTGAGATGCGACGGGAACGCCGGGAACTCTTTCCCGACGAAGCAGGGAAAGGATCCCTCATCTCGAGCTACGAGGCGGAAACGGGGCTCCTCTGGATGTGGGCGGGACCCTCGTGATTCCTCTCGAGTGGAGACGGGTATGTCGGGGAACTTCTTGATTTGCACCAAGGGTGTGAAGGAGCCTTTTGAAGTTCCAGAGGTGAGGTGTGATCAGCCTCGAGACGCCTCAGCGGAAATGGGCCTCATCTCGCCTGGAGGGGAGAACCTCCTGGAATTTCTCGAGTTGCGGCAGGTCTTCTCGAGTTACGACGGGGACCTCAGGGACCCGCTCTGGTGGCCTCAGGAAAGGCCAGTCCCCATGCGAGTTGCTAGGGGACCTCTCGGGATTCCTCTCCCGTCCATGCCGGGGCCTCAGTCCTTGTGTGGAGTCGGGGCCGGAACCTGAGGATTCCTCTCCAGTGTTGCCATGGATCTTGGGGTGCTTCTGAGTCTCCCCAGGGGAGTCAGGCCTCGTCTCGAGTGGGGGCATGCACGTGCGCTTTCCTCCCGAGCTGCAGCAGTAGTGTCACGCTTCCTGTCACGTGGATCAAGGGATCTGTGGCTTTCCCTCGAGGCTGTCCCTCGAGGCTTTCCCACGAGGCTTTCCCACAGGGCTGTGCCACGTGCCACCTTGGTGTGAGTCGATCCTCGGCGTGAAAGACGAGCCGGTGAAGGGAAAATAGGTTCTTCTGGAATGGACTGAGACATCTGGGGGACTCTTGGAATGGTGGCACGACCCTGGAGTTCCTCTCGCTGTTCCTGTTGAGAGGGCCTCCTCTTGAGATGCGACGGGAACGCCGGGAACTCTTTCCCGACGAAGCAGGGAAAGGATCCCTCATCTCGAGCTACGAGGCGGAAACGGGGCTCCTCTGGATGTGGGCGAGACCCTCGTGATTCCTCTCGAGTGGAGACGGGTATGTCGGGGAACTTCTTGATTTGCACCAAGGGTGTGAAGGAGCCTTTTTAAGTTCCAGAGGTGAGGTGTGATCAGCCTCGAGACGCCTCAGCGGAAATGGGCCTCATCTCGCCTGGAGGGGAGAACCTCCTGGATTTTCTCGAGTTGCGGCAGGTCTTCTCGAGTTACGACGGGGACCTCAGGGACCCGCTCTGGTGGCCTCAGGAAAGGCCAGTCCCCATGCGAGTTGCTAGGGGACCTCTCGGGATTCCTCTCCCGTCCATGCCGGGGCCTCAGTCCTTGTGTGGAGTCGGGGCCGGAACCTGAGGATTCCTCTCCAGTGTTGCCATGGATCTTGGGGTGCTTCTGAGTCTCCCCAGGGGAGTCAGGCCTCGTCTCGAGTGGGGGCATGCACGTGCGCTTTCCTCCCGAGCTGCAGCAGTAGTTTCACGCTTCCTGTCACGTGGATCAAGGGATCTGTGGCTTTCCCACGAGGCTTTCCCACAGGGCTGTGCCACGTGCCACCTTGGTGTGAGTCGATCCTCGGCGTGAAAGACGAGCCGGTGAAGGGAAAAGAGGTTCCTCTGGAATGGACTGAGACATCTGGGGGACTCTTGGAATGGTGGCACGACCCTGGAGTTCCTCTCGCCGTTCCTGTTGAGAGGGCCTCCTCTTGAGATGCGACGGGAACGCCGGGAACTCTTTCCCGACGAAGCAGGGAAAGGATCCCTCATCTCGAGCTACGAGGCGGAAACGGGGCTCCTCTGGATGTGGGCGGGACCCTCGTGATTCCTCTCGAGTGGAGACGGGTATGTCGGGGAACTTCTTGACTTGCACCAAGGGTGTGAAGGACACTTTCGAAGTTCCAGAGGTGAGGTGTGATCAGTCTCGAGACGCCTCAGCGGAAATGGGCCTCATCTCGCCTGGAGGGGAGAACCTCCTGGATTTTCTCGAGTTGTGGCAGGTCTTCTCGAGTTACGACGGGGACCTCAGGGACCCGCTCTGGTGGCCTCAGGAAAGGCCAGTCCCCATGCGAGTTGCTAGGGGACCTCTCGGGATTCCTCTCCCGTCCATGCCGGGGCCTCAGTCCTTGTGTGGAGTCGGGGCCGGAACCTGAGGATTCCTCTCCAGTGTTGCCATGGATCTTGGGGTGCTTCTGAGTCTCCCCAGGGGAGTCAGGCCTCGTCTCGAGTGGTGGCATGCACGTGCGCTTTCCTCCCGAGCTGCAGCAGTAGTGTCACGCTTCCTGTCACGTGGATCTAGGGATCTGTGGCTTTCCCTCGAGGCTGTCCCTCGAGGCTTTCCCACGAGGCTTTCCCACAGGGCTGTGCCACGTGCCACCTTGGTGTGAGTCGATCCTCGGCGTGAAAGACAAGCCCGTGAAGGGAAAAGAGGTTCCTCTGGAATGGACTGAGACATCTGGGGGACTCTTGGAATGGTGGCACGACCCTGGAGTTCCTCTTGCCGTTCCTGTTGAGAGGGCCTCCTCTTGAGATGCGACGGGAACGCCGGGAACTCTTTCCCGACGAAGCAGGGAAAGGATCCCTCATCTCGAGCTACGAGGCGGAAACGGGGCTCCTCTGGATGTGGGCGGGACCCTCGTGATTCCTCTCGAGTGGAGACGGGTATGTCGGGGAACTTCTTGATTTGCAGTAAGGGTGTGAAGGAGCCTTTCGAAGTTCCAGAGGTGAGGTGTGATCAGCCTCGAGACGCCTCAGCGGAAATGGGCCTCATCTCGCCTGGAGGGGAGAACCTCCTGGATTTTCTCGAGTTGCGGCAGGTCTTCTCGAGTTACGACGGGGACCTCAGGGACCCGCTCTGGTGGCCTCAGGAAAGGCCAGTCCCAATGCGAGTTGCTAGGGGACCTCTCGGGATTCCTCTCCCGTCCATGCCGGGGCCTCAGTCCTTGTGTGGAGTCGGGGCCGGAACCTGAGGATTCCTCTCCAGTGTTGCCATGGATCTTGGGGTGCTTCTGAGTCTCCCCAGGGGAGTCAGGCCTCGTCTCGAGTGGGGGCATGCACGTGCGCTTTCCTCCCGAGCTGCAGCAGTAGTTTCACGCTTCCTGTCACGTGGATCAAGGGATCTGTGGCTTTCCCTCGAGGCTGTCCCTCGAGGCTTTCCCACGAGGCTTTCCCACAGGGCTGTGCCACGTGCCACCTTGGTGTGAGTCGATCCTCGGCGTGAAAGACGAGCCGGTGAAGGGAAAAGAGGTTCCTCTGGAATGGACTGAGACATCTGGGGGACTCTTGGAATGGTGGCACGACCCTGGAGTTCCTCTCGCCGTTCCTGTTGAGAGGGCCTCCTCTTGAGATGCGACGGGAACGCCGGGAAATCTTTCCCGACGAAGCAGGGAAAGGATCCCTCATCTCGAGCTACGAGGCGGAAACGGGGCTCCTCTGGATGTGGGCGGGACCCTCGTGATTCCTCTCGAGTGGAGACGGGTATGTCGGGGAACTTCTTGATTTGCACCAAGGGTGTGAAGGACCCTTTCGAAGTTCCAGAGGTGAGGTGTGATCATTCTCGAGACGCCTCAGCGGAAATGGGCCTCATCTCGCCTGGAGGGGAGAACCTCCTGGATTTTCTCGAGTTGCGGCAGGTCTTCTCGAGTTACGACGGGGACCTCAGGGACCCGCTCTGGTGGCCTCAGGAAAGGCCAGTCCCCATGCGAGTTGCTAGGGGACCTCTCGGGATTCCTCTCCCGTCCATGCCGGGGCCTCAGTCCTTGTGTGGAGTCGGGGCCAGAACCTGAGGATTCCTCTCCAGTGTTGCCATGGATCTTGGGGTGCTTCTGAGTCTCCCCAGGGGAGTCAGGCCTCGTCTCGAGTGGTGGCATGCACGTGCGCTTTCCTCCCGAGCTGCAGCAGTAGTGTCACGCTTCCTGTCACGTGGATCAAGGGATCTGTGGCTTTCCCTCGAGGCTGTCCCTCGAGGCTTTCCCACGAGGCTTTCCCACAGGGCTGTGCCACGTGCCACCTTGGTGTGAGTCGATCCTCGGCGTGAAAGACGAGCCGGTGAAGGGAAAAGAGGTTCCTCTGGAATGGACTGAGACATCTGGGGGACTCTTGGAATGGTGGCACGACCCTGGAGTTCCTCTCGCCGTTCCTGTTGAGAGGGCCTCCTCTTGAGATGCGACGGGAACGCCGGGAACTCTTTCCCGACGATCCCTCATCTCGAGCTACGAGGCGGAAACGGGGCTCCTCTGGATGTGGGCGGGACCCTCGTGATTCCTCTCGAGTGGAGACGGCTAGGTCGGGGAACTTCTTGATTTGCACCAAGGGTGTGTAGGACCCTTTCGAAGTTCCAGAGGTGAGGTGTGATCAGCCTCGAGACGCCTCAGCGGAAATGGGCCTCATCTCGCCTGGAGGGGAGAACCTCCTGGATTTTCTCGAGATGCGGCAGGTCTTCTCGAGTTACGACGGGGACCTCAGGGACCCGCTCTGGTGGCCTCAGGAAAGGCCAGTCCCCATGCGAGTTGCTAGGGGACCTCTCGGGATTCCTCTCCCGTCCATGCCGGGGCCTCAGTCCTTGTGTGGAGTCGGGGCCGGAACCTGAGGATTCCTCTCCAGTGTTGCCATGGATCTTGCGGTGCTTCTGAGTCTCCCCAGGGGAGTCAGGCCTCGTCTCGAGTGGGGGCATGCACGTGCGCTTTCCTCCCGCGCTGCAGCAGTAGTGTCACGCTTCCTGTCACGTGGATCCAGGGATCTGTGGCTTTCCCTCGAGGCTGTCCCTCGAGGCTTTCCCACGAGGCTTTCCCACAGGGCTGTGCCACGTGCCACCTTGGTGTGAGTCGATCCTCGGCGTGAAAGACGAGCCGGTGAAGGGAAAAGAGGTTCCTCTGGAATGGACTGAGACATCTGGGGGACTCTTGGAATGGTGGCACGACCCTGGAGTTCCTCTCGCCGTTCCTGTTGAGAGGGCCTCCTCTTGAGATGCGACGGGAACGCCGGGAACTCTTTCCCGACGAAGCAGGGAAAGGATCCCTCATCTCGAGCTACGAGGCGGAAACGGGGCTCCTCTGGATGTGGGCGGGACCCTCGTGATTCCTCTCGAGTGGAGACGGGTATGTCGGGGAACTTCTTGATTTGCACCAAGGGTGTGAAGGAGCCTTTTGAAGTTCCAGAGGTGAGGTGTGATCAGCCTCGAGACGCCTCAGCGGAAATGGGCCTCATCTCGCCTGGAGGGGAGAACCTCCTGGATTTTCTCGAGGTGCGGCAGGTCTTCTCGAGTTACGACGGGGACCTCAGGGACCCGCTCTGGTGGCCTCAGGAAAGGCCAGTCCCCATGCGAGTTGCTAGGGGACCTCTCGGGATTCCTCTCCCGTCCATGCCGGGGCCTCAGTCCTTGTGTGGAGTCGGGGCCGGAACCTGAGGATTCCTCTCCAGTGTTGCCATGGATCTTGGGGTGCTTCTGAGTCTCGCCAGGGGAGTCAGGCCTCGTCTCGAGTGGGGGCATGCACGTGCGCTTTCCTCCCTAGCTGCAGCAGTAGTTTCACGCTTCCTGTCACGTGGATCAAGGGATCTGTGGCTTTCCCTCGAGGCTGTCCCTCGAGGCTTTCCCACGAGGCTTTCCCACAGGGCTGTGCCACGTGCCACCTTGGTGTGAGTCGATCCTCGGCGTGAAAGACGAGCCGGTGAAGGGAAAAGAGGTTCCTCTGGAATGGACTGAGACATCTGGGGGACTCTTGGAATGGTGGCACGACCCTGGAGTTCCTCTCGCCGTTCCTGTTGAGAGGGCCTCCTCTTGAGATGCGACGGGAACGCCGGGAACTCTTTCCCGACGAAGCAGGGAAAGGATCCCTCATCTCGAGCTACGAGGCAGAAACGGGGCTCCTCTGGATGTGGGCGGGACCCTCGTGATTCCTCTCGAGTGGAGACGGGTATGTCGGGGAACTTCTTGATTTGCACCAAGGGTGTGAAGGACCCTTTCGAAGTTCCAGAGGTGTGATGTGATCAGTCTCGAGACGCCTCAGGGGAAATGGGCCTCATCTCGCCTGGAGGGGAGAACCTCCTGGATTTTCTCGAGTTGCGGCAGGTCTTCTCGAGTTACGACGGGGACCTCAGGGACCCGCTCTGGTGGCCTCAGGAAAGGCCAGTCCCCATGCGAGTTGCTAGGGGACCTCTCGGGATTCCTCTCCCGTCCATGCCGGGGCCTCAGTCCTTGTGTGGAGTCGGGGCCGGAACCTGAGGATTCCTCTCCAGTGTTGCCATGGACCTTGGGGTGCTTCTGAGTCTCCCCAGGGGAGTCAGGCCTCGTCTCGAGTGGTGGCATGCACGTGCGCTTTCCTCCCGAGCTGCAGCAGTAGTGTCACGCTTCCTGTCACATGGATCAAGGGATCTGTGGCTTTCCCTCGAGGCTGTCCCTCGAGGCTTTCCCACGAGGCTTTCCCACAGGGCTGTGCCACGTGCCACCTTGGTGTGAGTCGATCCTCGGCGTGAAAGACGAGCCCGTGAAGGGAAAAGAGGTTCCTCTGGAATGGACTGAGACATCTGGGGGACTCTTGGAATGGTGGCACGACCCTGGAATTCCTCTCGCCGTTCCTGTTGAGAGGGCCTCCTCTTGAGATGCGACGGGAACGCCGGGAAATCTTTCCCGACGAAGCAGGGAAAGGATCCCTCATCTCGAGCTACGAGGCGGAAACGGGGCTCCTCTGGATGTGGGCGGGACCCTCGTGATTCCTCTCGAGTGGAGACGGGTATGTCGGGGAACTTCTTGATTTGCACCAAGGGTGTGAAGGAGCCTTTCGAAGTTCCAGAGGTGAGGTGTGATCAGCCTGGAGACGCCTCAGCGGAAATGGGCCTCATCTCGCCTGGAGGGGAGAACCTCCTGGATTTTCTCGAGTTGCGGCAGGTCTTCTCGACTTACGACGGGGACCTCAGGGACCCGCTCTTGTGGCCTCAGGAAAGGCCAGTCCCCATGCGAGTTGCTAGGGGACCTCTCAGGATTCCTCTCCCGTCCATGCCGGGGCCTCAGTCCTTGTGTGGAGTCGGTGCCGGAACCTGAGGATTCCTCTCCAGTGTTGCCATGGATCTTGGGGTGCTTCTGAGTCTCCCCAGGGGAGTCAGGCCTCGTCTCGAGTGGTGGCATGCACGTGCGCTTTCCTCCCGAGCTGCAGCAGTAGTGTCACGCTTCCTGTCACGTGGATCAAGGGATCTGTGGCTTTCCCTCGAGGCTGTCCCTCGAGGCTTTCCCACGAGGCTTTCCCACAGGGCTGTGCCACGTGCCACCTTGGTGTGAGTCGATCCTCGGCGTGAAAGACGAGCCGGTGAAGGGAAAAGAGGTTCCTCTGGAATGGACTGAGACATCTGGGGGACTCTTGGAATGGTGGCACGACCCTGGAGTTCCTCTCGCCGTTCCTGTTGAGAGGGCCTCCTCTTGAGATGCGACGGGAACGCCGGGAAATCTTTCCCGACGAAGCAGGGAAAGGATCCCTCATCTCGAGCTACGAGGCGGAAACGGGGCTCCTCTGGATGTGGGCGGGACCCTCGTGATTCCTCTCGAGTGGAGACGGCTAGGTCGGGGAACTTCTTGATTTGCACCAAGGGTGTGAAGGACCCTTTCGAAGTTCCAGAGGTGTGGTGTGATCAGTCTCGAGACGCCTCAGGGGAAATGGGCCTCATCTCGCCTGGAGGGGAGAACCTCCTGGATTTTCTCGAGTTCCGGCAGGTCTTCTCGAGTTACGACGGGGACCTCAGGGACCCGCTCTGGTGGCCTCAGGAAAGGCCAGTCCCCATGCGAGTTGCTAGGGGACCTCTCGGGATTCCTCTCCCGTCCATGCCGGGGCCTCAGTCCTTGTGTGGAGTCGGGGCCGGAACCTGAGGATTCCTCTCCAGTGTTGCCATGGATCTTGGGGTGCTTCTGAGTCTCCCCAGGGGAGTCAGGCCTCGTCTCGAGTGGGGGCATGCACGTGCGCTTTCCTCCCGAGCTGCAGCAGTAGTGTCACGCTTCCTGTCACGTGGATCAAGGGATCTGTGGCTTTCCCTCGAGGCTGTCCCTCGAGGCTTTCCCACGAGGCTTTCCCACAGGGCTGTGCCACGTGCCACCTTGGTGTGAGTCGATCCTCGGCGTGAAAGACGAGCCGGTGAAGTGAAAAGAGGTTCCTCTGGAATGGACTGAGACATCTGGGGGACTCTTGGAATGGTGGCACGACCCTGGAGTTCCTCTCGCCGTTCCTGTTGAGAGGGCCTCCTCTTGAGATGCGACGGGAACGCCGGGAACTCTTTCCCGACGAAGCAGGGAAAGGATCCCTCATCTCGAGCTACGAGGCGGAAACGGGGCTCCTCTGGATGTGGGCGGGACCCTCGTGATTCCTCTCGAGTGGAGACGGGTATGTCGGGGAACTTCTTGATTTGCACCAAGGGTGTGAAGGAGCCTTTTGAAGTTCCAGAGGTGAGGTGTGATCAGCCTCGAGACGCCTCAGCGGAAATGGGCCTCATCTCGCCTGGAGGGGAGAACCTCCTGGATTTTCTCGAGGTGCGGCAGGTCTTCTCGAGTTACGACGGGGACCTCAGGGACCCGCTCTGGTGGCCTCAGGAAAGGCCAGTCCCCATGCGAGTTGCTAGGGGACCTCTCGGGATTCCTCTCCCGTCCATGCCGGGGCCTCAGTCCTTGTGTGGAGTCGGGGCCGGAACCTGAGGATTCCTCTCCAGTGTTGCCATGGATCTTGGGGTGCTTCTGAGTCTCGCCAGGGGAGTCAGGCCTCGTCTCGAGTGGGGGCATGCACGTGCGCTTTCCTCCCTAGCTGCAGCAGTAGTTTCACGCTTCCTGTCACGTGGATCAAGGGATCTGTGGCTTTCCCTCGAGGCTGTCCCTCGAGGCTTTCCCACGAGGCTTTCCCACAGGGCTGTGCCACGTGCCACCTTGGTGTGAGTCGATCCTCGGCGTGAAAGACGAGCCGGTGAAGGGAAAAGAGGTTCCTCTGGAATGGACTGAGACATCTGGGGGACTCTTGGAATGGTGGCACGACCCTGGAGTTCCTCTCGCCGTTCCTGTTGAGAGGGCCTCCTCTTGAGATGCGACGGGAACGCCGGGAACTCTTTCCCGACGAAGCAGGGAAAGGATCCCTCATCTCGAGCTACGAGGCGGAAACGGGGCTCCTCTGGATGTGGGCGGGACCCTCGTGATTCCTCTTGAGTGGAGACGGGTATGTCGGGGAACTTCTTGATTTGCACCAAGGGTGTGAAGGACCCTTTCGAAGTTCCAGAGGTGTGGTGTGATCAGTCTCGAGACGCCTCAGGGGAAATGGGCCTCATCTCGCCTGGAGGGGAGAACCTCCTGGATTTTCTCGAGTTGCGGCAGGTCTTCTCGAGTTACGACGGGGACCTCAGGGACCCGCTCTGGTGGCCTCAGGAAAGGCCAGTCCCCATGCGAGTTGCTAGGGGACCTCTCGGGATTCCTCTCCCGTCCATGCCGGGGCCTCAGTCCTTGTGTGGAGTCGGGGCCGGAACCTGAGGATTCCTCTCCAGTGTTGCCATGGACCTTGGGGTGCTTCTGAGTCTCCCCAGGGGAGTCAGGCCTCGTCTCGAGTGGTGGCATGCACGTGCGCTTTCCTCCCGAGCTGCAGCAGTAGTGTCACGCTTCCTGTCACATGGATCAAGGGATCTGTGGCTTTCCCTCGAGGCTGTCCCTCGAGGCTTTCCCACGAGGCTTTCCCACAGGGCTGTGCCACGTGCCACCTTGGTGTGAGTCGATCCTCGGCGTGAAAGACGAGCCCGTGAAGGGAAAAGAGGTTCCTCTGGAATGGACTGAGACATCTGGGGGACTCTTGGAATGGTGGCACGACCCTGGAATTCCTCTCGCCGTTCCTGTTGAGAGGGCCTCCTCTTGAGATGCGACGGGAACGCCGGGAAATCTTTCCCGACGAAGCAGGGAAAGGATCCCTCATCTCGAGCTACGAGGCGGAAACGGGGCTCCTCTGGATGTGGGCGGGACCCTCGTGATTCCTCTCGAGTGGAGACGGGTATGTCGGGGAACTTCTTGATTTGCACCAAGGGTGTGAAGGAGCCTTTCGAAGTTCCAGAGGTGAGGTGTGATCAGCCTGGAGACGCCTCAGCGGAAATGGGCCTCATCTCGCCTGGAGGGGAGAACCTCCTGGATTTTCTCGAGTTGCGGCAGGTCTTCTCGACTTACGACGGGGACCTCAGGGACCCGCTCTTGTGGCCTCAGGAAAGGCCAGTCCCCATGCGAGTTGCTAGGGGACCTCTCAGGATTCCTCTCCCGTCCATGCCGGGGCCTCAGTCCTTGTGTGGAGTCGGGGCCGGAACCTGAGGATTCCTCTCCAGTGTTGCCATGGATCTTGGGGTGCTTCTGAGTCTCCCCAGGGGAGTCAGGCCTCGTCTCGAGTGGGGGCATGCACGTGCGCTTTCCTCCCGAGCTGCAGCAGTAGTGTCACGCTTCCTGTCACGTGGATCAAGGGATCTGTGGCTTTCCCTCGAGGCTGTCCCTCGAGGCTTTCCCACGAGGCTTTCCCACAGGGCTGTGCCACGTGCCACCTTGGTGTGAGTCGATCCTCGGCGTGAAAGACGAGCCGGTGAAGGGAAAAGAGGTTCCTCTGGAATGGACTGAGACATCTGGGGGACTCTTGGAATGGTGGCACGACCCTGGAGTTCCTCTCGCCGTTCCTGTTGAGAGGGCCTCCTCTTGAGATGCGACGGGAACGCCGGGAAATCTTTCCCGACGAAGCAGGGAAAGGATCCCTCATCTCGAGCTACGAGGCGGAAACGGGGCTCCTCTGGATGTGGGCGGGACCCTCGTGATTCCTCTCGAGTGGAGACGGCTAGGTCGGGGAACTTCTTGATTTGCACCAAGGGTGTGAAGGACCCTTTCGAAGTTCCAGAGGTTTGGTGTGATCAGTCTCGAGACGCCTCAGGGGAAATGGGCCTCATCTCGCCTGGAGGGGAGAACCTCCTGGATTTTCTCGAGTTCCGGCAGGTCTTCTCGAGTTACGACGGGGACCTCAGGGACCCGCTCTGGTGGCCTCAGGAAAGGCCAGTCCCCATGCGAGTTGCTAGGGGACCTCTCGGGATTCCTCTCCCGTCCATGCCGGGGCCTCAGTCCTTGTGTGGAGTCGGGGCCGGAACCTGAGGATTCCTCTCCAGTGTTGCCATGGATCTTGGGGTGCTTCTGAGTCTCCCCAGGGGAGTCAGGCCTCGTCTCGAGTGGGGGCATGCACGTGCGCTTTCCTCCCGAGCTGCAGCAGTAGTGTCACGCTTCCTGTCACGTGGATCAAGGGATCTGTGGCTTTCCCTCGAGGCTGTCCCTCGAGGCTTTCCCACGAGGCTTTCCCACAGGGCTGTGCCACGTGCCACCTTGGTGTGAGTCGATCCTCGGCGTGAAAGACGAGCCGGTGAAGTGAAAAGAGGTTCCTCTGGAATGGACTGAGACATCTGGGGGACTCTTGGAATGGTGGCACGACCCTGGAGTTCCTCTCGCCGTTCCTGTTGAGAGGGCCTCCTCTTGAGATGCGACGGGAACGCCGGGAACTCTTTCCCGACGAAGCAGGGAAAGGATCCCTCATCTCGAGCTACGAGGCGGAAACGGGGCTCCTCTGGATGTGGGCGGGACCCTCGTGATTCCTCTCGAGTGGAGACGGGTATGTCGGGGAACTTCTTGATTTGCACCAAGGGTGTGAAGGAGCCTTTTGAAGTTCCAGAGGTGAGGTGTGATCAGCCTCGAGACGCCTCAGCGGAAATGGGCCTCATCTCGCCTGGAGGGGAGAACCTCCTGGATTTTCTCGAGGTGCGGCAGGTCTTCTCGAGTTACGACGGGGACCTCAGGGACCCGCTCTGGTGGCCTCAGGAAAGGCCAGTCCCCATGCGAGTTGCTAGGGGACCTCTCGGGATTCCTCTCCCGTCCATGCCGGGGCCTCAGTCCTTGTGTGGAGTCGGGGCCGGAACCTGAGGATTCCTCTCCAGTGTTGCCATGGATCTTGGGGTGCTTCTGAGTCTCGCCAGGGGAGTCAGGCCTCGTCTCGAGTGGGGGCATGCACGTGCGCTTTCCTCCCTAGCTGCAGCAGTAGTTTCACGCTTCCTGTCACGTGGATCAAGGGATCTGTGGCTTTCCCTCGAGGCTGTCCCTCGAGGCTTTCCCACGAGGCTTTCCCACAGGGCTGTGCCACGTGCCACCTTGGTGTGAGTCGATCCTCGGCGTGAAAGACGAGCCGGTGAAGGGAAAAGAGGTTCCTCTGGAATGGACTGAGACATCTGGGGGACTCTTGGAATGGTGGCACGACCCTGGAGTTCCTCTCGCCGTTCCTGTTGAGAGGGCCTCCTCTTGAGATGCGACGGGAACGCCGGGAACTCTTTCCCGACGAAGCAGGGAAAGGATCCCTCATCTCGAGCTACGAGGCGGAAACGGGGCTCCTCTGGATGTGGGCGGGACCCACGTGATTCCTCTCGAGTGGAGACGGCTAGGTCGGGGAACTTCTTGATTTGCACCAAGGGTGTGTAGGACCCTTTCGAAGTTCCAGAGGTGAGGTGTGATCAGCCTCGAGACGCCTCAGCGGAAATGGGCCTCATCTCGCCTGGAGGGGAGAACCTCCTGGATTTTCTCGAGTTGCGGCAGGTCTTCTCGAGTTACGACGGGGACCACAGGGACCCACTCTGTTGGCCTCAGGAAAGGCCAGTCCCCATGCGAGTTGCTAGGGGACCACTCGGGATTCCTCTCCCGTCCATGCCATGGCCTCAGTCCTTGTGTGGAGTCGGGGCCGGAACCTGAGGATTCCTCTCCAGTGTTGCCATGGATCTTGGGGTGCTTCTGAGTCTCCCCAGGGGAGTCAGGCCTCATCTCGAGTGGGGGCATGCACGTGCGCTTTCCTCCCGAGCTGCAGCAGTAGTGTCACGCTTCCTGTCACGTGGATCAAGGGATCTGTGGCTTTCCCTCGAGGCTGTCCCTCGAGGCTTTCCCACGAGGCTTTCCCACAGGGCTGTGCCACGTGCCACCTTGGTGGGAGTCGATCCTCGGCGTGAAAGACGAGCCGCTGAAGGGAAAAGAGGTTCCTCTGGAATGGACTGAGACATCTGGGGGACTCTTGGAATGGTGGCACGACCCTGGAGTTCCTCTCGCCGTTCCTGTTGAGAGGGCCTCCTCTTGAGATGCGACAGGAACGCCGGGAACTCTTTCCCGACGAAGCAGGGAAAGGATCCCTCATCTCGAGCTACGAGGCGGAAACGGGGCTCCTCTGGATGTGGGCGGGACCATCGTGATTCCTCTCGAGTGGAGACGGGTATGTCGGGGAACTTCTTGATTTGCACCAAGGGTGTGAAGGACCCTTTCGAAGTTCCAGAGGTGAGGTGTGATCAGCCCCGAGACGCCTCAGCGGAAATGGGCCTCATCTCGCCTGGAGGGGAGAACCTCCTGGATTTTCTCGAGTTGCGGCAGGTCTTCTCGAGTTACGACGGGGACCTCAGGGACCCGCTCTGGTGGCCTCAGGAAAGGCCAGTCCCCATGCGAGTTGCTAGGGGACCTCTCGGGATTCCTCTCCCGTCCATGCCGGGGCCTCAGTCCTTGTGTGGAGTCGGGGCCGGAACCTGAGGATTCCTCTCCAGTGTTGCCATGGATCTTGGGATGCTTCTGAGTCTCCCCAGGGGAGTCAGGCCTCGTCTCGAGTGGGGGCATGCACGTGCGCTTTCCTCCCGAGCTGCAGCAGTAGTGTCACGCTTCCTGTCACGTGGATCAAGGGATCTGTGGCTTTCCCTCGAGGCTGTCCCTCGAGGCTTTCCCACGAGGCTTTCCCACAGGGCTGTGCCACGTGCCACCTTGGTGTGAGTCGATCCTCGGCGTGAAAGACGAGCCGCTGAAGGGAAAAGAGGTTCCTCTGGAATGGACTGAGACATCTGGGGGACTCTTGGAATGGTGGCACGACCCTGGAGTTCCTCTCGCCGTTCCTGTTGAGAGGGCCTCCTCTTGAGATGCGACGGGAACGCCGGGAACTCTTTCCCGACGAAGCAGGGAAAGGATCCCTCATCCCGAGCTACGAGGCGGAAACGGGGCTCCTCTGGATGTGGGCGGGACCCTCGTGATTCCTCTCGAGTGGAGACGGGTATGTCGGGGAACTTCTTGATTTGCACCAAGGGTGTGAAGGACCCTTTCGAAGTTCCAGAGGTGAGGTGTGATCAGCCTCGAGACGCCTCAGCGGAAATGGGCCTCATCTCGCCTGGAGGGGAGAACCTCCTGGATTTTCTCGAGTTGCGGCAGGTCTTCTCGAGTTACGACGGGGACCTCAGGGACCCGCTCTGGTGGCCTCAGGAAAGGCCAGTCCCCATGCGAGTTGCTAGGGGACCACTCGGGATTCCTCTCCCGTCCATGCCGGGGCCTCAGTCCTTGTGTGGAGTCGGGGCCGGAACCTGAGGATTCCTCTCCAGTGTTGCCATGGATCTTGGGGTGCTTCTGAGTCTCCCCAGGGGAGTCAGGCCTCGTCTCGAGTGGGGGCATGCACGTGCGCTTTCCTCCCGAGCTGCAGCAGTAGTGTCACGCTTCCTGTCACGTGGATCAAGGGATCTGTGGCTTTCCCTCGAGGCTGTCCCTCGAGGCTTTCCCACGAGGCTTTCCCACAGGGCTGTGCCACGTGCCACCTTGGTGTGAGTCGATCCTCGGCGTGAAAGACGAGCCGGTGAAGGGAAAAGAGGTTCCTCTGGAATGGACTGAGACATCTGGGGGACTCTTGGAATGGTGGCACGACCCTGGAGTTCCTCTCGCCGTTCCTGTTGAGAGGGCCTCCACTTGAGATGCGACGGGAACGCCGGGAACTCTTTCCCGACGAAGCAGGGAAAGGATCCCTCATCTCGAGCTACGAGGCGGAAACGGGGCTCCTCTGGATGTGGGCGGGACCCTCGTGATTCCTCTCGAGTGGAGACGGCTAGGTCGGGGATCTTCTTGATTTGCCCCAAGGGTGTGAAGGACCCTTTCGAAGTTCCAGAAGTGAGGTGTGATCAGCCTCGAGACGCCTCAGCGTAAATGGGCCTCATCTCGCCTGGAGGGGAGAACCTCCTGGATTTTCTCGAGTTGCGGCAGGTCTTCTCGAGTTACGACGGGGACCTCAGGGACCCGCTCTGGTGGCCTCAGGAAAGGCCAGTCCCCATGCGAGTTGCTAGGGGACCACTCGGGATTCCTCTCCCGTCCATGCCGGGGCCTCAGTCCTTGTGTGGAGTCGGGGCCGGAACCTGAGGATTCCTCTCCAGTGTTGCCATGGATCTTGGGATGCTTCTGAGTCTCCCCAGGGGAGTCAGGCCTCGTCTCGAGTGGGGGCATGCACGTGCGCTTTCCTCCCGCGCTGCAGCAGTAGTGTCATGCTTCCTGTCACGTGGATCAAGGGATCTGTGGCTTTCCCTCCAGGCTGTCCCTCGAGGCTTTCCCACGAGGCTTTCCCACAGGGCTGTGCCACGTGCCACCTTGGTGTGAGTCGATCCTCGGCGTGAAAGACGAGCCGGTGAAGGGAAAAGAGGTTCCTCTGGAATGGACTGAGACATCTGGGGGACTCTTGGAATGGTGGCACGACCCTGGAGTTCCTCTCGCCGTTCCTGTTGAGAGGGCCTCCTCTTGAGATGCGACGGGAACGCCGGGAACTCTTTCCCGACGAAGCAGGGAAAGGATCCCTCATCTCGAGCTACGAGGCGGAAACGGGGCTCCTCTGGATGTGGGCGGGACCCTCGTGATTCCTCTCGTGTGGAGACGGGTATGTCGGGGAACTTCTTGATTTGCACCAAGGGTGTGAAGGACCCTTTCGAAGTTCCAGAGGTGAGGTGTGATCAGCCTCGAGACGCCTCAGCGGAAATGGGCCTCATCTCGCCTGGAGGGGAGAACCTCCTGGATTTTCTCGAGTTGCGGCAGGTCTTCTCGAGTTACGACGGGGACCTCAGGGACCCGCTCTGGTGGCCTCAGGAAAGGCCAGTCCCCATGCGAGTTGCTAGGGGACCTCTCGGGATTCCTCTCCCGTCCATGCCGGGGCCTCAGTCCTTGTGTGTAGTCGGGGCCGGAACCTGAGGATTCCTCTCCAGTGTTGCCATGGATCTTGGGGTGCTTCTGAGTCTCCCCAGGGGAGTCAGGCCTCGTCTCGAGTGGGGGCATGCACGTGCGCTTTCCTCCCGAGCTGCAGCAGTAGTTTCACGCTTCCTGTCACGTGGATCAAGGGATCTGTGGCTTTCCCTCGAGGCTGTCCCTCGAGGCTTTCCCACGAGGCTTTCCCACAGGGCTGTGCCACGTGCCACCTTGGTGTGAGTCGATCCTCGGCGTGAAAGACGAGCCGCTGAAGGGAAAAGAGGTTCCTCTAGAATGGACTGAGACATCTGAGGGACTCTTGGAATGGTGGCACGACCCTGGAGTTCCTCTCGCCGTTCCTGTTGAGAGGGCCTCCTCTTGAGATGCGACGGGAACGCCGGGAACTCTTTCCCGACGAAGCAGGGAAAGGATCCCTCATCTCGAGCTACGTGGCGGAAACGGGGCTCCTCTGGATGTGGGCGGGACCATCGTGATTCCTCTCGAGTGGAGACGGGTATGTCGGGGAACTTCTTGATTTGCACCAAGGGTGTGAAGGACCCTTTCGAAGTTCCAGAGGTGAGGTGTGATCAGCCTCGAGACGCCTCATCGGAAATGGGCCTCATCTCGCCTGGAGGGGAGAACCTCCTTGATTTTCTCGAGTTGCGGCAGGTCTTCTCGAGTTACGACGGGGACCACAGGGACCTGCTCTGGTGGCGCAGGAAAGGCCAGTCCCCATGCGAGTTGCTAGGGGACCACTCGGGATTCCTCTCCCGTCCATGCCGGGGCCTCAGTCCTTGTGTGGAGTCGGGGCCGGAACCTGAGGATTCCTCTCCAGTGTTGCCATGGATCTTGGAGTTCTTCTGAGTCTCCCCAGGGGAGTCAGGCCTCGTCTCGAGTGGGGGCATGCACGTGCGCTTTCCTCCCTAGCTGCAGCAGTAGTGTCACGCTTCCTGTCACGTGGATCAAGGGATCTGTGGCTTTCCCTCGAGGCTGTCCCTCGAGGCTTTCCCACGAGGCTTTCCCACAGGGCTGTGCCACGTGCCACCTTGGTGTGAGTCGATCCTCGGCGTGAAAGACGAGCCGGTGAAGGGAAAAGAGGTTCCTGTGGAATGGACTGAGACATCTGGGGGACTCTTGGAATGGTGGCACGACCCTGGAGTTCCTCTCGCCGTTCCTGTTGAGAGGGCCTCCTCTTGAGATGCGACGGGAACGCCGGGAACTCTTTCCCGATGAAGCAGGGAAAGGATCCCTCATCTCGAGCTACGAGGCGGAAACGGGGCTCCTCTGGATGTGGGCGGGACCCTCGTGATTCCTCTCGAGTGGAGACGGGTATGTCGGGGAACTTCTTGATTTGCACCAAGGGTGTGAAGGACCCTTTCGAAGTTCCAGAGGTGAGGTGTGATCAGCCTCGAGACGCCTCAGCGGAAATGGGCCTCATCTCGCCTGGAGGGGAGAACCTCCTGGATTTTCTCGAGTTGCGGCAGGTCTTCTCGAGTTACGACGGGGACCTCAGGGACCCGCTCTGGTGGCCTCAGGAAAGGCCAGTCCCCATGCGAGTTGCTAGGGGACCTCTCGGGATTCCTCTCCCGTCCATGCCGGGGCCTCAGTCCTTGTGTGGAGTCGGGGCCGGAACCTGAGGATTCCTCTCCAGTGTTGCCATGGATCTTGGGATGCTTCTGAGTCTCCCCAGGGGAGTCAGGCCTCGTCTCGAGTGGGGGCATGCACGTGCGCTTTCCTCCCGAGCTGCAGCAGTAGTGTCACGCTTCCTGTCACGTGGATCAAGGGATCTGTGGCTTTCCCTCGAGGCTGTCCCTCGAGGCTTTCCCACGAGGCTTTCCCACAGGGCTGTGCCACGTGCCACCTTGGTGTGAGTCGATCCTCGGCGTGAAAGACGAGCCGGTGAAGGGAAAATAGGTTCCTCTGGAATGGACTGAGACATCTGGGGGACTCTTGGAATGGTGGCACGACCCTGGAGTTCCTCTCGCCGTTCCTGTTGAGAGGGCCTCCTCTTGAGATGCGACGGGAACGCCGGGAACTCTTTCCCGACGAAGCAGGGAAAGGATCCCTCATCTCGAGCTACGAGGCGGAAACGGGGCTCCTCTGGATGTGGGCGGGACCCACGTGATTCCTCTCGAGTGGAGACGGCTAGGTCGGGGAACTTCTTGATTTGCAACAAGGGTGTGAAGGAACCTTTCGAAGTTCCAGAGGTGAGGTGTGATCAGCCTCGAGACGCCTCAGCGGAAATGGGCCTCATCTCGCCTGGAGGGGAGAACCTCCTGGATTTTCTCGAGTTGCGGCAGGTCTTCTCGAGTTAAGACGGGGACCTCAGGGACCCGCTATGGTGGCCTCAGGAAAGGCCAGTCCCCATGCGAGTTGCTAGGGGACCTCTCGGGATTCCTCTCCCGTCCATGCCGGGGCCTCAGTCCTTGTGTGGAGTCGGGGCCGGAACCTGAGGATTCCTCTCCAGTGTTGCCATGGATCTTGGGATGCTTCTGAGTGTCCCCAGGGGAGTCAGGCCTCGTCTCGAGTGGGGGCATGCACGTGCGCTTTCCTCCCGAGCTGCAGCAGTAGTGTCACGCTTCCTGTCACGTGGATCAAGGGATCTGTGGCTTTCCCTCGAGGCTGTCCCTCGAGGCTTTCCCACGAGGCTTTCCCACAGGGCTGTGCCACGTGCCACCTTGGTGTGAGTCGATCCTTGGCGTGAAAGACGAGCCGGTGAAGGGAAAAGAGGTTCCTCTGGAATGGACTGAGACATCTGGGGGACTCTTGGAATGGTGGCACGACCCTGGAGTTCCTCTCGCCGTTCCTGTTGAGAGGGCCTCCTCTTGAGATGCGACGGGAACGCCGGGAACTCTTTCCCGACGAAGCAGGGAAAGGATCCCTCATCCCGAGCTACGAGGCGGAAACGGGGCTCCTCTGGATGTGGGCGGGACCCTCGTGATTCCTCTCGAGTGGAGACGGGTATGTCGGGGAACTTCTTGATTTGCACCAAGGGTGTGAAGGACCCTTTCGAAGTTCCAGAGGTGAGGTGTGATCAGCCTCGAGACGCCTCAGCGGAAATGGGCCTCATCTCGCCTGGAGGGGAGAAACTCCTGGATTTTCTCGAGTTGCGGCAGGTCTTCTCGAGTTACGACGGGGACCTCAGGGACCCGCTCTGGTGGCCTCAGGAAAGGCCAGTCCCCATGCGAGTTGCTAGGGGACCTCTCGGGATTCCTCTCCCGTCCATGCCGGGGCCTCAGTCCTTGTGTGGAGTCGGGGCCGGAAACTGAGGATTCCTCTCCAGTGTTGCCATGGATCTTGGGGTGCTTCTGAGTCTCCCCAGGGGAGTCAGGCCTCGTCTCGAGTGGGGGCATGCACGTGCGCTTTCCTCCCGAGCTGCAGCAGTAGTGTCACGCTTCCTGTCACGTGGATCAAGGGATCTGTGGCTTTCCCTCGAGGCTGTCCCTCGAGGCTTTCCCACGAGGCTTTCCCACAGGGCTGTGCCACGTGCCACCTTGGTGGGAGTCGATCTTCGGCGTGAAAGACGAGCCGGTGAAGGGAAAAGAGGTTCCTCTGGAATGGACTGAGACATCTGGGGGACTCTTGGAATGGTGGCACGACCCTGGAGTTCCTCTTGCCGTTCCTGTTGAGAGGGCCTCCTCTTGAGATGCGACGGGAACGCCGGGAACTCTTTCCCGACGAAGCAGGGAAAGGATCCCTCATCTCGAGCTACGAGGCGGAAACGGGGCTCCTCTGGATGTGGGCGGGACCCTCGTGATTCCTCTCGAGTGGAGACGTGTATGTCGGGGAACTTCTTGATTTGCACCAAGGGTGTGAAGGAGCCTTTTGAAGTTCCAGAGGTGAGGTGTGATCAGCCTCGAGACGCCTCAGCGGAAATGGGCCTCATCTCGCCTGGAGGGGAGAACCTCCTGGATTTTCTCGAGTTGCGGCAGGTCTTCTCGAATTACGACGGGGACCTCAGGGACCCGCTCTGGTGGCCTCAGGAAAGGCCAGTCCCCATGCGAGTTGCTAGGGGACCTCTCGGGATTCCTCTCCCGTCCATGCCGGGGCCTCAGTCCTTGTGTGGAGTCGGGGCCGGAACCTGAGGATTCCTCTCCAGTGTTGCCATGGATCTTGGGGTGCTTCTGAGTCTCCCCAGGGGAGTCAGGACTCGTCTCGAGTGGGGGCATGCACGTGCGGTTTCCTCCCTAGCTGCAGCAGTAGTTTCACGCTTCCTGTCACGTGGATCAAGGGATCTGTGGCTTTCCCTCGAGGCTGTACCTCGAGGCTTTCCCACGAGGCTTTCCCACAGGGCTGTGCCACGTGCCACCTTGGTGTGAGTCGATCCTCGGCGTGAAAGACAAGCCGGTGAAGGGAAAAGAGGTTCCTCTGGAATGGACTGAGACATCTGGGGGACTCTTGGAATGGTGGCACGACCCTGGAGTTCCTCTCGCCGTTCCTGTTGAGAGGGCCTCCTCTTGAGATGCGACGGGAACGCCGGGAACTCTTTCCCGACGAAGCAGGGAAAGGATCCCTCATCTCGAGCTACGAGGCGGAAACGGGGCTCCTCTGGATGTGGGCGGGACCCTCGTGATTCCTCTCGAGTGGAGACGGGTATGTCGGGGAACTTCTTGATTTGCACCAAGGGTGTGAAGGAGCCTTTTGAAGTTCCAGAGGTGAGGTGTGATCAGCCTCGAGACGCCTCAGCGGAAATGGGCCTCATCTCGCCTGGAGGGGAGAACCTCCTGGATTTTCTCGAGTTGCGGCAGGTCTTCTCGAGTTACGACGGGGACCTCAGGGACCCGCTCTGGTGGCCTCAGGAAAGGCCAGTCCCCATGCGAGTTGCTAGGGGACCTCTCGGGATTCCTCTCCCGTCCATGCCGGGGCCTCAGTCCTTGTGTGGAGTCGGGGCCGGAACCTGAGGATTCCTCTCCAGTGTTGCCATGGATCTTGGGGTGCTTCTGAGTCTCCCCAGGGAAGTCAGGCCTCGTGTCGAGTGGGGGCATGCACGTGCGCTTTCCTCCCGAGCTGCAGCAGTAGTGTCACGCTTCCTGTCACGTGGATCAAGGGATCTGTGGCTTTCCCTCGAGGCTGTCCCTCGAGGCTTTCCCACGAGGCTTTCCCACAGGGCTGTGCCACGTGCCACCTTGGTGTGAGTCGATCCTCGGCGTGAAAGACGAGCCCGTGAAGGGAAAAGAGGTTCCTCTGGAATGGACTGAGACATCTGGGGGACTCTTGGAATGGTGGCACGACCCTGGAGTTCCTCTTGCCGTTCCTGTTGAGAGGGCCTACTCTTGAGATGCGACGGGAACGCCGGGAACTCTTTCCCGACGAAGCAGGGAAAGGATCCCTCATCTCGAGCTACGAGGCGGAAACGGGGCTCCTCTGGATGTGGGCGGGACCCTCGTGATTCCTCTCGAGTGGAGACGGGTATGTCGGGGAACTTCTTGATTTGCACCAAGGGTGTGAAGGAGCCTTTTGAAGTTCCAGAGGTGAGGTGTGATCAGCCTCGAGACGCCTCAGCGGAAATGGGCCTCATCTCGCCTGGAGGGGAGAACCTCCTGGATTTTCTCGAGTTGCGGCAGGTCTTCTCGAGTTACGACGGGGACCTCAGGGACCCGCTCTGGTGGCCTCAGGAAAGGCCAGTCCCCATGCGAGTTGCTAGGGGACCTCTCGGGATTCCTCTCCCGTCCATGCCGGGGCCTCAGTCCTTGTGTGGAGTCGGGGCCGGAACCTGAGGATTCCTCTCCAGTATTGCCATGGATCTTGGGGTGCTTCTGAGTCTCCCCAGGGGAGTCAGGCCTCGTCTCGAGTGGGGGCATGCACGTGCGCTTTCCTCCCTAGCTGCAGCAGTAGTTTCACGCTTCCTGTCACGTGGATCAAGGGATCTGTGGTTTCCCTCGAGGCTGTCCCTCGAGGCTTTCCCACGAGGCTTTCCCACAGGGCTGTGCCACGTGCCACCTTGGTGTGAGTCGATCCTCGGCGTGAAAGACGAGCCGGTGAAGGGAAAAGAGGTTCCTCTGGAATGGACTGAGACATCTGGGGGACTCTTGGAATGGTGGCACGACCCTGGAGTTCCTCTCGCCGTTCCTGTTGAGAGGGCCTCCTCTTGAGATGCGACGGGAACGCCAGGAACTCTTTCCCGACGAAGCAGGGAAAGGATCCCTCATCTCGAGCTACGAGGCGGAAACGGGGCTCCTCTGGATGTGGGCGGGACCCTCGTGATTCCTCTCGAGTGGAGACGGGTATGTCGGGGAACTTCTTGATTTGCACCAAGGGTGTGAAGGACCCTTTCAAAGTTCCAGAGGTGAGGTGTGATCAGCCTCTAGACGCCTCAGCGGAAATGGGCCTCATCTCGCCTGGAGGGGAGAACCTCCTGGATTTTCTCGAGTTGCGGCAGGTCTTCTCGAGTTACGACGGGGACCTCAGGGACCCGCTCTGGTGGCCTCAGGAAAGGCCAGTCCCCATGCGAGTTGCTAGGGGACCTCTCGGGATTCCTCTCCCGTCCATGCCGGGGCCTCAGTCCTTGTGTGGAGTCGGGGCCGGAACCTGAGGATTCCTCTCCAGTGTTGCCATGGATCTTGGGGTGCTTCTGAGTCTCCCCAGGGGAGTCAGGCCTCGTCGCGAGTGGGGGCATGCACGTGCGCTTTCCTCCCGAGCTGCAGCAGTAGTTTCACGCTTCCTGTCATGTGGATCAAGGGATCTGTGGCTTTCCCTCGAGGCTGTCCCTCGAGGCTTTCCCACGAGGCTTTCCCACAGGGCTGTGCCACGTGCCACCTTGGTGGGAGTCGATCCTCGGCGTGAAAGACGAGCCGGTGAAGGGAAAAGAGGTTCCTCTGGAATGGACTGAGACATCTGGGGGACTCTTGGAATGGTGGCACGACCCTGGAGTTCCTCTCGCTGTTCCTGTTGAGAGGGCCTCCTCTTGAGATGCGACGGGAACGCCGGGAACTCTTTCCCGACGAAGCAGGGAAAGGATCCCTCATCTCGAGCTACGAGGCGGAAACGGGGCACCTCTGGATGTGGGCGGGACCCTCGTGATTCCTCTCGAGTGGAGACGGGTATGTCGGGGAACTTCTTGATTTGCACCAAGGGTGTGAAGGACCCTTTCAAAGTTCCAGAGGTGAGGTGTGATCAGCCTCGAGACGCCTCAGCGGAAATGGGCCTCATCTCGCCTGGAGGGGAGAACCTCCTGGATTTTCTCGAGATGCGGCAGGTCTTCTCGAGTTACGACGGGGACCTCAGGGACCCGCTCTGGTGGCCTCAGGAAAGGCCACTCCCCATGCGAGTTGCTAGGGGACCTCTCGGGATTCCTCTCCCGTCCATGCCGGGGCCTCAGTCCTTGTGTGGAGTCGGGGCCGGAACCTGAGGATTCCTCTCCAGTGTTGCCATGGATCTTGGGGTGCTTCTGAGTCTCCCCAGGGGAGTCAGGCCTCGTCTCGAGTGGGGGCATGCACGTGCGCTTTCCTCCCGCGCTGCAGCAGTAGTGTCACGCTTCCTGTCACGTGGATCAAGGGATCTGTGGCTTTCCCTCGAGGCTGTCCCTCGAGGCTTTCCCACGAGGCTTTCCCACAGGGCTGTGCCACGTGCCACCTTGGTGTGAGTCGATCCTCTGCGTGAAAGACGAGCCGGTGAAGGGAAAAGAGGTTCCTCTGGAAGGGACTGAGACATCTGGGGGACTCTTGGAATGGTGGCACGACCCTGGAGTTCCTCTCGCCGTTCCTGTTGAGAGGGCCTCCTCTTGAGATGCGACGGGAACGCCGGGAACTCTTTCCCGACGAAGCAGGGAAAGGATCCCTCATCTCGAGCTACGAGGCGGAAACGGGGCTCCTCTGGATGTGGGCGGGACCCTCGTGATTCCTCTCGAGTGGAGACGGGTATGTCGGGGAACTTCTTGATTTGCACCAAGGGTGTGAAGGACCCTTTCGAAGTTCCAGAGGTGAGGTGTGATCAGTCTCGAGACGCCTCAGCGGAAATGGGCCTCATCTCGCCTGGAGGGGAGAACCTCCTGGATTTTCTCGAGTTGTGGCAGGTCTTCTCGAGTTACGACGGGGACCTCAGGGACCCGCTCTGGTGGCCTCAGGAAAGGCCAGTCACCATGCGAGTTGCTAGGGGACCTCTCGGGATTCCTCTCCCGTCCATGCCGGGGCCTCAGTCCTTGTGTGGAGTCGGGGCCGGAACCTGAGGATTCCTCTCCAGTGTTGCCATGGATCTTGGGGTGCTTCTGAGTCTCCCCAGGGGAGTCAGGCCTCGTCTCGAGTGGTGGCATGCACGTGCGCTTTCCTCCCGAGCTGCAGCAGTAGTGTCACGCTTCCTGTCACGTGGATCAAGGGATCTGTGGCTTTCCCTCGAGGCTGTCCCTCGAGGCTGTCCCACGAGGCTTTCCCACAGGGCTGTGCCACGTGCCACCTTGGTGTGAGTCGATCCTCGGCGTGAAAGACGAGCCCGTGAAGGGAAAAGAGGTTCCTCTGGAATGGACTGAGACATCTGGGGGACTCTTGGAATGGTGGCACGACCCTGGACTTCCTCTTGCCGTTCCTGTTGAGAGGGCCTCCTCTTGAGATGCGACGGGAACGCCGGGAACTCTTTCCCAACGAAGCAGGGAAAGGATCCCTCATCTCGAGCTACGAGGCGGAAACGGGGCTCCTCTGGATGTGGGCGGGACCCTCGTGATTCCTCTCGAGTGGAGACGGGTATGTCGGGGAACTTCTTGATTTGCACCAAGGGTGTGAAGGAGCCTTTTTAAGTTCCAGAGGTGAGGTGTGATCAGCCTCGAGACGCCTCAGCGGAAATGGGCCTCATCTCGCCTGGAGGGGAGAACCTCCTGGATTTTCTCGAGTTGCGGCAGGTCTTCTCGAGTTACGACGGGGACCTCAGGGACCCGCTCTGGTGGCCTCAGGAAAGGCCAGTCCCCATGCGAGTTGCTAGGGGACCTCTCGGGATTCCTCTCCCGTCCATGCCGGGGCCTCAGTCCTTGTGTGGAGTCGGGGTCGGAACCTGAGGCTTCCTCTCCAGTGTTGCCATGGATCTTGGGGTGCTTCTGAGTCTCCCCAGGGGAGTCAGGCCTCGTCTCGAGTGGGGGCATGCACGTGCGCTTTCCTCCCGAGCTGCAGCAGTAGTGTCACGCTTCCTGTCACGTGGATCAAGGGATCTGTGGCTTTCCCTCGAGGCTGTCCCTCGAGGCTTTCCCACGAGGCTTTCCCACAGGGCTGTGCCACGTGCCACCTTGGTGTGAGTCGATCCTCGGCGTGAAAGACGAGCCGTTGAAGGGAAAATAGGTTCCTCTGGAATGGACTGAGACATCTGGGGGACTCTTGGAATGGTGGCACGACCCTGGAGTTCCTCTCGCTGTTCCTGTTGAGAGGGCCTCCTCTTGAGATGCGACGGGAAGGCCGGGAACTCTTTCCCGACGAAGCAGGGAAAGGATCCCTCATCTCGAGCTACGAGGCGGAAACGGGGCTCCTCTGGATGTGGGCGAGACCCTCGTGATTCCTCTCGAGTGGAGACGGGTATGTCGGGGAACTTCTTGATTTGCACCAAGGGTGTGAAGGAGCCTTTTTAAGTTCCAGAGGTGAGGTGTGATCAGCCTCGAGACGCCTCAGCGGAAATGGGCCTCATCTCGCCTGGAGGGGAGAACCTCCTGGATTTTCTCGAGTTGCGGCAGGTCTTCTCGAGTTACGACGGGGACCTCAGGGACCCGCTCTGGTGGCCTCAGGAAAGGCCAGTCCCCATGCGAGTTGCTAGGGGACCTCTCGGGATTCCTCTCCCGTCCATGCCGGGGCCTCAGTCCTTCTGTGGAGTCGGGCCGGAACCTGAGGATTCCTCTCCAGTGTTGCCATGGATCTTGGGGTGCTTCTGAGTCTCCCCAGGGGAGTCAGGCCTCGTCTCGAGTGGGGGCATGCACGTGCGCTTTCCTCCCGAGCTGCAGCAGTAGTTTCACGCTTCCTGTCACGTGGATCAAGGGATCTGTGGCTTTCCCTCGAGGCTGTCCCTCGAGGCTTTCCCACGAGGCTTTCCCACAGGGCTGTGCCACGTGCCACCTTGGTGTGAGTCGATCCTCGGCGTGAAAGACGAGCCGGTGAAGGGAAAAGAGGTTCCTCTGGAATGGACTGAGACATCTGGGGGACTCTTGGAATGGTGGCACGACCCTGGAGTTCCTCTCGCCGTTCCTGTTGAGAGGGCCTCCTCTTGAGATGCGACGGGAACGCCGGGAACTCTTTCCCGACGAAGCAGGGAAAGGATCCCTCATCTCGAGCTACGAGGCGGAAACGGGGCTCCTCTGGATGTGGGCGGGACCCTCGTGATTCCTCTCGAGTGGAGACGGGTATGTCGGGGAACTTCTTGATTTGCACCAAGGGTGTGAAGGACCCTTTCGAAGTTCCAGAGGTGAGGTGTGATCAGTCTCGAGACGCCTCAGCGGAAATGGGCCTCATCTCGCCTGGAGGGGAGAACCTCCTGGATTTTCTCGAGTTGTGGCAGGTCTTCTCGAGTTACGACGGGGACCTCAGGGACCCGCTCTGGTGGCCTCAGGAAAGGCCAGTCCCCATGCGAGTTGCTAGGGGACCTCTCGGGATTCCTCTCCCGTCCATGCCGGGGCCTCAGTCCTTGTGTGGAGTCGGGGCCGGAACCTGAGGATTCCTCTCCAGTGTTGCCATGGATCTTGGGGTGCTTCTGAGTCTCCCCAGGGGAGTCAGGCCTCGTCTCGAGTGGTGGCATGCACGTGCGCTTTCCTCCCGAGCTGCAGCAGTAGTGTCACGCTTCCTGTCACGTGGATCAAGGGATCTGTGGCTTTCCCTCGAGGCTGTCCCTCGAGGCTTTCCCACGAGGCTTTCCCACAGGGCTGTGCCACGTGCCACCTTGGTGTGAGTCGATCCTCGGCGTGAAAGACAAGCCCGTGAAGGGAAAAGAGGTTCCTCTGGAATGGACTGAGACATCTGGGGGACTCTTGGAATGGTGGCACGACCCTGGAGTTCCTCTTGCCGTTCCTGTTGAGAGGGCCTCCTCTTGAGATGCGACGGGAACGCCGGGAACTCTTTCCCGACGAAGCAGGGAAAGGATCCCTCATCTCGAGCTACGAGGCGGAAACGGGGCTCCTCTGGATGTGGGCGGGACCCTCGTGATTCCTCTCGAGTGGAGACGGGTATGTCGGGGAACTTCTTGATTTGCAGTAAGGGTGTGAAGGAGCCTTTCGAAGTTCCAGAGGTGAGGTGTGATTAGCCTCGAGACGCCTCAGCGGAAATGGGCCTCATCTCGCCTGGAGGGGAGAACCTCCTGGATTTTCTCGAGTTGCGGCAGGTCTTCTCGAGTTACGACGGGGACCTCAGGGACCCGCTCTGGTGGCCTCAGGAAAGGCCAGTCCCAATGCGAGTTGCTAGGGGACCTCTCGGGATTCCTCTCCCGTCCATGCCGGGGCCTCAGTCCTTGTGTGGAGTCGGGGCCGGAACCTGAGGATTCCTCTCCAGTGTTACCATGGATCTTGGGTGCTTCTGAGTCTCCCCAGGGGAGTCAGGCCTCGTCTCGAGTGGGGGCATGCACGTGCGCTTTCCTCCCGAGCTGCAGCAGTAGTTTCACGCTTCCTGTCACGTGGATCAAGGGATCTGTGGCTTTCCCTCGAGGCTGTCCCTCGAGGCTTTCCCACGAGGCTTTCCCACAGGGCTGTGCCACGTGCCACCTTGGTGTGAGTCGATCCTCGGCGTGAAAGACGAGCCGGTGAAGGGAAAAGAGGTTCCTCTGGAATGGACTGAGACATCTGGGGGACTCTTGGAATGGTGGCACGACCCTGGAGTTCCTCTCGCCGTTCTGTTGAGAGGGCCTCCTCTTGAGATGCGACGGGAACGCCGGGAACTCTTTCCCGACGAAGCAGGGAAAGGATCCCTCATCTCGAGCTACGAGGCGGAAACGGGGCTCCTCTGGATGTGGGCGGGACCCTCGTGATTCCTCTCGAGTGGAGACGGGTATGTCGGGGAACTTCTTGATTTGCACCAAGGGTGTGAAGGACCCTTTCGAAGTTCCAGAGGTGAGGTGTGATCAGTCTCGAGACGCCTCAGCGGAAATGGGCCTCATCTCGCCTGGAGGGGAGAACCTCCTGGATTTTCTCGAGTTGCGGCAGGTCTTCTCGAGTTACGACGGGGACCTCAGGGACCCGCTCTGGTGGCCTCAGGAAAGGCCAGTCACCATGCGAGTTGCTAGGGGACCTCTCGGGATTCCTCTCCCGTCCATGCCGGGGCCTCAGTCCTTGTGTGGAGTCGGGGCCGGAACCTGAGGATTCCTCTCCAGTGTTGCCATGGATCTTGGGGTGCTTCTGAGTCTCCCCAGGGGAGTCAGGCCTCGTCTCGAGTGGGGGCATGCACGTGCGCTTTCCTCCCGAGCTGCAGCAGTAGTGTCACGCTTCCTGTCACGTGGATCAAGGGATCTGTGGCTTTCCCTCGAGGCTGTCCCTCGAGGCTTTCCCACGAGGCTTTCCCACAGGGCTGTGCCACGTGCCACCTTGGTGTGAGTCGATCCTCGGCGTGAAAGACGAGCCGTTGAAGGGAAAATAGGTTCCTCTGGAATGGACTGAGACATCTGGGGGACTCTTGGAATGGTGGCACGACCCTGGAGTTCCTCTCGCTGTTCCTGTTGAGAGGGCCTCCTCTTGAGATGCGACGGGAAGGCCGGGAACTCTTTCCCGAAGAAGCAGGGAAAGGATCCCTCATCTCGAGCTACGAGGCGGAAACGGGGCTCCTCTGGATGTGGGCGAGACCCTCGTGATTCCTCTCGAGTGGAGACGGGTATGTCGGGGAACTTCTTGATTTGCACCAAGGGTGTGAAGGAGCCTTTTTAAGTTCCAGAGGTGAGGTGTGATCAGCCTCGAGACGCCTCAGCGGAAATGGGCCTCATCTCGCCTGGAGGGGAGAACCTCCTGGATTTTCTCGAGTTGCGGCAGGTCTTCTCGAGTTACGACGGGGACCTCAGGGACCCGCTCTGGTGGCCTCAGGAAAGGCCAGTCCCCATGCGAGTTGCTAGGGGACCTCTCGGGATTCCTCTCCCGTCCATGCCGGGGCCTCAGTCCTTCTGTGGAGTCGGGCCGGAACCTGAGGATTCCTCTCCAGTGTTGCCATGGATCTTGGGGTGCTTCTGAGTCTCCCCAGGGGAGTCAGGCCTCGTCTCGAGTGGGGGCATGCACGTGCGCTTTCCTCCCGAGCTGCAGCAGTAGTTTCACGCTTCCTGTCACGTGGATCAAGGGATCTGTGGCTTTCCCTCGAGGCTGTCCCTCGAGGCTTTCCCACGAGGCTTTCCCACAGGGCTGTGCCACGTGCCACCTTGGTGTGAGTCGATCCTCGGCGTGAAAGACGAGCCGGTGAAGGGAAAAGAGGTTCCTCTGGAATGGACTGAGACATCTGGGGGACTCTTGGAATGGTGGCACGACCCTGGAGTTCCTCTCGCCGTTCCTGTTGAGAGGGCCTCCTCTTGAGATGCGACGGAACGCCGGGAACTCTTTCCCGACGAAGCAGGGAAAGGATCCCTCATCTCGAGCTACGAGGCGGAAACGGGGCTCCTCTGGATGTGGGCGGGACCCTCGTGATTCCTCTCGAGTGGAGACGGGTATGTCGGGGAACTTCTTGATTTGCACCAAGGGTGTGAAGGACCCTTTCGAAGTTCCAGAGGTGAGGTGTGATCAGTCTCGAGACGCCTCAGCGGAAATGGGCCTCATCTCGCCTGGAGGGGAGAACCTCCTGGATTTTCTCGAGTTGTGGCAGGTCTTCTCGAGTTACGACGGGGACCTCAGGGACCCGCTCTGGTGGCCTCAGGAAAGGCCAGTCCCCATGCGAGTTGCTAGGGGACCTCTCGGGATTCCTCTCCCGTCCATGCCGGGGCCTCAGTCCTTGTGTGGAGTCGGGGCCAGAACCTGAGGATTCCTCTCCAGTGTTGCCATGGATCTTGGGGTGCTTCTGAGTCTCCCCAGGGGAGTCAGGCCTCGTCTCGAGTGGGGGCATGCACGTGCGCTTTCCTCCCGAGCTGCAGCAGTAGTTTCACGCTTCCTGTCACGTGGATCAAGGGATCTGTGGCTTTCCCTCGAGGCTGTCCCTCGAGGCTTTCCCACGAGGCTTTCCCACAGGGCTGTGCCACGTGCCACCTTGGTGTGAGTCGATCCTCGGCGTGAAAGACGAGCCGGTGAAGGGAAAAGAGGTTCCTCTGGAATGGACTGAGACATCTGGGGGACTCTTGGAATGGTGGCACGACCCTGGAGTTCCTCTCGCCGTTCCTGTTGAGAGGGCCTCCTCTTGAGATGCGACGGGAACGCCGGGAACTCTTTCCCGACGAAGCAGGGAAAGGATCCCTCATCTCGAGCTACGAGGCGGAAACGGGGCTCCTCTGGATGTGGGCGGGACCCTCGTGATTCCTCTCGAGTGGAGACGGGTATGTCGGGGAACTTCTTGATTTGCACCAAGGGTGTGAAGGACCCTTTCGAAGTTCCAGAGGTGAGGTGTGATCAGTCTCGAGACGCCTCAGCGGAAATGGGCCTCATCTCGCCTGGAGGGGAGAACCTCCTGGATTTTCTCGAGTTGCGGCAGGTCTTCTCGAGTTACGACGGGGACCTCAGGGACCCGCTCTGGTGGCCTCAGGAAAGGCCAGTCACCATGCGAGTTGCTAGGGGACCTCTCGGGATTCCTCTCCCGTCCATGCCGGGGCCTCAGTCCTTGTGTGGAGTCGGGGCCGGAACCTGAGGATTCCTCTCCAGTGTTGCCATGGATCTTGGGGTGCTTCTGAGTCTCCCCAGGGGAGTCAGGCCTCGTCTCGAGTGGTGGCATGCACGTGCGCTTTCCTCCCGAGCTGCAGCAGTAGTGTCACGCTTCCTGTCACGTGGATCAAGGGATCTGTGGCTTTCCCTCGAGGCTGTCCCTCGAGGCTGTCCCACGAGGCTTTCCCACAGGGCTGTGCCACGTGCCACCTTGGTGTGAGTCGATCCTCGGCGTGAAAGACGAGCCCGTGAAGGGAAAAGAGGTTCCTCTGGAATGGACTGAGACATCTGGGGGACTCTTGGAATGGTGGCACGACCCTGGACTTCCTCTTGCCGTTCCTGTTGAGAGGGCCTCCTCTTGAGATGCGACGGGAACGCCGGGAACTCTTTCCCAACGAAGCAGGGAAAGGATCCCTCATCTCGAGCTACGAGGCGGAAACGGGGCTTCTCTGGATGTGGGCGGGACCCTCGTGATTCCTCTCGAGTGGAGACGGGTATGTCGGGGAACTTCTTGATTTGCACCAAGGGTGTGAAGGAGCCTTTTTAAGTTCCAGAGGTGAGGTGTGATCAGCCTCGAGACGCCTCAGCGGAAATGGGCCTCATCTCGCCTGGAGGGGAGAACCTCCTGGATTTTCTCGAGTTGCGGCAGGTCTTCTCGAGTTACGACGGGGACCTCAGGGACCCGCTCTGGTGGCCTCAGGAAAGGCCAGTCCCCATGCGAGTTGCTAGGGGACCTCTCGGGATTCCTCTCCCGTCCATGCCGGGGCCTCAGTCCTTGTGTGGAGTCGGGGTCGGAACCTGAGGATTCCTCTCCAGTGTTGCCATGGATCTTGGGGTGCTTCTGAGTCTCCCCAGGGGAGTCAGGCCTCGTCTCGAGTGGGGGCATGCACGTGCGCTTTCCTCCCGAGCTGCAGCAGTAGTGTCACGCTTCCTGTCACGTGGATCAAGGGATCTGTGGCTTTCCCTCGAGGCTGTCCCTCGAGGCTTTCCCACGAGGCTTTCCCACAGGGCTGTGCCACGTGCCACCTTGGTGTGAGTCGATCCTCGGCGTGAAAGACGAGCCGTTGAAGGGAAAATAGGTTCCTCTGGAAAGGACTGAGACATCTGGGGGACTCTTGGAATGGTGGCACGACCCTGGAGTTCCTCTCGCTGTTCCTGTTGAGAGGGCCTCCTCTTGAGATGCGACGGGAAGGCCGGGAACTCTTTCCCGACGAAGCAGGGAAAGGATCCCTCATCTCGAGCTACGAGGCGGAAACGGGGCTCCTCTGGATGTGGGCGAGACCCTCGTGATTCCTCTCGAGTGGAGACGGGTATGTCGGGGAACTTCTTGATTTGCACCAAGGGTGTGAAGGAGCCTTTTTAAGTTCCAGAGGTGAGGTGTGATCAGCCTCGAGACGCCTCAGCGGAAATGGGCCTCATCTCGCCTGGAGGGGAGAACCTCCTGGATTTTCTCGAGTTGCGGCAGGTCTTCTCGAGTTACGACGGGGACCTCAGGGACCCGCTCTGGTGGCCTCAGGAAAGGCCAGTCCCCATGCGAGTTGCTAGGGGACCTCTCGGGATTCCTCTCCCGTCCATGCCGGGGCCTCAGTCCTTGTGTGGAGTCGGGCCGGAACCTGAGGATTCCTCTCCAGTGTTGCCATGGATCTTGGGGTGCTTCTGAGTCTCCCCAGGGGAGTCAGGCCTCGTCTCGAGTGGGGGCATGCACGTGCGCTTTCCTCCCGAGCTGCAGCAGTAGTTTCACGCTTCCTGTCACGTGGATCAAGGGATCTGTGGCTTTCCCTCGAGGCTGTCCCTCGAGGCTTTCCCACGAGGCTTTCCCACAGGGCTGTGCCACGTGCCACCTTGGTGTGAGTCGATCCTCGGCGTGAAAGACGAGCCGGTGAAGGGAAAAGAGGTTCCTCTGGAATGGACTGAGACATCTGGGGGACTCTTGGAATGGTGGCACGACCCTGGAGTTCCTCTCGCCGTTCCTGTTGAGAGGGCCTCCTCTTGAGATGCGACGGGAACGCTGGGAACTCTTTCCCGACGAAGCAGGGAAAGGATCCCTCATCTCGAGCTACGAGGCGGAAACGGGGCTCCTCTGGATGTGGGCGGGACCCTCGTGATTCCTCTCGAGTGGAGACGGGTATGTCGGGGAACTTCTTGATTTGCACCAAGGGTGTGAAGGACCCTTTCAAAGTTCCAGAGGTGAGGTGTGATCAGTCTCGAGACGCCTCAGCGGAAATGGGCCTCATCTCGCCTGGAGGGGAGAACCTCCTGGATTTTCTCGAGTTGTGGCAGGTCTTCTCGAGTTACGACGGGGACCTCAGGGACCCGCTCTGGTGGCCTCAGGAAAGGCCAGTCCCCATGCGAGTTGCTAGGGGACCTCTCGGGATTCCTCTCCCGTCCATGCCGGGGCCTCAGTCCTTGTGTGGAGTCGGGGCCGGAACCTGAGGATTCCTCTCCAGTGTTGCCATGGATCTTGGGGTGCTTCTGAGTCTCCCCAGGGGAGTCAGGCCTCGTCTCGAGTGGTGGCATGCACGTGCGCTTTCCTCCCGAGCTGCAGCTGTAGTGTCACGCTTCCTGTCACGTGGATCAAGGGATCTGTGGCTTTCCCTCGAGGCTGTCCCTCGAGGCTTTCCCACGAGGCTTTCCCACAGGGCTGTGCCACGTGCCACCTTGGTGTGAGTCGATCCTCGGCGTGAAAGACAAGCCCGTGAAGGGAAAAGAGGTTCCTCTGGAATGGACTGAGACATCTGGGGGACTCTTGGAATGGTGGCACGACCCTGGAGTTCCTCTTGCCGTTCCTGTTGAGAGGGCCTCCTCTTGAGATGCGACGGGAACGCCGGGAACTCTTTCCCGACGAAGCAGGGAAAGGATCCCTCATCTCGAGCTACGAGGCGGAAACGGGGCTCCTCTGGATGTGGGCGGGACCCTCGTGATTCCTCTCGAGTGGAGACGGGTATGTCGGGGAACTTCTTGATTTGCAGTAAGGGTGTGAAGGAGCCTTTCGAAGTTCCAGAGGTGAGGTGTGATTAGCCTCGAGACGCCTCAGCGGAAATGGGCCTCATCTCGCCTGGAGGGGAGAACCTCCTGGATTTTCTCGAGTTGCGGCAGGTCTTCTCGAGTTACGACGGGGACCTCAGGGACCCGCTCTGGTGGCCTCAGGAAAGGCCAGTCCCAATGCGAGTTGCTAGGGGACCTCTCGGGATTCCTCTCCCGTCCATGCCGGGGCCTCAGTCCTTGTGTGGAGTCGGGGCCGGAACCTGAGGATTCCTCTCCAGTGTTACCATGGATCTTGGGGTGCTTCTGAGTCTCCCCAGGGGAGTCAGGCCTCGTCTCGAGTGGGGGCATGCACGTGCGCTTTCCTTCCGAGCTGCAGCAGTAGTTTCACGCTTCCTGTCACGTGGATCAAGGGATCTGTGGCTTTCCCTCGAGGCTGTCCCTCGAGGCTTTCCCACGAGGCTTTCCCACAGGGCTGTGCCACGTGCCACCTTGGTGTGAGTCGATCCTCGGCGTGAAAGACGAGCCGGTGAAGGGAAAAGAGGTTCCTCTGGAATGGACTGAGACATCTGGGGGACTCTTGGAATGGTGGCACGACCCTGGAGTTCCTCTCGCCGTTCCTGTTGAGAGGGCCTCCTCTTGAGATGCGACGGGAACGCCGGGAACTCTTTCCCGACGAAGCAGGGAAAGGATCCCTCATCTCGAGCTACGAGGCGGAAACGGGGCTCCTCTGGATGTGGGCGGGACCCTCGTGATTCCTCTCGAGTGGAGACGGGTATGTCGGGGAACTTCTTGATTTGCACCAAGGGTGTGAAGGACCCTTTCGAAGTTCCAGAGGTGAGGTGTGATCAGTCTCGAGACGCCTCAGCGGAAATGGGCCTCATCTCGCCTGGAGGGGAGAACCTCCTGGATTTTCTCGAGTTGCGGCAGGTCTTCTCGAGTTACGACGGGGACCTCAGGGACCCGCTCTGGTGGCCTCAGGAAAGGCCAGTCCCCATGGGAGTTGCTAGGGGACCTCTCGGGATTCCTCTCCCGTCCATGCCGGGGCCTCAGTCCTTGTGTGGAGTCGGGGCCAGAACCTGAGGATTCCTCTCCAGTGTTGCCATGGATCTTGGGGTGCTTCTGAGTCTCCCCAGGGGAGTCAGGCCTCGTCTCGAGTGGTGGCATGCACGTGCGCTTTCCTCCCGAGCTGCAGCAGTAGTGTCACGCTTCCTGTCACGTGGATCAAGGGATCTGTGGCTTTCCCTCGAGGCTGTCCCTCGAGGCTTTCCCACGAGGCTTTCCCACAGGGCTGTGCCACGTGCCACCTTGGTGTGAGTCGATCCTCGGCGTGAAAGACGAGCCCGTGAAGGGAAAAGAGGTTCCTCTGGAATGGACTGAGACATCTGGGGGACTCTTGGAATGGTGGCACGACCCTGGAGTTCCTCTTGCCGTTCCTGTTGAGAGGGCCTACTCTTGAGATGCGACGGGAACGCCGGGAACTCTTTCCCGACGAAGCAGGGAAAGGATCCCTCATCTCGAGCTACGAGGCGGAAACGGGGCTCCTCTGGATGTGGGCGGGACCCTCGTGATTCCTCTCGAGTGGAGACGGCTAGGTCGGGGAACTTCTTGATTTGCACCAAGGGTGTGAAGGAGACTTTTGAAGTTCCAGAGGTGAGGTGTGATCAGCCTCGAGACGCCTCAGCGGAAATGGGCCTCATCTCGCCTGGAGGGGAGAACCTCCTGGATTTTCTCGAGTTGCGGCAGGTCTTCTCGAGTTACGACGGGGACCTCAGGGACCCGCTCTGGTGGCCTCAGGAAAGGCCAGTCCCCATGCGAGTTGCTAGGGGACCTCTCGGGATTCCTCTCCCGTCCATGCCGGGGCCTCAGTCCTTGTGTGGAGTCGGGGTCGGAACCTGAGGATTCCTCTCCAGTGTTGCCATGGATCTTGGGGTGCTTCTGAGTCTCCCCAGGGGAGTCAGGCCTCGTCTCGAGTGGGGGCATGCACGTGCGCTTTCCTCCCTAGCTGCAGCAGTAGTTTCACGCTTCCTGTCACGTGGATCAAGGGATCTGTGGCTTTCCCTCGAGGCTGTCCCTCGAGGCTTTCCCACGAGGCTTTCCCACAGGGCTGTGCCACGTGCCACCATGGTGTGAGTCGATCCTCGGCATGAAAGACGAGCCGGTGAAGGGAAATGAGGTTCCTCTGGAATGGACTGAGACATCTGGGGGACTCTTGGAATGGTGGCACGACCCTGGAGTTCCTCTCGCCGTTCCTGTTGAGAGGGCCTCCTCTTGAGATGCGACGGGAACGCCGGGAACTCTTTCCCGACGAAGCAGGGAAAGGATTCCTCATCTCGAGCTACGAGGCGGAAACGGGGCTCCTCTGGATGTGGGCGGGACCCTCGTGATTCCTCTCGAGTGGAGACGGGTATGTCGGGGAACTTCTTGATTTGCACCAAGGGTGTGAAGGACCCTTTCGAAGTTCCAGAGGTGAGGTGTGATCAGCCTCGAGACGCCTCAGCGGAAATGGGCCTCATCTCGCCTGGAGGGGAGAACCTCCTGGATTTTCTCGAAATGCGGCAGGTCTTCTCGAGTTACGACGGGGACCTCAGGGACCCGCTCTGGTGGCCTCAGGAAAGGCCAGTCCCCATGCGAGTTGCTAGGGGACCTCTCGGGATTCCTCTCCCGTCCATGCCGGGGCCTCAGTCCTTGTGTGGAGTCGGGGCCGGAACCTGAGGATTCCTCTCCAGTGTTGCCATGGATCTTGGGGTGCTTCTGAGTCTCCCCAGGGGAGTCACGCCTCGTCTCGAGTGGGGGCATGCACGTGCGCTTTCCTCCCGCGCTGCAGCAGTAGTGTCACGCTTCCTGTCACGTGGATCAAGGGATCTGTGGCTTTCCCTCGAGGCTGTCCCTCGAGGCTTTCCCACGAGGCTTTCCCACAGGGCTGTGCCACGTGCCACCTTGGTGTGAGTCGATCCTCGGCGTGAAAGACGAGGCCGGTGAAGGGAAAAGAGGTTCCTCTGGAATGGACTGAGACATCTGGGGGACTCTTGGAATGGTGGCACGACCCTGGAGTTCCTCTCGCCGTTCCTGTTGAGAGGGCCTCCTCTTGAGATGCGACGGGAACGCCGGGAACTCTTTCCCGACGAAGCAGGGAAAGGATCCCTCATCTCGAGCTACGAGGCGGAAACGGGGCTCCTCTGGATGTGGGCGGGACCCTCGTGATTCCTCTCGAGTGGAGACGGGTATGTCGGGGAACTTCTTGATTTGCACCAAGGGTGTGAAGGACCCTTTCGAAGTTCCAGAGGTGAGGTGTGATCAGTCTCGAGACGCCTCAGCGGAAATGGGCCTCATCTCGCCTGGAGGGGAGAACCTCCTGGATTTTCTCGAGTTGCGGCAGGTCTTCTCGAGTTACGACGGGGACCTCAGGGACCCGCTCTGGTGGCCTCAGGAAAGGCCAGTCCCCATGCGAGTTGCTAGGCGACCTCTCGGGATTCCTCTCCCGTCCATGCCGGGGCCTCAGTCCTTGTGTGGAGTCGGGACCGGAACCTGAGGATTCCTCTCCAGTGTTGCCATGGATCTTGGGGTGCTTCTGATTCTCCCCAGGGGAGTCAGGCCTCGTCTCGAGTGGGGGCATGCACGTGCGCTTTCCTCCCGAGCTGCAGCAGTAGTGTCACGCTTCCTGTCACGTGGATCAAGGGATCTGTGGCTTTCCCTCGAGGCTGTCCCTCGAGGCTTTCCCACGAGGCTTTCCCACAGGGCTGTGCCACGTGCCACCTTGGTGTGAGTCGATCCTCGGCGTGAAAGACGAGCCCGTGAAGGGAAAAGAGGTTCCTCTGGAATGGACTGAGACATCTGGGGGACTCTTGGAATGGTGGCACGACCCTGGAGTTCCTCTTGCCGTTCCTGTTGAGAGGGCCTCCTCTTGAGATGCGACGGGAACGCCGGGAACTCTTTCCCGACGAAGCAGGGAAAGGATCCCTCATCTCGAGCTACGAGGCGGAAACGGGGCTCCTCTGGATGTGGGCGGGACCCTCGTGATTCCTCTCGAGTGGAGACGGGTATGTCGGGGAACTTCTTGATTTGCACCAAGGGTGTGAAGGAGCCTTTTGAAGTTCCAGAGGTGAGGTGTGATCAGCCTCGAGACGCCTCAGCGGAAATGGGCCTCATCTCGCCTGGAGGGGAGAACCTCCTGGATTTTCTCGAGTTGCGGCAGGTCTTCTCGAGTTACGACGGGGACCTCAGGGACCCGCTCTTGTGGCCTCAGGAAAGGCCAGTCCCCATGCGAGTTGCTAGGGGACCTCTCGGGATTCCTCTCCCGTCCATGCCGGGGCCTCAGTCCTTGTGTGGAGTCGGGGCCGGAACCTGAGGATTCCTCTCCAGTGTTGCCATGGATCTTGGGGTGCTTCTGAGTCTCCCCAGGGGAGTCAGGCCTCGTCTCGAGTGGTGGCATGCACGTGCGCTTTCCTCCCGAGCTGCAGCAGTAGTGTCACGCTTCCTGTCACGTGGATCAAGGGATCTGTGGCTTTCCCTCGAGGCTGTCCCTCGAGGCTTTCCCACGAGGCTTTCCCACAGGGCTGTGCCACGTGCCACCTTGGTGTGAGTCGATCCTCGGCGTGAAAGACGAGCCGGTGAAGGGAAAAGAGGTTCCTCTGGAATGGACTAAGACATCTGGGGGACTCTTGGAATGGTGGCACGACCCTGGAGTTCCTCTCGCCGTTCCTGTTGAGAGGGCCTCCTCTTGAGATGCGACGGGAACGCCGGGAACTCTTTCCCGACGAAGCAGGGAAAGGATTCCTCATCTCGAGCTACGAGGCGGAAACGGGGCTCCTCTGGATGTGGGCGGGACCCTCGTGATTCCTCTCGAGTGGAGACGGGTATGTCGGGGAACTTCTTGATTTGCACCAAGGGTGTGAAGGACCCTTTCGAAGTTCCAGAGGTGAGGTGTGATCAGCCTCGAGACGCCTCAGCGGAAATGGGCCTCATCTCGCCTGGAGGGGAGAACCTCCTGGATTTTCTCGAAATGCGGCAGGTCTTCTCGAGTTACGACGGGGACCTCAGGGACCCGCTCTGGTGGCCTCAGGAAAGGCCAGTCCCCATGCGAGTTGCTAGGGGACCTCTCGGGATTCCTCTCCCGTCCATGCCGGGGCCTCAGTCCTTGTGTGGAGTCGGGGCCGGAACCTGAGGATTCCTCTCCAGTGTTGCCATGGATCTTGGGGTGCTTCTGAGTCTCCCCAGGGGAGTCACGCCTCGTCTCGAGTGGGGGCATGCACGTGCGCTTTCCTCCCGCGCTGCAGCAGTAGTGTCACGCTTCCTGTCACGTGGATCAAGGGATCTGTGGCTTTCCCTCGAGGCTGTCCCTCGAGGCTTTCCCACGAGGCTTTCCCACAGGGCTGTGCCACGTGCCACCTTGGTGTGAGTCGATCCTCGGCGTGAAAGACGAGCCGGTGAAGGGAAAAGAGGTTCCTCTGGAATGGACTGAGACATCTGGGGGACTCTTGGAATGGTGGCACGACCCTGGAGTTCCTCTCGCCGTTCCTGTTGAGAGGGCCTCCTCTTGAGATGCGACGGGAACGCCGGGAACTCTTTCCCGACGAAGCAGGGAAAGGATCCCTCATCTCGAGCTACGAGGCGGAAACGGGGCTCCTCTGGATGTGGGCGGGACCCTCGTGATTCCTCTCGAGTGGAGACGGGTATGTCGGGGAACTTCTTGATTTGCACCAAGGGTGTGAAGGACCCTTTCGAAGTTCCAGAGGTGAGGTGTGATCAGTCTCGAGACGCCTCAGCGGAAATGGGCCTCATCTCGCCTGGAGGGGAGAACCTCCTGGATTTTCTCGAGTTGCGGCAGGTCTTCTCGAGTTACGACGGGGACCTCAGGGACCCGCTCTGGTGGCCTCAGGAAAGGCCAGTCCCCATGCGAGTTGCTAGGCGACCTCTCGGGATTCCTCTCCCGTCCATGCCGGGGCCTCAGTCCTTGTGTGGAGTCGGGACCGGAACCTGAGGATTCCTCTCCAGTGTTGCCATGGATCTTGGGGTGCTTCTGATTCTCCCCAGGGGAGTCAGGCCTCGTCTCGAGTGGGGGCATGCACGTGCGCTTTCCTCCCGAGCTGCAGCAGTAGTGTCACGCTTCCTGTCACGTGGATCAAGGGATCTGTGGCTTTCCCTCGAGGCTGTCCCTCGAGGCTTTCCCACGAGGCTTATCCACAGGGCTGTGCCACGTGCCACCTTGGTGTGAGTCGATCCTCGGCGTGAAAGACGAGCCCGTGAAGGGAAAAGAGGTTCCTCTGGAATGGACTGAGACATCTGGGGGACTCTTGGAATGGTGGCACGACCCTGGAGTTCCTCTTGCCGTTCCTGTTGAGAGGGCCTCCTCTTGAGATGCGACGGGAACGCCGGGAACTCTTTCCCGACGAAGCAGGGAAAGGATCCCTCATCTCGAGCTACGAGGCGGAAACGGGGCTCCTCTGGATGTGGGCGGGACCCTCGTGATTCCTCTCGAGTGGAGACGGGTATGTCGGGGAACTTCTTGATTTGCACCAAGGGTGTGAAGGAGCCTTTTGAAGTTCCAGAGGTGAGGTGTGATCAGCCTCGAGACGCCTCAGCGGAAATGGGCCTCATCTCGCCTGGAGGGGAGAACCTCCTGGATTTTCTCGAGTTGCGGCAGGTCTTCTCGAGTTACGACGGGGACCTCAGGGACCCGCTCTTGTGGCCTCAGGAAAGGCCAGTCCCCATGCGAGTTGCTAGGGGACCTCTCGGGATTCCTCTCCCGTCCATGCCGGGGCCTCAGTCCTTGTGTGGAGTCGGGGCCGGAACCTGAGGATTCCTCTCCAGTGTTGCCATGGATCTTGGGGTGCTTCTGAGTCTCCCCAGGGGAGTCAGGCCTCGTCTCGAGTGGTGGCATGCACGTGCGCTTTCCTCCCGAGCTGCAGCAGTAGTGTCACGCTTCCTGTCACGTGGATCAAGGGATCTGTGGCTTTCCCTCGAGGCTGTCCCTCGAGGCTTTCCCACGAGGCTTTCCCACAGGGCTGTGCCACGTGCCACCTTGGTGTGAGTCGATCCTCGGCGTGAAAGACGAGCCGGTGAAGGGAAAAGAGGTTCCTCTGGAATGGACTAAGACATCTGGGGGACTCTTGGAATGGTGGCACGACCCTGGAGTTCCTCTCGCCGTTCCTGTTGAGAGGGCCTCCTCTTGAGATGCGACGGGAACGCCGGGAACTCTTTCCCGACGAAGCAGGGAAAGGATCCCTCATCTCGAGCTACGAGGCGGAAACGGGGCTCCTCTGGATGTGGGCGGGACCCTCGTGATTCCTCTCGAGTGGAGACGGGTATGTCGGGGAACTTCTTGATTTGCACCAAGGGTGTGAAGGAGCCTTTCGAAGTTCCAGAGGTGAGGTGTGATCAGCCTCGAGACGCCTCAGCGGAAATGGGCCTCATCTCGCCTGGAGGGGAGAACCTCCTGGATTTTCTCGAGGTGCGGCAGGTCTTCTCGAGTTACGACGGGGACCTCAGGGACCCGCTCTGGTGGCCTCAGGAAAGGCCAGTCCCCATGCGAGTTGCTAGGGGACCTCTCGGGATTCCTCTCCCGTCCATGCCGGGGCCTCAGTCCTTGTGTGGAGTCGGGGCCGGAACCTGAGGATTCCTCTCCAGTGTTGCCATGGATCTTGGGGTGCTTCTGAGTCTCCCCAGGGGAGTCAGGCCTCGTCTCGAGTGGGGGCATGCACGTGCGCTTTCCTCCCGAGCTGCAGCAGTAGTGTCACGCTTCCTGTCACGTGGATCAAGGGATCTGTGGCTTTCCCTCGAGGCTGTCCCTCGAGGCTTTCCCACGAGGCTTTCCCACAGGGCTGTGCCACGTGCCACCTTGGTGTGAGTCGATCCTCGGCGTGAAAGACGAGCCGGTGAAGGGAAAAGAGGTTCCTCTGGAATGGACTGAGACATCTGGGGGACTCTTGGAATGGTGGCACGACCCTGGAGTTCCTCTCGCCGTTCCTGTTGAGAGGGCCTCCTCTTGAGATGCGACGGGAACGCCGGGAACTCTTTCCCGACGAAGCAGGGAAAGGATCCCTCATCTCGAGCTACGAGGCGGAAACGGGGCTCCTCTGGATGTGGGCGGGACCCTCGTGATTCCTCTCGAGTGGAGACGGCTAGGTCCGGGAACTTCTTGATTTGCACCAAGGGTGTGTAGGACCCTTTCGAAGTTCCAGAGGTGAGGTGTGATCAGCCTCGAGACGCCTCAGCGGAAATGGGCCTCATCTCGCCTGGAGGGGAGAACCTCCTGGATTTTCTCGAGATGCGGCAGGTCTTCTCGAGTTACGACCGGGACCTCAGGGACCCGCTCTGGTGGCCTCAGGAAAGGCCAGTCCCCATGCGAGTTGCTAGGGGACCTCTCGGGATTCCTCTCCCGTCCATGCCGGGGCCTCAGTCCTTGTGTGGAGTCGGGGCCGGAACCTGAGGATTCCTCTCCAGTGTTGCCATGGATCTTGGGGTGCTTCTGAGTCTCCCCAGGGGAGTCAGGCCTCGTCTCGAGTGGGGGCATGCACGTGCGCTTTCCTCCCGAGCTGCAGCAGTAGTGTCACGCTTCCTGTCACGTGGATCAAGGGATCTGTGGCTTTCCCTCGAGGCTGTCCCTCGAGGCTTTCCCACGAGGCTTTCCCACAGGGCTGTGCCACGTGCCACCTTGGTGTGAGTCGATCCTCGGCGTGAAAGACGAGCCGGTGAAGGGAAAAGAGTTTCCTCTGGAATGGACTGAGACATCTGGGGGACTCTTGGAATGGTGGCACGACCCTGGAGTTCCTCTCGCCGTTCCTGTTGAGAGGGCCTCCTCTTGAGATGCGACGGGAACGCCGGGAACTCTTTCCCGACGAAGCAGGGAAAGGATCCCTCATCTCGAGCTACGAGGCGGAAACGGGGCTCCTCTGGATGTGGGCGGGACCCTCGTGATTCCTCTCGAGTGGAGACGGGTATGTCGGGGAACTTCTTGATTTGCACCAAGGGTGTGAAGGAGCCTTTCGAAGTTCAAGAGGTGAGGTGTGATCAGCCTCGAGACGCCTCAGCGGAAATGGGCCTCATCTCGCCTGGAGGGGAGAACCTCCTGGATTTTCTCGAGGTGTGGCAGGTCTTCTCGAGTTACGACGGGGACCACAGGGACCCGCTCTGGTGGCCTCAGGAAAGGCCAGTCCCCATGCGAGTTGCTAGGGGACCTCTCGGGATTCCTCTCCCGTCCATGCCGGGGCCTCAGTCCTTGTGTGGAGTCGGGGCCGGAACCTGAGGATTCCTCTCCAGTGTTGCCATGGATCTTGGGGTGCTTCTGAGTCTCGCCAGGGGAGTCAGGCCTCGTCTCGAGTGGGGGCATGCACGTGCGCTTTCCTCCCTAGCTGCAGCAGTAGTTTCACGCTTCCTGTCACGTGGATCAAGGGATCTGTGGCTTTCCCTCGAGGCTGTCCCTCGAGGCTTTCCCACGAGGCTTTCCCACAGGGCTGTGCCACGTGCCACCTTGGTGTGAGTCGATCCTCGGCGTGAAAGACGAGCCGCTGAAGGGAAAAGAGGTTCCTCTGGAATGGACTGAGACATCTGGGGGACTCTTGGAATGGTGGCACGACCCTGGAGTTCCTCTCGCCGTTCCTGTTGAGAGGGCCTCCTCTTGAGATGCGACGGGAACGCCGGGAACTCTTTCCCGACGAAGCAGGGAAAGGATCCCTCATCTCGAGCTACGAGGCGGAAACGGGGCTCCTCTGGATGTGGGCGGGACCCTCGTGATTCCTCTCGAGTGGAGACGGGTATGTCGGGGAACTTCTTGATTTGCACCAAGGGTGTGAAGGACCCTTTCGAAGTTCCAGAGGTGTGGTGTGATCAGTCTCGAGACGCCTCAGGGGAAATGGGCCTCATCTCGCCTGGAGGGGAGAACCTCCTGGATTTTCTCGAGTTGCGGCAGGTCTTCTCGAGTTACGACGGGGACCTCAGGGACCCGCTCTTGTGGCCTCAGGAAAGGCCAGTCCCCATGCGAGTTGCTAGGGGACCTCTCGGGATTCCTCTCCCGTCCATGCCGGGGCCTCAGTCCTTGTGTGGAGTCGGGGCCGGAACCTGAGGATTCCTCTCCAGTGTTGCCATGGATCTTGGGGTGCTTCTGAGTCTCCCCAGGGGAGTCAGGCCTCGTCTCGAGTGGTGGCATGCACGTGCGCTTTCCTCCCGAGCTGCAGCAGTAGTTTCACGCTTCCTGTCACGTGGATCAAGGGATCTGTGGCTTTCCCTCGAGGCTGTCCCTCGAGGCTTTCCCACGAGGCTTTCCCACAGGGCTGTGCCACGTGCCACCTTGGTGGGAGTCGATCCTCGGCGTGAAAGACGAGCCGGTGAAGGGAAAAGAGGTTCCTCTGGAATGGACTGAGACATCTGGGGGACTCTTGGAATGGTGGCACGACCCTGGAGTTCCTCTCGCCGTTCCTGTTGAGAGGGCCTCCTCTTGAGATGCGACGGGAACGCCGGGAACTCTTTCCCGACGAAGCAGGGAAAGGATCCCTCATCTCGAGCTACGAGGCGGAAACGGGGCTCCTCTGGATGTGGGCGGGACCCTCGTGATTCCTCTCGAGTGGAGACGGGTATGTCGGGGAACTTCTTGATTTGCACCAAGGGTGTGAAGGACCCTTTCGAAGTTCCAGAGGTGAGGTGTGATCAGCCTCGAGACGCCTCAGCGGAAATGGGCCTCATCTCGCCTGGAGGGGAGAACCTCCTGGATTTTCTCGAGTTGCGGCAGGTCTTCTCGAGTTACGACGGGGACCTCAGGGACCCGCTCTGGTGGCCTCAGGAAAGGCCAGTCCCCATGCGAGTTGCTAGGGGACCTCTCGGGATTCCTCTCCCGTCCATGCCGGGGCCTCAGTCCTTGTGTGGAGTCGGGGCCGGAACCTGAGGATTCCTCTCCAGTGTTGCCATGGATCTTGGGGTGCTTCTGAGTCTCGCCAGGGGAGTCAGGCCTCGTCTCGAGTGGGGGCATGCACGTGCGCTTTCCTCCCTAGCTGCAGCAGTAGTTTCACGCTTCCTGTCACGTGGATCAAGGGATCTGTGGCTTTCCCTCGAGGCTGTCCCTCGAGGCTTTCCCACGAGGCTTTCCCACAGGGCTGTGCCACGTGCCACCTTGGTGTGAGTCGATCCTCGGCGTGAAAGACGAGCCGCTGAAGGGAAAAGAGGTTCCTCTGGAATGGACTGAGACATCTGGGGGACTCTTGGAATGGTGGCACGACCCTGGAGTTCCTCTCGCCGTTCCTGTTGAGAGGGCCTCCTCTTGAGATGCGACGGGAACGCCGGGAACTCTTTCCCGACGAAGCAGGGAAAGGATCCCTCATCTCGAGCTACGAGGCGGAAACGGGGCTCCTCTGGATGTGGGCGGGACCCTCGTGATTCCTCTCGAGTGGAGACGGGTATGTCGGGGAACTTCTTGATTTGCACCAAGGGTGTGAAGGACCCTTTCGAAGTTCCAGAGGTGTGGTGTGATCAGTCTCGAGACGCCTCAGGGGAAATGGGCCTCATCTCGCCTGGAGGGGAGAACCTCCTGGATTTTCTCGAGTTGCGGCAGGTCTTCTCGAGTTACGACGGGGACCTCAGGGACCCGCTCTGGTGGCCTCAGGAAAGGCCAGTCCCCATGCGAGTTGCTAGGGGACCTCTCGGGATTCCTCTCCCGTCCATGCCGGGGCCTCAGTCCTTGTGTGGAGTCGGGGCCGGAACCTGAGGATTCCTCTCCAGTGTTGCCATGGATCTTGGGGTGCTTCTGAGTCTCCCCAGGGGAGTCAGGCCTCGTCTCGAGTGGTGGCATGCACGTGCGCTTTCCTCCCGAGCTGCAGCAGTAGTTTCACGCTTCCTGTCACGTGGATCAAGGGATCTGTGGCTTTCCCTCGAGGCTGTCCCTCGAGGCTTTCCCACGAGGCTTTCCCACAGGGCTGTGCCACGTGCCACCTTGGTGTGAGTCGATCCTCGGCGTGAAAGACGAGCCGGTGAAGGGAAAAGAGGTTCCTATGGAATGGACTGAGACATCTGGGGGACTCTTGGAATGGTGGCACGACCCTGGAGTTCCTCTCGCCGTTCCTGTTGAGAGGGCCTCCTCTTGAGATGCGACGGGAACGCCGGGAACTCTTTCCCGACGAAGCAGGGAAAGGATCCCTCATCTCGAGCTACGAGGCGGAAACGGGGCTCCTCTGGATGTGGGCGGGACCCTCGTGATTCCTCTCGAGTGGAGACGGGTATGTCGGGGAACTTCTTGATTTGCACCAAGGGTGTGAAGGACCCTTTCGAAGTTCCAGAGGTGAGGTGTGATCAGCCTCGAGACGCCTCAGCGGAAATGGGCCTCATCTCGCCTGGAGGGGAGAACCTCCTGGATTTTCTCGAGTTGCGGCAGGTCTTCTCGAGTTACGACGGGGACCTCAGGGACCCGCTCTGGTGGCCTCAGGAAAGGCCAGTCCCCATGCGAGTTGCTAGGGGACCTCTCGGGATTCCTCTCCCGTCCATGCCGGGGCCTCAGTCCTTGTGTGGAGTCGGGGCCGGAACCTGAGGATTCCTCTCCAGTGTTGCCATGGATCTTGGGGTGCTTCTGAGTCTCCCCAGGGGAGTCAGGCCTCGTCTCGAGTGGGGGCATGCACGTGCGCTTTCCTCCCGAGCTGCAGCAGTAGTGTCACGCTTCCTGTCACGTGGATCAAGGGATCTGTGGCTTTCCCTCGAGGCTGTCCCTCGAGGCTTTCCCACGAGGCTTTCCCACAGGGCTGTGCCACGTGCCACCTTGGTGTGAGTCGATCCTCGGCGTGAAAGACAAGCCGGTGAAGGGAAAAGAGGTTCCTCTGGAATGGACTGAGACATCTGGGGGACTCTTGGAATGGTGGCACGACCCTGGAGTTCCTCTCGCCGTTCCTGTTGAGAGGGCCTCCTCTTGAGATGCGACGGGAACGCCGGGAACTCTTTCCCGACGAAGCAGGGAAAGGATCCCTCATCTCGAGCTACGAGGCGGAAACGGGGCTCCTCTGGATGTGGGCGGGACCCTCGTGATTCCTCTCGAGTGGAGACGGGTATGTCGGGGAACTTCTTGATTTGCACCAAGGGTGTGAAGGAGCCTTTTGAAGTTCCAGAGGTGAGGTGTGATCAGCCTCGAGACGCCTCAGCGGAAATGGGCCTCATCTCGCCTGGAGGGGAGAACCTCCTGGATTTTCTCGAGGTGCGGCAGGTCTTCTCGAGTTACGACGGGGACCTCAGGGACCCGCTCTGGTGGCCTCAGGAAAGGCCAGTCCCCATGCGAGTTGCTAGGGGACCTCTCGGGATTCCTCTCCCGTCCATGCCGGGGCCTCAGTCCTTGTGTGGAGTCGGGGCCGGAACCTGAGGATTCCTCTCCAGTGTTGCCATGGATCTTGGGGTGCTTCTGAGTCTCCCCAGGGGAGTCAGGCCTCGTCTCGAGTGGTGGCATGCACGTGCGCTTTCCTCCCGAGCTGCAGCAGTAGTGTCACGCTTCCTGTCACATGGATCAAGGGATCTGTGGCTTTCCCTCGAGGCTGTCCCTCGAGGCTTTCCCACGAGGCTTTCCCACAGGGCTGTGCCACGTGCCACCTTGGTGTGAGTCGATCCTCGGCGTGAAAGATGAGCCCGTGAAGGGAAAAGAGGTTCCTCTGGAATGGACTGAGACATCTGGGGGACTCTTGGAATGGTGGCACGACCCTGGAGTTCCTCTCGCCGTTCCTGTTGAGAGGGCCTCCTCTTGAGATGCGACGGGAACGCCGGGAACTCTTTCCCGACGAAGCAGGGAAAGGATCCCTCATCTCGAGCTACGAGGCGGAAACGGGGCTCCTCTGGATGTGGGCGGGACCCTCGTGATTCCTCTCGAGTGGAGACGGGTATGTCGGGGAACTTCTTGATTTGCACCAAGGGTGTGAAGGAGCCTTTCGAAGTTCCAGAGGTGAGGTGTGATCAGCCTCGAGACGCCTCAGCGGAAATGGGCCTCATCTCGCCTGGAGGGGAGAACCTCCTGGATTTTCTCGAGTTGCGGCAGGTCTTCTCGAGTTACGACGGGGACCTCAGGGACCCGCTCTTGTGGCCTCAGGAAAGGCCAGTCCCCATGCGAGTTGCTAGGGGACCTCTCGGGATTCCTCTCCCGTCCATGCCGGGGCCTCAGTCCTTGTGTGGAGTCGGGGCCGGAACCTGAGGATTCCTCTCCAGTGTTGCCATGGATCTTGGGGTGCTTCTGAGTCTCCCCAGGGGAGTCAGGCCTCGTCTCGAGTGGGGGCATGCACGTGCGCTTTCCTCCCGAGCTGCAGCAGTAGTTTCACGCTTCCTGTCACGTGGATCAAGGGATCTGTGGCTTTCCCTCGAGGCTGTCCCTCGAGGCTTTCCCACGAGGCTTTCCCACAGGGCTGTGCCACGTGCCACCTTGGTGTGAGTCAATCCTCGGCGTGAAAGACGAGCCGGTGAAGGGAAAAGAGGTTCCTCTGGAATGGACTGAGACATCTGGGGGACTCTTGGAATGGTGGCACGACCCTGGAGTTCCTCTCGCCGTTCCTGTTGAGAGGGCCTCCTCTTGAGATGCGACGGGAACGCCGGGAACTCTTTCCCGACGAAGCAGGGAAAGGATCCCTCATCTCGAGCTACGAGGCGGAAACGGGGCTCCTCTGGATGTGGGCGGGACCCTCGTGATTCCTCTCGAGTGGAGACGGGTATGTCGGGGAACTTCTTGATTTGCACCAAGGGTGTGAAGGACCCTTTCGAAGTTCCAGAGGTGAGATGTGATCAGCCTCGAGACGCCTCAGCGGAAATGGGCCTCATCTCGCCTGGAGGGGAGAACCTCGTGGATTTTCTCGAGTTGCGGCAGGTCTTCTCGAGTTACGACGGGGACCTCAGGGACCCGCTCTGGTGGCCTCAGGAAAGGCCAGTCCCCATGCGAGTTGCTAGGGGACCTCTCGGGATTCCTCTCCCGTCCATGCCGGGGCCTCAGTCCTTGTGTGGAGTCGGGGCCGGAACCTGAGGATTCCTCTCCAGTGTTGCCATGGATCTTGGGGTGCTTCTGAGTCTCCCCAGGGGAGTCAGGCCTCGTCTCGAGTGGGGGCATGCACGTGCGCTTTCCTCCCGAGCTGCAGCAGTAGTGTCACGCTTCCTGTCACGTGGATCAAGGGATCTGTGGCTTTCCCTCGAGGCTGTCCCTCGAGGCTTTCCCACGAGGCTTTCCCACAGGGCTGTGCCACGTGCCACCTTGGTGTGAGTCGATCCTCGGCGTGAAAGACGAGCCGGTGAAGGGAAAAGAGGTTCCTCTGGAATGGACTGAGACATCTGGGGGACTCTTGGAATGGTGGCACGACCCTGGAGTTCGTCTCGCCGTTCCTGTTGAGAGGGCCTCCTCTTGAGATGCGACGGGAACGCCGGGAACTCTTTCCCGACGAAGCAGGGAAAGGATCCCTCATCTCGAGCTACGAGGCGGAAACGGGGCTCCTCTGGATGTGGGCGGGACCCTCGTGATTCCTCTCGAGTGGAGACGGGTATGTCGGGGAACTTCTTGATTTGCACCAAGGGTGTGAAGGAGCCTTTTGAAGTTCCAGAGGTGAGGTGTGATCAGCCTCGAGACGCCTCAGCGGAAATGGGCCTCATCTCGCCTGGAGGGGAGAACCTCCTGGATTTTCTCGAGGTGCGGCAGGTCTTCTCGAGTTACGACGGGGACCTCAGGGACCCGCTCTGGTGGCCTCAGGAAAGGCCAGTCCCCATGCGAGTTGCTAGGGGACCTCTCGGGATTCCTCTCCCGTCCATGCCGGGGCCTCAGTCCTTGTGTGGAGTCGGGGCCGGAACCTGAGGATTCCTCTCCAGTGTTGCCATGGATCTTGGGGTGCTTCTGAGTCTCGCCAGGGGAGTCAGGCCTCGTCTCGAGTGGGGGCATGCACGTGCGCTTTCCTCCCTAGCTGCAGCAGTAGTTTCACGCTTCCTGTCACGTGGATCAAGGGATCTGTGGCTTTCCCTCGAGGCTGTCCCTCGAGGCTTTCCCACGAGGCTTTCCCACAGGGCTGTGCCACGTGCCACCTTGGTGTGAGTCGATCCTCGGCGTGAAAGACGAGCCGGTGAAGGGAAAAGAGGTTCCTCTGGAATGGACTGAGACATCTGGGGGACTCTTGGAATGGTGGCACGACCCTGGAGTTCCTCTCGCCGTTCCTGTTGAGAGGGCCTCCTCTTGAGATGCGACGGGAACGCCGGGAACTCTTTCCCGACGAAGCAGGGAAAGGATCCCTCATCTCGAGCTACGAGGCGGAAACGGGGCTCCTCTGGATGTGGGCGGGACCCTCGTGATTCCTCTCGAGTGGAGACGGGTATGTCGGGGAACTTCTTGATTTGCACCAAGGGTGTGAAGGACACTTTTGAAGTTCCAGAGGTGAGGTGTGATCAGCCTCGAGACGCCTCAGCGGAAATGGGCCTCATCTCGCCTGGAGGGGAGAACCTCCTGGATTTTCTCGAGGTGCGGCAGGTCTTCTCGAGTTACGACGGGGACCTCAGGGACCCGCTCTGGTGGCCTCAGGAAAGGCCAGTCCCCATGCGAGTTGCTAGGGGACCTCTCGGGATTCCTCTCCCGTCCATGCCGGGGCCTCAGTCCTTGTGTGGATTCGGGGCCGGAACCTGAGGATTCCTCTCCAGTGTTGCCATGGATCTTGGGGTGCTTCTGAGTCTCCCCAGGGGAGTCAGGCCTCGTCTCGAGTGGGGGCATGCACGTGCGCTTTCCTCCCGAGCTGCAGCAGTAGTTTCACGCTTCCTGTCACGTGGATTAAGGGATCTGTGGCTTTCCCTCGAGGCTGTCCCTCGAGGCTTTCCCACGAGGCTTTCCCACAGGGCTGTGCCACGTGCCACCTTGGTGGGAGTCGATCCTCGGCGTGAAAGACGAGCCGGTGAAGGGAAAAGAGGTTCCTCTGGAATGGACTGAGACATCTGGGGGACTCTTGGAATGGTGGCACGACCCTGGAGTTCCTCTCGCCGTTCCTGTTGAGAGGGCCTCCTCTTGAGATGCGACGGGAACGCCGGGAACTCTTTCCCGACGAAGCAGGGAAAGGATCCCTCATCTCGAGCTACGAGGCGGAAACGGGGCTCCTCTGGATGTGGGCGGGACCCTCGTGATTCCTCTCGAGTGGAGACGGGTATGTCGGGGAACTTCTTGATTTGCACCAAGGGTGTGAAGGACCCTTTCGAAGTTCCAGAGGTGAGGTGTGATCAGCCTCGAGACGCCTCAGCGGAAATGGGCCTCATCTCGCCTGGAGGGGAGAACCTCGTGGATTTTCTCGAGTTGCGGCAGGTCTTCTCGAGTTACGACGGGGACCTCAGGGACCCGCTCTGGTGGCCTCAGGAAAGGCCAGTCCCCATGCGAGTTGCTAGGGGACCTCTCGGGATTCCTCTCCCGTCCATGCCGGGGCCTCAGTCCTTGTGTGGAGTCGGGGCCGGAACCTGAGGATTCCTCTCCAGTGTTGCCATGGATCTTGGGGTGCTTCTGAGTCTCCCCAGGGGAGTCAGGCCTCGTCTCGAGTGGGGGCATGCACGTGCGCTTTCCTCCCGCGCTGCAGCAGTAGTGTCACGCTTCCTGTCACGTGGATCAAGGGATCTGTGGCTTTCCCTCGAGGCTGTCCCTCGAGGCTTTCCCACGAGGCTTTCCCACAGGGCTGTGCCACGTGCCACCTTGGTGTGAGTCGATCCTCGGCGTGAAAGACGAGCCGGTGAAGGGAAAAGAGGTTCCTCTGGAATGGACTGAGACATCTGGGGGACTCTTGGAATGGTGGCACGACCCTGGAGTTCCTCTCGCCGTTCCTGTTGAGAGGGCCTCCTCTTGAGATGCGACGGGAACGCCGGGAACTCTTTCCCGACGAAGCAGGGAAAGGATCCCTCATCTCGAGCTACGAGGCGGAAACGGGGCTCCTCTGGATGTGGGCGGGACCCTCGTGATTCCTCTCGAGTGGAGACGGCTAGGTCGGGGAACTTCTTGATTTGCACCAAGGGTGTGAAGGACCCTTTCGAAGTTCCAGAGGTGAGGTGTGATCAGCCTCGAGACGCCTCAGCGGAAATGGGCCTCATCTCGCCTGGAGGGGAGAACCTCCTGGATTTTCTCGAGTTGCGGCAGGTCTTCTCGAGTTACGACGGGGAACTCAGGGACCCGCTCTGGTGGCCTCAGGAAAGGCCAGTCCCCATGCGAGTTGCTAGGGGACCTCTCGGGATTCCTCTCCCGTCCATGCCGGGGCCTCAGTCCTTGTGTGGAGTTGGGGCCGGAACCTGAGGATTCCTCTCCAGTGTTGCCATGGATCTTGGGGTGCTTCTGAGTCTCCCCAGGGGAGTCAGGCCTCGTCTCGAGTGGGGGCATGCACGTGCGCTTTCCTCCCGAGCTGCAGCAGTAGTGTCACGCTTCCTGTCACGTGGATCAAGGGATCTGTGGCTTTCCCTCGAGGCTGTCCCTCGAGGCTTTCCCACGAGGCTTTCCCACAGGGCTGTGCCACGTGCCACCTTGGTGTGAGTCGATCCTCGGCGTGAAAGACAAGGCGGTGAAGGGAAAAGAGGTTCCTCTGGAATGGACTGAGACATCTGGGGGACTCTTGGAACGGTGGCACGACCCTGGAGTTCCTCTCGCCTTTCCTGTTGAGAGGGCCTCCTCTTGAGATGCGACGGGAATGCCGGGAACTCTTTCCCGACGAAGCAGGGAAAGGATCCCTCATCTCGAGCTACGAGGCGGAAACGGGGCTCCTCTGGATGTGGGCGGGACCCACGTGATTCCTCTCGAGTGGAGACGGCTAGGTCGGGGAACTTCTTGATTTGCACCAAGGGTGTGTAGGACCCTTTCGAAGTTCCAGAGGTGAGGTGTGATCAGCCTCGAGACGCCTCAGCGGAAATGGGCCTCATCTCGCCTGGAGGGGAGAACCTCCTGGATTTTCTCGAGTTGCGGCAGGTCTTCTCGAGTTACGACGGGGACCACAGGGACCCGCTCTGGTGGCCTCAGGAAAGGCCAGTCCCCATGCGAGTTGCTAGGGGACCACTCGGGATTCCTCTCCCGTCCATGCCGGGGCCTCAGTCCTTGTGTGGAGTCTTGGCCGGAACCTGAGGATTCCTCTCCAGTGTTGCCATGGATCTTGGGGTGCTTCTGAGTCTCCCCAGGGGAGTCAGGCCTCGTCTCGAGTGGGGGCATGCACGTGCGCTTTCCTCCCGAGCTGCAGCAGTAGTGTCACGCTTCCTGTCACGTGGATCAAGGGATCTGTGGCTTTCCCTCGAGGCTGTCCCTCGAGGCTTTCCCACGAGGCTTTCCCACAGGGCTGTGCCACGTGCCACCTTGGTGTGAGTCGATCCTCGGCGTGAAAGACGAGCCGGTGAAGGGAAAAGAGGTTCCTCTGGAATGGACTGAGACATCTGGGGGACTCTTGGAATGGTGGCACGACCCTGGAGTTCCTCTCGCCGTTCCTGTTGAGAGGGCCTCCTCTTGAGATGCGACGGGAACGCCGGGAACTCTTTCCCGACGAAGCAGGGAAAGGATCCCTCACCTCGAGCTACGAGGCGGAAACGGGGCTCCTCTGGATGTGGGCGGGACCCTCGTGATTCCTCTCGAGTGGAGACGGGTATGTCGGGGAACTTCTTGATTTGCACCAAGGGTGTGAAGGACCCTTTCGAAGTTCCAGAGGTGAGGTGTGATCAGCCTCGAGACGCCTCAGCGGAAATGGGCCTCATCTCGCCTGGAGGGGAGAACCTCCTGGATTTTCTCGAGTTGCGGCAGGTCTTCTCGAGTTACGACGGGGACCTCAGGGACCCGCTCTGGTGGCCTCAGGAAAGGCCAGTCCCCATGCGAGTTGCTAGGGGACCTCTCGGGATTCCTCTCCCGTCCATGCCGGGGCCTCAGTCCTTGTGTGGGTCGGGGCCGGAACCTGAGGATTCCTCTCCAGTGTTGCCATGGATCTTGGGGTGCTTCTGAGTCTCCCCAGGGGAGTCAGGCCTCGTCTCGAGTGGGGGCATGCACGTGCGCTTTCCTCCCGAGCTGCAGCAGTAGTGTCACGCTTCCTGTCACGTGGATCAAGGGATCTGTGGCTTTCCCTCGAGGCTGTCCCTCGAGGCTTTCCCACGAGGCTTTCCCACAGGGCTGTGCCACGTGCCACCTTGGTGTGAGTCGATCCTCGGCGTGAAAGACGAGCCGGTGAAGGGAAAAGAGGTTCCTCTGGAATGGACTGAGACATCTGGGGGACTCTTGGAATGGTGGCACGACCCTGGAGTTCCTCTCGCCGTTCCTGTTGAGAGGGCCTCCTCTTGAGATGCGACGGGAACGCCGGGAACTCTTTCCCGACGAAGCAGGGAAAGGATCCCTCATCTCGAGCTACGAGGCGGAAACGGGGCTCCTCTGGATGTGGGCGGGACCCTCGTGATTCCTCTCGAGTGGAGACGGGTATGTCGGGGAACTTCTTGATTTGCACCAAGGGTGTGAAGGACCCTTTCGAAGTTCCAGAGGTGAGGTGTGATCAGCCTCGAGACGCCTCAGCGGAAATGGGCCTCATCTCGCCTGGAGGGGAGAACCTCCTGGATTTTCTCGAGTTGCGGCAGGTCTTCTCGAGTTACGACGGGGACCTCAGGGACCCGCTCTGGTGGCCTCAGGAAAGGCCAGTCCCCATGCGAGTTGCTAGGGGACCTCTCGGGATTCCTCTCCCGTCCATGCCGGGGCCTCAGTCCTTGTGTGGAGTCGGGGCCGGAACCTGAGGATTCCTCTCCAGTGTTGCCATGGATCTTGGGGTGCTTCTGAGTCTCCCCAGGGGAGTCAGGCCTCGTCTCGAGTGGGGGCATGCACGTGCGCTTTCCTCCCGAGCTGCAGCAGTAGTGTCACGCTTCCTGTCACGTGGATCAAGGGATCTGTGGCTTTCCCTCGAGGCTGTCCCTCGAGGCTTTCCCACGAGGCTTTCCCACAGGGCTGTGCCACGTGCCACCTTGGTGGGAGTCGATCCTCGGCGTGAAAGACGAGCCGGTGAAGGGAAAAGAGGTTCCTCTGGAATGGACTGAGACATCTGGGGGACTCTTGGAATGGTGGCACGACCCTGGAGTTCCTCTCGCCGTTCCTGTTGAGAGGGCCTCCTCTTGAGATGCGACGGGAACGCCGGGAACTCTTTCCCGACGAAGCAGGGAAAGGATCCCTCATCTCGAGCTACGAGGCGGAAACGGGGCTCCTCTGGATGTGGGCGGGACCCTCGTGATTCCTCTCGAGTGGAGACGGGTATGTCGGGGAACTTCTTGATTTGCACCAAGGGTGTGAAGGAGCCTTTTGAAGTTCCAGAGGTGAGGTGTGATCAGCCTCGAGACGCCTCAGCGGAAATGGGCCTCATCTCGCCTGGAGGGGAGAACCTCCTGGATTTTCTCGAGGTGCGGCAGGTCTTCTCGAGTTACGACGGGGACCTCAGGGACCCGCTCTGGTGGCCTCAGGAAAGGCCAGTCCCCATGCGAGTTGCTAGGGGACCTCTCGGGATTCCTCTCCCGTCCATGCCGGGGCCTCAGTCCTTGTGTGGAGTCGGGGCCGGAACCTGAGGATTCCTCTCCAGTGTTGCCATGGATCTTGGGGTGCTTCTGAGTCTCGCCAGGGGAGTCAGGCCTCGTCTTGAGTGGGGGCATGCACGTGCGCTTTCCTCCCTAGCTGCAGCAGTAGTTTCACGCTTCCTGTCACGTGGATCAAGGGATCTGTGGCTTTCCCTCGAGGCTGTCCCTCGAGGCTTTCCCACGAGGCTTTCCCACAGGGCTGTGCCACGTGCCACCTTGGTGTGAGTCGATCCTCGGCGTGAAAGACGAGCCGGTGAAGGGAAAAGAGGTTCCTCTGGAATGGACTGAGACATCTGGGGGACTCTTGGAATGGTGGCACGACCCTGGAGTTCCTCTCGCCGTTCCTGTTGAGAGGGCCTCCTCTTGAGATGCGACGGGAACGCCGGGAACTCTTTCCCGACGAAGCAGGGAAAGGATCCCTCATCTCGAGCTACGAGGCGGAAACGGGGCTCCTCTGGATGTGGGCGGGACCCTCGTGATTCCTCTCGAGTGGAGACGGGTATGTCGGGGAACTTCTTGATTTGCACCAAGGGTGTGAAGGACACTTTTGAAGTTCCAGAGGTGAGGTGTGATCAGCCTCGAGACGCCTCAGCGGAAATGGGCCTCATCTCGCCTGGAGGGGAGAACCTCCTGGATTTTCTCGAGGTGCGGCAGGTCTTCTCGAGTTACGACGGGGACCTCAGGGACCCGCTCTGGTGGCCTCAGGAAAGGCCAGTCCCCATGCGAGTTGCTAGGGGACCTCTCGGGATTCCTCTCCCGTCCATGCCGGGGCCTCAGTCCTTGTGTGGAGTCGGGGCCGGAACCTGAGGATTCCTCTCCAGTGTTGCCATGGATCTTGGGGTGCTTCTGAGTCTCGCCAGGGGAGTCAGGCCTCGTCTCGAGTGGGGGCATGCACGTGCGCTTTCCTCCCGAGCTGCAGCAGTAGTTTCACGCTTCCTGTCACGTGGATCAAGGGATCTGTGGCTTTCCCTCGAGGCTGTCCCTCGAGGCTTTCCCACGAGGCTTTCCCACAGGGCTGTGCCACGTGCCACCTTGGTGGGAGTCGATCCTCGGCGTGAAAGACGAGCCGGTGAAGGGAAAAGAGGTTCCTCTGGAATGGACTGAGACATCTGGGGGACTCTTGGAATGGTGGCACGACCCTGGAGTTCCTCTCGCCGTTCCTGTTGAGAGGGCCTCCTCTTGAGATGCGACGGGAACGCCGGGAACTCTTTCCCGACGAAGCAGGGAAAGGATCCCTCATCTCGAGCTACGAGGCGGAAACGGGTCTCCTCTGGATGTGGGCGGGACCCTCGTGATTCCTCTCGAGTGGAGACGGGTATGTCGGGGAACTTCTTGATTTGCACCAAGGGTGTGAAGGACCCTTTCGAAGTTCCAGAGGTGAGGTGTGATCAGCCTCGAGACGCCTCAGCGGAAATGGGCCTCATCTCGCCTGGAGGGGAGAACCTCCTGGATTTTCTCGAGATGCGGCAGGTCTTCTCGAGTTACGACGGGGACCTCAGGGACCCGCTCTGGTGGCCTCAGGAAAGGCCAGTCCCCATGCGAGTTGCTAGGGGACCTCTCGGGATTCCTCTCCCGTCCATGCCGGGGCCTCAGTCCTTGTGTGGAGTCGGGGCCGGAACCTGAGGATTCCTCTCCAGTGTTGCCATGGATCTTGGGGTGCTTCTGAGTCTCCCCAGGGGAGTCAGGCCTCGTCTCGAGTGGGGGCATGCACGTGCGCTTTCCTCCCGAGCTGCAGCAGTAGTGTCACGCTTCCTGTCACGTGGATCAAGGGATCTGTGGCTTTCCCTCGAGGCTGTCCCTCGAGGCTTTCCCACGAGGCTTTCCCACAGGGCTGTGCCACGTGCCACCTTGGTGTGAGTCGATCCTCGGCGTGAAAAACGAGCCCGTGAAGGGAAAAGAGGTTCCTCTATAATGGACTGAGACATCTGGGGGACTCTTGGAATGGTGGCACGACCCTGGAGTTCCTCTCGCCGTTCCTGTTGAGAGGGCCTCCTCTTGAGATGCGACGGGAACGCCGGGAACTCTTTCCCGACGAAGCAGGGAAAGGATCCCTCATCTCGAGCTACGAGGCGGAAACGGGGCTCCTCTGGATGTGGGCGGGACCCTCGTGATTCCTCTCGAGTGGAGACGGCTAGGTCGGGGAACTTCTTGATTTGCACCAAGGGTGTGAAGGAGCCTTTTGAAGTTCCAGAGGTGAGGTGTGATCAGCCTCGAGACGCCTCAGCGGAAATGGGCCTCATCTCGCCTGGAGGGGAGAACCTCCTGGATTTTCTCGAGTTGCGGCAGGTCTTCTCGAGTTACGACGGGGAACTCAGGGACCCGCTCTGGTGGCCTCAGGAAAGGCCAGTCCCCATGCGAGTTGCTAGGGGACCTCTCGGGATTCCTCTCCCGTCCATGCCGGGGCCTCAGTCCTTGTGTGGAGTTGGGGCCGGAACCTGAGGATTCCTCTCCAGTGTTGCCATGGATCTTGGGGTGCTTCTGAGTCTCCCCAGGGGAGTCAGGCCTCGTCTCGAGTGGGTGCATGCACGTGCGCTTTCCTCCCGAGCTGCAGCAGTAGTGTCACGCTTCCTGTCACGTGGATCAAGGGATCTGTGGCTTTCCCTCGAGGCTGTCCCTCGAGGCTTTCCCACGAGGCTTTCCCACAGGGCTGTGCCACGTGCCACCTTGGTGTGAGTCGATCCTCGGCGTGAAAGACAAGGCGGTGAAGGGAAAAGAGGTTCCTCTGGAATGGACTGAGACATCTGGGGGACTCTTGGAACAGTGGCACGACCCTGGAGTTCCTCTCGCCTTTCCTGTTGAGAGGGCCTCCTCTTGAGATGCGACGGGAATGCCGGGAACTCTTTCCCGACGAAGCAGGGAAAGGATCCCTCATCTCGAGCTACGAGGCGGAAACGGGGCTCCTCTGGATGTGGGCGGGACCCACGTGATTCCTCTCGAGTGGAGACGGCTAGGTCGGGGAACTTCTTGATTTGCACCAAGGGTGTGTAGGACCCTTTCGAAGTTCCAGAGGTGAGGTGTGATCAGCCTCGAGACGCCTCAGCGGAAATGGGCCTCATCTCGCCTGGAGGGGAGAACCTCCTGGATTTTCTCGAGTTGCGGCAGGTCTTCTCGAGTTACGACGGGGACCACAGGGACCCGCTCTGGTGGCCTCAGGAAAGGCCAGTCCCCATGCGAGTTGCTAGGGGACCACTCGGGATTCCTCTCCCGTCCATGCCGGGGCCTCAGTCCTTGTGTGGAGTCTTGGCCGGAACCTGAGGATTCCTCTCCAGTGTTGCCATGGATCTTGGGGTGCTTCTGAGTCTCCCCAGGGGAGTCAGGCCTCGTCTCGAGTGGGGGCATGCACGTGCGCTTTCCTCCCGTGCTGCAGCAGTAGTGTCACGCTTCCTGTCACGTGGATCAAGGGATCTGTGGCTTTCCCTCGAGGCTGTCCCTCGAGGCTTTCCCACGAGGCTTTCCCACAGGGCTGTGCCACGTGCCACCTTGGTGGGAGTCGATCCTCGGCGTGAAAGACGAGCCGGTGAAGGGAAAAGAGGTTCCTCTGGAATGGACTGAGACATCTGGGGGACTCTTGGAATGGTGGCACGACCCTGGAGTTCCTCTCGCCGTTCCTGTTGAGAGGGCCTCCTCTTGAGATGCGACGGGAACGCCGGGAACTCTTTCCCGACGAAGCAGGGAAAGGATCCCTCACCTCGAGCTACGAGGCGGAAACGGGGCTCCTCTGGATGTGGGCGGGACCCTCGTGATTCCTCTCGAGTGGAGACGGGTATGTCGGGGAACTTCTTGATTTGCACCAAGGGTGTGAAGGACCCTTTCGAAGTTCCAGAGGTGAGGTGTGATCAGCCTCGAGACGCCTCAGCGGAAATGGGCCTCATCTCGCCTGGAGGGGAGAACCTCCTGGATTTTCTCGAGTTGCGGCAGGTCTTCTCGAGTTACGACGGGGACCTCAGGGACCCGCTCTGGTGGCCTCAGGAAAGGCCAGTCCCCATGCGAGTTGCTAGGGGACCTCTCGGGATTCCTCTCCCGTCCATGCCGGGGCCTCAGTCCTTGTGTAGGTCGGGGCCGGAACCTGAGGATTCCTCTCCAGTGTTGCCATGGATCTTGGGGTGCTTCTGAGTCTCCCCAGGGGAGTCAGGCCTCGTCTCGAGTGGGGGCATGCACGTGCGCTTTCCTCCCGAGCTGCAGCAGTAGTGTCACGCTTCCTGTCACGTGGATCAAGGGATCTGTGGCTTTCCCTCGAGGCTGTCCCTCGAGGCTTTCCCACGAGGCTTTCCCACAGGGCTGTGCCACGTGCCACCTTGGTGTGAGTCGATCCTCGGCGTGAAAGACGAGCCGGTGAAGGGAAAAGAGGTTCCTCTGGAATGGACTGAGACATCTGGGGGACTCTTGGAATGGTGGCACGACCCTGGAGTTCCTCTCGCCGTTCCTGTTGAGAGGGCCTCCTCTTGAGATGCGACGGGAACGCCGGGAACTCTTTCCCGACGAAGCAGGGAAAGGATCCCTCATCTCGAGCTACGAGGCGGAAACGGGGCTCCTCTGGATGTGGGCGGGACCCTCGTGATTCCTCTCGAGTGGAGACGGGTATGTCGGGGAACTTCTTGATTTGCACCAAGGGTGTGAAGGACCCTTTCGAAGTTCCAGAGGTGAGGTGTGATCAGCCTCGAGACGCCTCAGCGGAAATGGGCCTCATCTCGCCTGGAGGGGAGAACCTCCTGGATTTTCTCGAGTTGCGGCAGGTCTTCTCGAGTTACGACGGGGACCTCAGGGACCCGCTCTGGTGGCCTCAGGAAAGGCCAGTCCCCATGCGAGTTGCTAGGGGACCTCTCGGGATTCCTCTCCCGTCCATGCCGGGGCCTCAGTCCTTGTGTGGAGTCGGGGCCGGAACCTGAGGATTCCTCTCCAGTGTTGCCATGGATCTTGGGGTGCTTCTGAGTCTCCCCAGGGGAGTCAGGCCTCGTCTCGAGTGGGGGCATGCACGTGCGCTTTCCTCCCGAGCTGCAGCAGTAGTGTCACGCTTCCTGTCACGTGGATCAAGGGATCTGTGGCTTTCCCTCGAGGCTGTCCCTCGAGGCTTTCCCACGAGGCTTTCCCACAGGGCTGTGCCACGTGCCACCTTGGTGTGAGTCGATCCTCGGCGTGAAAGACGAGCCGGTGAAGGGAAAAGAGGTTCCTCTGGAATGGACTGAGACATCTGGGGGACTCTTGGAATGGTGGCACGACCCTGGAGTTCCTCTCGCCGTTCCTGTTGAGAGGGCCTCCTCTTGAGATGCGACGGGAACGCCGGGAACTCTTTCCCGACGAAGCAGGGAAAGGATCCCTCATCTCGAGCTACGAGGCGGAAACGGGGCTCCTCTGGATGTGGGCGGGACCCTCGTGATTCCTCTCGAGTGGAGACGGGTATGTCGGGGAACTTCTTGATTTGCACCAAGGGTGTGAAGGAGCCTTTTGAAGTTCCAGAGGTGAGGTGTGATCAGCCTCGAGACGCCTCAGCGGAAATGGGCCTCATCTCGCCTGGAGGGGAGAACCTCCTGGATTTTCTCGAGGTGCGGCAGGTCTTCTCGAGTTACGACGGGGACCTCAGGGACCCGCTCTGGTGGCCTCAGGAAAGGCCAGTCCCCATGCGAGTTGCTAGGGGACCTCTCGGGATTCCTCTCCCGTCCATGCCGGGGCCTCAGTCCTTGTGTGGAGTCGGGGGCCGGAACCTGAGGATTCCTCTCCAGTGTTGCCATGGATCTTGGGGTGCTTCTGAGTCTCGCCAGGGGAGTCAGGCCTCGTCTCGAGTGGGGGCATGCACGTGCGCTTTCCTCCCTAGCTGCAGCAGTAGTTTCACGCTTCCTGTCACGTGGATCAAGGGATCTGTGGCTTTCCCTCGAGGCTGTCCCTCGAGGCTTTCCCACGAGGCTTTCCCACAGGGCTGTGCCACGTGCCACCTTGGTGTGAGTCGATCCTCGGCGTGAAAGACGAGCCGGTGAAGGGAAAAGAGGTTCCTCTGGAATGGACTGAGACATCTGGGGGACTCTTGGAATGGTGGCACGACCCTGGAGTTCCTCTCGCCGTTCCTGTTGAGAGGGCCTCCTCTTGAGATGCGACAGGAACGCCGGGAACTCTTTCCCGACGAAGCAGGGAAAGGATCCCTCATCACGAGCTAAGAGGCGGAAACGGGGCTCCTCTGGATGTGGGCGGGACCCTCGTGATTCCTCTCGAGTGGAGACGGGTATGTCGGGGAACTTCTTGATTTGCACCAAGGGTGTGAAGGACCCTTTCGAAGTTCCAGAGGTGTGGTGTGATCAGTCTCGAGACGCCTCAGGGGAAATGGGCCTCATCTCGCCTGGAGGGGAGAACCTCCTGGATTTTCTCGAGTTGCGGCAGGTCTTCTCGAGTTACGACGGGGACCTCAGGGACCCGCTCTGGTGGCCTCAGGAAAGGCCAGTCCCCATGCGAGTTGCTAGGGGACCTCTCGGGATTCCTCTCCCGTCCATGCCGGGGCCTCAGTCCTTGTGTGGAGTCGGGGCCGGAACCTGAGGATTCCTCTCCAGTGTTGCCATGGATCTTGGGGTGCTTCTGAGTCTCCCCAGGGGAGTCAGGCCTCGTCTCGAGTGGTGGCATGCACGTGCGCTTTCCTCCCGAGCTGCAGCAGTAGTGTCACGCTTCCTGTCACATGGATCAAGGAATCTGTGGCTTTCCCTCGAGGCTGTCCCTCGAGGCTTTCCCACGAGGCTTTCCCACAGGGCTGTGCCACGTGCCACCTTGGTGTGAGTCGATCCTCGGCGTGAAAGACGAGCCCGTGAAGGGAAAAGAGGTTCCTCTGGAATGGACTGAGACATCTGGGGGACTCTTGGAATGGTGGCACGACCCTGGAGTTCCTCTCGCCGTTCCTGTTGAGAGGGCCTCCTCTTGAGATGCGACGGGAACGCCGGGAACTCTTTCCCGACGAAGCAGGGAAAGGATCCCTCATCTCGAGCTACGAGGCGGAAACGGGGCTCCTCTGGATGTGGGCGGGACCCTCGTGATTCCTCTCGAGTGGAGACGGGTATGTCGGGGAACTTCTTGATTTGCACCAAGGGTGTGAAGGAGCCTTTCGAAGTTCCAGAGGTGAGGTGTGATCAGCCTCGAGACGCCTCAGCGGAAATGGGCCTCATCTCGGCTGGAGGGGAGAACCTCCTGGATTTTCTCGAGTTGCGGCAGGTCTTCTCGAGTTACGACGGGGACCTCAGGGACCCGCTCTGGTGGCCTCAGGAAAGGCCAGTCCCCATGCGAGTTGCTAGGGGACCTCTCGGGATTCCTCTCCCGTCCATGCCGGGGCCTCAGTCCTTGTGTGGAGTCGGGGCCGGAACCTGAGGATTCCTCTCCAGTGTTGCCATGGATCTTGGGGTGCTTCTGAGTCTCCCCAGGGGAGTCAGGCCTCGTCTCGAGTGGGGGCATGCACGTGCGCTTTCCTCCCGAGCTGCAGCAGTAGTGTCACGCTTCCTGTCACGTGGATCAAGGGATCTGTGGCTTTCCCTCGAGGCTGTCCCTCGAGGCTTTCCCACGAGGCTTTCCCACAGGGCTGTGCCACGTGCCACCTTGGTGTGAGTCGATCCTCGGCGTGAAAGACGAGCCGGTGAAGGGAAAAGAGGTTCCTCTGGAATGGACTGAGACATCTGGGGGACTCTTGGAATGGTGGCACGACCCTGGAGTTCCTCTCGCCGTTCCTGTTGAGAGGGCCTCCTCTTGAGATGCGACGGGAACGCCGGGAACTCTTTCCCGACGAAGCAGGGAAAGGATCCCTCATCTCGAGCTACGAGGCGGAAACGGGGCTCCTCTGGATGTGGGCGGGACCCTCGTGATTCCTCTCGAGTGGAGACGGGTATGTCGGGGAACTTCTTGATTTGCACCAAGGGTGTGAAGGAGCCTTTTGAAGTTCCAGAGGTGAGGTGTGATCAGCCTCGAGACGCCTCAGCGGAAATGGGCCTCATCTCGCCTGGAGGGGAGAACCTCCTGGATTTTCTCGAGGTGCGGCAGGTCTTCTCGAGTTACGACGGGGACCTCAGGGACCCGCTCTGGTGGCCTCAGGAAAGGCCAGTCCCCATGCGAGTTGCTAGGGGACCTCTCGGGATTCCTCTCCCGTCCATGCCGGGGCCTCAGTCCTTGTGTGGAGTCGGGGCCGGAACCTGAGGATTCCTCTCCAGTGTTGCCATGGATCTTGGGGTGCTTCTGAGTCTCGCCAGGGGAGTCAGGCCTCGTCTCGAGTGGGGGCATGCACGTGCGCTTTCCTCCCTAGCTGCAGCAGTAGTTTCACGCTTCCTGTCACGTGGATCAAGGGATCTGTGGCTTTCCCTCGAGGCTGTCCCTCGAGGCTTTCCCACGAGGCTTTCCCACAGGGCTGTGCCACGTGCCACCTTGGTGTGAGTCGATCCTCGGCGTGAAAGACGAGCCGGTGAAGGGAAAAGAGGTTCCTCTGGAATGGACTGAGACATCTGGGGGACTCTTGGAATGGTGGCACGACCCTGGAGTTCCTCTCGCCGTTCCTGTTGAGAGGGCCTCCTCTTGAGATGCGACGGGAACGCCGGGAACTCTTTCCCGACGAAGCAGGGAAAGGATCCCTCATCTCGAGCTACGAGGCGGAAACGGGGCTCCTCTGGATGTGGGCGGGACCCTCGTGATTCCTCTCGAGTGGAGACGGGTATGTCGGGGAACTTCTTGATTTGCACCAAGGGTGTGAAGGACACTTTTGAAGTTCCAGAGGTGAGGTGTGATCAGCCTCGAGACGCCTCAGCGGAAATGGGCCTCATCTCGCCTGGAGGGGAGAACCTCCTGGATTTTCTCGAGGTGCGGCAGGTCTTCTCGAGTTACGACGGGGACCTCAGGGACCCGCTCTGGTGGCCTCAGGAAAGGCCAGTCCCCATGCGAGTTGCTAGGGGACCTCTCGGGATTCCTCTCCCGTCCATGCCGGGGCCTCAGTCCTTGTGTGGATTCGGGGCCGGAACCTGAGGATTCCTCTCCAGTGTTGCCATGGATCTTGGGGTGCTTCTGAGTCTCCCCAGGGGAGTCAGGCCTCGTCTCGAGTGGGGGCATGCACGTGCGCTTTCCTCCCGAGCTGCAGCAGTAGTTTCACGCTTCCTGTCACGTGGATCAAGGGATCTGTGGCTTTCCCTCGAGGCTGTCCCTCGAGGCTTTCCCACGAGGCTTTCCCACAGGGCTGTGCCACGTGCCACCTTGGTGGGAGTCGATCCTCGGCGTGAAAGACGAGCCGGTGAAGGGAAAAGAGGTTCCTCTGGAATGGACTGAGACATCTGGGGGACTCTTGGAATGGTGGCACGACCCTGGAGTTCCTCTCGCCGTTCCTGTTGAGAGGGCCTCCTCTTGAGATGCGACGGGAACGCCGGGAACTCTTTCCCGACGAAGCAGGGAAAGGATCCCTCATCTCGAGCTACGAGGCGGAAACGGGGCTCCTCTGGATGTGGGCGGGACCCTCGTGATTCCTCTCGAGTGGAGACGGGTATGTCGGGGAACTTCTTGATTTGCACCAAGGGTGTGAAGGACCCTTTCGAAGTTCCAGAGGTGAGGTGTGATCAGCCTCGAGACGCCTCAGCGGAAATGGGCCTCATCTCGCCTGGAGGGGAGAACCTCCTGGATTTTCTCGAGATGCGGCAGGTCTTCTCGAGTTACGACGGGGACCTCAGGGACCCGCTCTGGTGGCCTCAGGAAAGGCCAGTCCCCATGCGAGTTGCTAGGGGACCTCTCGGGATTCCTCTCCCGTCCATGCCGGGGCCTCAGTCCTTGTGTGGAGTCGGGGCCGGAACCTGAGGATTCCTCTCCAGTGTTGCCATGGATCTTGGGGTGCTTCTGAGTCTCCCCAGGGGAGTCAGGCCTCGTCTCGAGTGGTGGCATGCACGTGCGCTTTCCTCCCGAGCTGCAGCAGTAGTGTCACGCTTCCTGTCACGTGGATCAAGGGATCTGTGGCTTTCCCTCGAGGCTGTCCCTCGAGGCTTTCCCACGAGGCTTTCCCACAGGGCTGTGCCACGTGCCACCTTGGTGTGAGTCGATCCTCGGCGTGAAAGACGAGCCCGTGAAGGGAAAAGAGGTTCCTCTGGAATGGACTGAGACATCTGGGGGACTCTTGGAATGGTGGCACGACCCTGGAGTTCCTCTCGCCGTTCCTGTTGAGAGGGCCTCCTCTTGAGATGCGACGGGAACGCCGGGAACTCTTTCCCGACGAAGCAGGGAAAGGATCCCTCATCTCGAGCTACGAGGCGGAAACGGGGCTCCTCTGGATGTGGGCGGGACCCTCGTGATTCCTCTCGAGTGGAGACGGGTATGTCGGGGAACTTCTTGATTTGCACCAAGGGTGTGAAGGAGCCTTTCGAAGTTCCAGAGGTGAGGTGTGATCAGCCTCGAGACGCCTCAGCGGAAATGGGCCTCATCTCGCCTGGAGGGGAGAACCTCCTGGATTTTCTCGAGTTGCGGCAGGTCTTCTCGAGTTACGACGGGGACCTCAGGGACCCGCTCTTGTGGCCTCAGGAAAGGCCAGTCCCCATGCGAGTTGCTAGGGGACCTCTCGGGATTCCTCTCCCGTCCATGCCGGGGCCTCAGTCCTTGTGTGGAGTCGGGGCCGGAACCTGAGGATTCCTCTCCAGTGTTGCCATGGATCTTGGGGTGCTTCTGAGTCTCCCCAGGGGAGTCAGGCCTCGTCTCGAGTGGTGGCATGCACGTGCGCTTTCCTCCCGAGCTGCAGCAGTAGTGTCACGCTTCCTGTCACGTGGATCAAGGGATCTGTGGCTTTCCCTCGAGGCTGTCCCTCGAGGCTTTCCCACGAGGCTTTCCCACAGGGCTGTGCCACGTGCCACCTTGGTGTGAGTCGATCCTCGGCGTGAAAGACGAGCCCGTGAAGGGAAAAGAGGTTCCTCTGGAATGGACTGAGACATCTGGGGGACTCTTGGAATGGTGGCACGACCCTGGAGTTCCTCTCGCCGTTCCTGTTGAGAGGGCCTCCTCTTGAGATGCGACGGGAACGCCGGGAACTCTTTCCCGACGAAGCAGGGAAAGGATCCCTCATCTCGAGCTACGAGGCGGAAACGGGGCTCCTCTGGATGTGGGCGGGACCCTCGTGATTCCTCTCGAGTGGAGACGGGTATGTCGGGGAACTTCTTGATTTGCACCAAGGGTGTGTAGGACCCTTTCGAAGTTCCAGAGGTGAGGTGTGATCAGCCTCGAGACGCCTCAGCGGAAATGGGCCTCATCTCGCCTGGAGGGGAGAACCTCCTGGATTTTCTCGAGATGCGGCAGGTCTTCTCGAGTTACGACGGGGACCTCAGGGACCCGCTCTGGTGGCCTCAGGAAAGGCCAGTCCCCATGCGAGTTGCTAGGGGACCTCTCGGGATTCCTCTCCCGTCCATGCCGGGGCCTCAGTCCTTGTGTGGAGTCGGGGCCGGAACCTGAGGATTCCTCTCCAGTGTTGCCATGGATCTTGGGGTGCTTCTGAGTCTCCCCAGGGGAGTCAGGCCTCGTCTCGAGTGGGGGCATGCACGTGCGCTTTCCTCCCGAGCTGCAGCAGTAGTGTCACGCTTCCTGTCACGTGGATCAAGGGATCTGTGGCTTTCCCTCGAGGCTGTCCCTCGAGGCTTTCCCACGAGGCTTTCCCACAGGGCTGTGCCACGTGCCACCTTGGTGGGAGTCGATCCTCGGCGTGAAAGACGAGCCGGTGAAGGGAAAAGAGGTTCCTCTGGAATGGACTGAGACATCTGGGGGACTCTTGGAATGGTGGCACGACCCTGGAGTTCCTCTCGCCGTTCCTGTTGAGAGGGCCTCCTCTTGAGATGCGACGGGAACGCCGGGAACTCTTTCCCGACGAAGCAGGGAAAGGATCCCTCATCTCGAGCTACGAGGCGGAAACGGGGCTCCTCTGGATGTGGGCGGGACCCTCGTGATTCCTCTCGAGTGGAGACGGGTATGTCGGGGAACTTCTTGATTTGCACCAAGGGTGTGAAGGAGCCTTTTGAAGTTCCAGAGGTGAGGTGTGATCAGCCTCGAGACGCCTCAGCGGAAATGGGCCTCATCTCGCCTGGAGGGGAGAACCTCCTGGATTTTCTCGAGGTGCGGCAGGTCTTCTCGAGTTACGACGGGGACCTCAGGGACCCGCTCTGGTGGCCTCAGGAAAGGCCAGTCCCCATGCGAGTTGCTAGGGGACCTCTCGGGATTCCTCTCCCGTCCATGCCGGGGCCTCAGTCCTTGTGTGGAGTCGGGGCCGGAACCTGAGGATTCCTCTCCAGTGTTGCCATGGATCTTGGGGTGCTTCTGAGTCTCGCCAGGGGAGTCAGGCCTCGTCTCGAGTGGGGGCATGCACGTGCGCTTTCCTCCCTAGCTGCAGCAGTAGTTTCACGCTTCCTGTCACGTGGATCAAGGGATCTGTGGCTTTCCCTCGAGGCTGTCCCTCGAGGCTTTCCCACGAGGCTTTCCCACAGGGCTGTGCCACGTGCCACCTTGGTGGGAGTCGATCCTCGGCGTGAAAGACGAGCCGGTGAAGGGAAAAGAGGTTCCTCTGGAATGGACTGAGACATCTGGGGGACTCTTGGAATGGTGGCACGACCCTGGAGTTCCTCTCGCCGTTCCTGTTGAGAGGGCCTCCTCTTGAGATGCGACGGGAACGCCGGGAACTCTTTCCCGACGAAGCAGGGAAAGGATCCCTCATCTCGAGCTACGAGGCGGAAACGGGGCTCCTCTGGATGTGGGCGGGACCCTCGTGATTCCTCTCTAGTGGAGACGGGTATGTCGGGGAACTTCTTGATTTGCACCAAGGGTGTGAAGGACCCTTTCGAAGTTCCAGAGGTGAGGTGTGATCAGCCTCGAGACGCCTCAGCGGAAATGGGCCTCATCTCGCCTGGAGGGGAGAACCTCCTGGATTTTCTCGAGATGCGGCAGGTCTTCTCGAGTTACGACGGGGACCTCAGGGACCCGCTCTGGTGGCCTCAGGAAAGGCCAGTCCCCATGCGAGTTGCTAGGGGACCTCTCGGGATTCCTCTCCCGTCCATGCCGGGGCCTCAGTCCTTGTGTGGAGTCGGGGCCGGAACCTGAGGATTCCTCTCCAGTGTTGCCATGGATCTTGGGGTGCTTCTGAGTCTCCCCAGGGGAGTCAGGCCTCGTCTCGAGTGGGGGCATGCACGTGCGCTTTCCTCCCGAGCTGCAGCAGTAGTGTCACGCTTCCTGTCACGTGGATCAAGGGATCTGTGGCTTTCCCTCGAGGCTGTCCCTCGAGGCTTTCCCACGAGGCTTTCCCACAGGGCTGTGCCACGTGCCACCTTGGTGTGAGTCGATCCTCGGCGTGAAAGACGAGCCCGTGAAGGGAAAAGAGGTTCCTCTGGAATGGACTGAGACATCTGGGGGACTCTTGGAATGGTGGCACGACCCTGGAGTTCCTCTCGCCGTTCCTGTTGAGAGGGCCTCCTCTTGAGATGCGACGGGAACGCCGGGAACTCTTTCCCGACGAAGCAGGGAAAGGATCCCTCATCTCGAGCTACGAGGCGGAAACGGGGCTCCTCTGGATGTGGGCGGGACCCTCGTGATTCCTCTCGAGTGGAGACGGCTAGGTCGGGGAACTTCTTGATTTGCACCAAGGGTGTGAAGGACCCTTTCGAAGTTCCAGAGGTGAGGTGTGATCAGCCTCGAGACGCCTCAGCGGAAATGGGCCTCATCTCGCCTGGAGGGGAGAACCTCCTGGATTTTCTCGAGTTGCGGCAGGTCTTCTCGAGTTACGACGGGGAACTCAGGGACCCGCTCTGGTGGCCTCAGGAAAGGCCAGTCCCCATGCGAGTTGCTAGGGGACCTCTCGGGATTCCTCTCCCGTCCATGCCGGGGCCTCAGTCCTTGTGTGGAGTTGGGGCCGGAACCTGAGGATTCCTCTCCAGTGTTGCCATGGATCTTGGGGTGCTTCTGAGTCTCCCCAGGGGAGTCAGGCCTCGTCTCGAGTGGGGGCATGCACGTGCGCTTTCCTCCCGAGCTGCAGCAGTAGTGTCACGCTTCCTGTCACGTGGATCAAGGGATCTGTGGCTTTCCCTCGAGGCTGTCCCTCGAGGCTTTCCCACGAGGCTTTCCCACAGGGCTGTGCCACGTGCCACCTTGGTGTGAGTCGATCCTCGGCGTGAAAGACAAGGCGGTGAAGGGAAAAGAGGTTCCTCTGGAATGGACTGAGACATCTGGGGGACTCTTGGAATGGTGGCACGACCCTGGAGTTCCTCTCGCCTTTCCTGTTGAGAGGGCCTCCTCTTGAGATGCGACGGGAATGCCGGGAACTCTTTCCCGACGAAGCAGGGAAAGGATCCCTCATCTCGAGCTACGAGGCGGAAACGGGGCTCCTCTGGATGTGGGCGGGACCCACGTGATTCCTCTCGAGTGGAGACGGCTAGGTCGGGGAACTTCTTGATTTGCACCAAGGGTGTGTAGGACCCTTTCGAAGTTCCAGAGGTGAGGTGTGATCAGCCTCGAGACGCCTCAGCGGAAATGGGCCTCATCTCGCCTGGAGGGGAGAACCTCCTGGATTTTCTCGAGTTGCGGCAGGTCTTCTCGAGTTACGACGGGGACCACAGGGACCCGCTCTGGTGGCCTCAGGAAAGGCCAGTCCCCATGCGAGTTGCTAGGGGACCACTCGGGATTCCTCTCCCGTCCATGCCGGGGCCTCAGTCCTTGTGTGGAGTCTTGGCCGGAACCTGAGGATTCCTCTCCAGTGTTGCCATGGATCTTGGGGTGCTTCTGAGTCTCCCCAGGGGAGTCAGGCCTCGTCTCGAGTGGGGGCATGCACGTGCGCTTTCCTCCCGAGCTGCAGCAGTAGTGTCACGCTTCCTGTCACGTGGATCAAGGGATCTGTGGCTTTCCCTCGAGGCTGTCCCTCGAGGCTTTCCCACGAGGCTTTCCCACAGGGCTGTGCCACGTGCCACCTTGGTGGGAGTCGATCCTCGGCGTGAAAGACGAGCCGGTGAAGGGAAAAGAGGTTCCTCTGGAATGGACTGAGACATCTGGGGGACTCTTGGAATGGTGGCACGACCCTGGAGTTCCTCTCGCCGTTCCTGTTGAGAGGGCCTCCTCTTGAGATGCGACGGGAACGCCGGGAACTCTTTCCCGACGAAGCAGGGAAAGGATCCCTCATCTCGAGCTACGAGGCGGAAACGGGGCTCCTCTGGATGTGGGCGGGACCCTCGTGATTCCTCTCGAGTGGAGACGGCTAGGTCGGGGAACTTCTTGATTTGCACCAAGGGTGTGAAGGACCCTTTCGAAGTTCCAGAGGTGAGGTGTGATCAGCCTCGAGACGCCTCAGCGGAAATGGGCCTCATCTCGCCTGGAGGGGAGAACCTCCTGGATTTTCTCGAGTTGCGGCAGGTCTTCTCGAGTTACGACGGGGAACTCAGGGACCCGCTCTGGTGGCCTCAGGAAAGGCCAGTCCCCATGCGAGTTGCTAGGGGACCTCTCGGGATTCCTCTCCCGTCCATGCCGGGGCCTCAGTCCTTGTGTGGAGTTGGGGCCGGAACCTGAGGATTCCTCTCCAGTGTTGCCATGGATCTTGGGGTGCTTCTGAGTCTCCCCAGGGGAGTCAGGCCTCGTCTCGAGTGGGGGCATGCACGTGCGCTTTCCTCCCGAGCTGTAGCAGTAGTTTCACGCTTCCTGTCACGTGGATCAAGGGATCTGTGGCTTTCCCTCGAGGCTGTCCCTCGAGGGTTTCCCACGAGGCTTTCCCACAGGGCTGTGCCACGTGCCACCTTGGTGTGAGTCGATCCTCAGCGTGAAAGACGAGCCGGTGAAGGGAAAAGAGGTTCCTGTGGAATGGACTGAGACATCTGGGGGACTCTTGGAATGGTGGCACGACCCTGGAGTTCCTCTCGCCGTTCCTATTGAGAGGGCCTCCTCTTGAGATGCGACGGGAACGCCGGGAACTCTTTCCCGACGAAGCAGGGAAAGGATCCCTCATCTCGAGCTACGAGGCGGAAACGGGGCTCCTCTGGATGTGGGCGGGACCCACGTGATTCCTCTCGAGTGGAGACGGCTAGGTCGGGGAACTTCTTGATTTGCACCAAGGGTGTGAAGGACCCTTTCGAAGTTCCAGAGGTGAGGTGTGATCAGCCTCGAGACGCCTCAGCGGAAATGGGCCTCATCTCGCCTGGAGGGGAGAACCTCCTGGATTTTCTCGAGTTGCGGCAGGTCTTCTCGAGTTACGACGGGGACCACAGGGACCCGCTCTGGTGGCCTCAGGAAAGGCCAGTCCCCATGCGAGTTGCTAGGGGACCACTCGGGATTACTCTCCCGTCCATCCCGGGGCCTCAGTCCTTGTGTGGAGTCGGGGCCGGAACCTGAGGATTCCTCTCCAGTGTTGCCATGGATCTTGGGGTGCTTCTGAGTCTCCCCAGGGGAGTCAGGCCTCGTCTCGAGTGGGGGCATGCACGTGCGCTTTCCTCCCGAGCTGCAGCAGTAGTGTCACGCTTCCTATCACGTGGATCAAGGGATCAGTGGCTTTCCCTCGAGGCTGTCCCTCGAGGCTTTCCCACGAGGCTTTCCCACAGGGCTGTGCCACGTGCCACCTTGGTGTGAGTCGATCCTCGGCGTGAAAGACGAGCCGCTGAAGGGAAAAGAGGTTCCTCTGGAATGGACTGAGACATCTGGGGTACTCTTGGAATGGTGGCACGACCCTGGAGTTCCTCTCGCCATTCCTGTTGAGAGGGCCTCCTCTTGAGATGCGACGGGAACGCCGGGAACTCTTTCCCGACGAAGCAGGGAAAGGATCCCTCATCTCGAGCTACGAGGCGGAAACGGGGCTCCTCTGGATGTGGGCGGGACCCTCGTGATTCCTCTCGAGTGGAGACGGGTATGTCGGGGAACTTCTTGATTTGCACCAAGGGTGTGAAGGACCCTTTCGAAGTTCCAGAGGTGAGGTGTGATCAGCCTCGAGACGCCTCAGCGGAAATGGGCCTCATCTCGCCTGGAGGGGAGAACCTCCTGGATTTTCTCGAGTTGCGGCAGGTCTTCTCGAGTTACGACGGGGACCTCAGGGACCCGCTCTGGTGGCCTCAGGAAAGGCCAGTCCCCATGCGAGTTGCTAGGGGACCTCTCGGGATTCCTCTCCCGTCCATGCCGGGGCCTCAGTCCTTGTGTGGAGTCGGGGCCGGAACCTGAGGATTCCTCTCCAGTGTTGCCATGGATCTTGGGGTGCTTCTGAGTCTCCCCAGGGGAGTCAGGCCTCGTCTCGAGTGGGGGGATGCACGTGCGCTTTCCTCCCGAGCTGCAGCAGTAGTGTCACGCTACCTGTCACGTGGATCAAGGGATCTGTGGCTTTCCCTCGAGGCTGTCCCTCGAGGCTTTCCCACGAGGCTTTCCCACAGGGCTGTGCCACGTGCCACCTTGGTGGGAGTCGATCCTCGGCGTGAAAGACGAGCCGGTGAAGGGAAAAGAGGTTCCTCTGGAATGGACTGAGACATCTGGGGGACTCTTGGAATGGTGGCACGACCCTGGAGTTCCTCTCGCCGTTCCTGTTGGGAGGGCCTCCTCTTGAGATGCGACGGGAACGCCGGGAACTCTTTCCCGACGAAGCAGGGAAAGGATCCCTCATCTCGAGCTACGAGGCGGAAACGGGGCTCCTCTGGATATGGGCGGGACCCTCGTGATTCCTCTCGAGTGGAGACGGCTAGGTCGGGGAACTTCTTGATTTGCACCAAGGGTGTGAAGGACCCTTTCGAAATTCCAGAGGTGAGGTGTGATCAGCCTCGAGACGCCTCAGCGGAAATGGGCCTCATCTCGCCTGGAGGGGAGAACCTCCTGGATTTTCTCGAGATGCGGCAGGTCTTCTCGAGTTACGACGGGGACCTCAGGGACCCGCTCTGGTGGGCTCAGGAAAGGCCAGTCCCCATGCGAGTTGCTAGGGGACCTCTCGGGATTCCTCTCCCGTCCATGCCGGGGCCTCAGTCCTTGTGTGGAGTCGGGGCCGGAACCTGAGGATTCCTCTGCAGTGTTGCCATGGATCTTGGGGTGCTTCTGAGTCTCCCCAGGGGAGTCAGGCCTCGTCTCTAGTGGGGGCATGCACGTGCGCTTTCCTCCCTAGCTGCAGCAGTAGTTTCACGCTTCCTGTCACGTGGATCAAGGGATCTGTGGCTTTCCCTCGAGGCTGTCCCTCGAGGCTTTCCCACGAGGCTTTCCCACAGGGCTGTGCCACGTGCCACCTTGGTGTGAGTCGATCCTCGGCGTGAAAGACGAGCCGGTGAAGGGAAAAGAGGTTCCTCTGGAATGGACTGAGACATCTGGGGGACTCTTGGAATGGTGGCACGACCCTGGAGTTCCTCTCGCCGTTCCTGTTGAGAGGGCCTCCTCTTGAGATGCGACGGGAACGCCGGGAACTCTTTCCCGACGAAGCAGGGAAAGGATCCCTCATCTCGAGCTACGAGGCGGAAACGGGGCTCCTCTGGATGTGGGCGGGACCCTCGTGATTCCTCTCGAGTGGAGACGGGTATGTCGGGGAACTTCTTGATTTGCACCAAGGGTGTGAAGGACCCTTTCGAAGTTCCAGAGGTGAGGTGTGATCAGCCTCGAGACGCCTCAACGGAAATGGGCCTCATCTCGCCTGGAGGGGAGAACCTCCTGGATTTTCTCGAGTTGCGGCAGGTCTTCTCGAGTTACGACGGGGACCTCAGGGACCCGCTCTGGTGGCCTCAGGAAAGGCCAGTCCCCATGCGAGTTGCTAGGGGACCTCTCGGGATTCCTCTCCCGTCCATGCCGGGGCCTCAGTCCTTGTGTGGAGTCGGGGCCGGAACCTGAGGATTCCTCTCCAGTGTTGCCATGGATCTTGGGGTGCTTCTGAGTCTCCCCAGGGGAGTCAGGCCTCGTCTCGAGTGGGGGGATGCACGTGCGCTTTCCTCCCGAGCTGCAGCAGTAGTGTCACGCTACCTGTCACGTGGATCAAGGGATCTGTGGCTTTCCCTCGAGGCTGTCCCTCGAGGCTTTCCCACGAGGCTTTCCCACAGGGCTGTGCCACGTGCCACCTTGGTGGGAGTCGATCCTCGGCGTGAAAGACGAGCCGGTGAAGGGAAAAGAGGTTCCTCTGGAATGGACTGAGACATCTGGGGGACTCTTGGAATGGTGGCACGACCCTGGAGTTCCTCTCGCCATTCCTGTTGAGAGGGCCTCCTCTTGAGATGCGATGGGAACGCCGGGAACTCTTTCCCGACGAAGCAGGGAAAGGATCCCTCATCTCGAGCTACGAGGCGGAAACGGGGCTCCTCTGGATGTGGGCGGGACCCTCGTGATTCCTCTCGAGTGGAGACGGGTATGTCGGGGAACTTCTTGATTTGCACCAAGGGTGTGAAGGACCCTTTCGAAGTTCCAGAGGTGAGGTGTGATCAGCCTCGAGACGCCACAGCGGAAATGGGCCTCATCTCGCCTGGAGGGGCGAACCTCCTGGATTTTCTCGAGTTGCGGCAGGTCTTCTCGAGTTACGACGGGGACCTCAGGGACCCGCTCTGGTGGCCTCAGGAAAGGCCAGTCCCCATGCGAGTTGCTAGGGGACCTCTCGGGATTCCTCTCCCGTCCATGCCGGGGCCTCAGTCCTTGTGTGGAGTCGGGGCCGGAACCTGAGGATTCCTCTCCAGTGTTGCCATGGATCTTGGGGTGCTTCTGAGTCTCCCCAGGGGAGTCAGGCCTCGTCTCGAGTGGGGGGATGCACGTGCGCTTTCCTCCCGAGCTGCAGCAGTAGTGTCACGCTACCTGTCACGTGGATCAAGGGATCTGTGGCTTTCCCTCGAGGCTGTCCCTCGAGGCTTTCCCACGAGGCTTTCCCACAGGGCTGTGCCACGTGCCACCTTGGTGGGAGTCGATCCTCGGCGTGAAAGACGAGCCGGTGAAGGGAAAAGAGGTTCCTCTGGAATGGACTGAGACATCTGGGGGACTCTTGGAATGGTGGCACGACCCTGGAGTTCCTCTCGCCGTTCCTGTTGGGAGGGCCTCCTCTTGAGATGCGACGGGAACGCCGGGAACTCTTTCCCGACGAAGCAGGGAAAGGATCCCTCATCTCGAGCTACGAGGCGGAAACGGGGCTCCTCTGGATATGGGCGGGACCCTCGTGATTCCTCTCGAGTGGAGACGGCTAGGTCGGGGAACTTCTTGATTTGCACCAAGGGTGTGAAGGACCCTTTCGAAATTCCAGAGGGGAGGTGTGATCAGCCTCGAGACGCCTCAGCGGAAATGGGCCTCATCTCGCCTGGAGGGGAGAACCTCCTGGATTTTCTCGAGATGCGGCAGGTCTTCTCGAGTTACGACGGGGACCTCAGGGACCCGCTCTGGTGGCCTCAGGAAAGGCCAGTCCCCATGCGAGTTGCTAGGGGACCTCTCGGGATTCCTCTCCCGTCCATGCCGGGGCCTCAGTCCTTGTGTGGAGTCGGGGCCGGAACCTGAGGATTCCTCTGCAGTGTTGCCATGGATCTTGGGGTGCTTCTGAGTCTCCCCAGGGGAGTCAGGCCTCGTCTCTAGTGGGGGCATGCACGTGCGCTTTCCTCCCTAGCTGCAGCAGTAGTTTCACGCTTCCTGTCACGTGGATCAAGGGATCTGTGGCTTTCCCTCGAGGCTGTCCCTCGAGGCTTTCCCACGAGGCTTTCCCACAGGGCTGTGCCACGTGCCACCTTGGTGTGAGTCGATCCTCGGCGTGAAAGACGAGCCGGTGAAGGGAAAAGAGGTTCCTCTGGAATGGACTGAGACATCTGGGGGACTCTTGGAATGGTGGCACGACCCTGGAGTTCCTCTCGCCGTTCCTGTTGAGAGGGCCTCCTCTTGAGATGCGACGGGAACGCCGGGAAATCTTTCCCGACGAAGCAGGGAAAGGATCCCTCATCTCGAGCTACGAGGCGGAAACGGGGCTCCTCTGGATGTGGGCGGGACCCTCGTGATTCCTCTCGAGTGGAGACGGGTATGTCGGGGAACTTCTTGATTTGCACCAAGGGTGTGAAGGACCCTTTCGAAGTTCCAGAGGTGAGGTGTGATCAGCCTCGAGACGCCTCAACGGAAATGGGCCTCATCTCGCCTGGAGGGGAGAACCTCCTGGATTTTCTCGAGTTGCGGCAGGTCTTCTCGAGTTACGACGGGGACCTCAGGGACCCGCTCTGGTGGCCTCAGGAAAGGCCAGTCCCCATGCGAGTTGCTAGGGGACCTCTCGGGATTCCTCTCCCGTCCATGCCGGGGCCTCAGTCCTTGTGTGGAGTCGGGGCCGGAACCTGAGGATTCCTCTCCAGTGTTGCCATGGATCTTGGGGTGCTTCTGAGTCTCCCCAGGGGAGTCAGGCCTCGTCTCGAGTGGGGGGATGCACGTGCGCTTTCCTCCCGAGCTGCAGCAGTAGTGTCACGCTACCTGTCACGTGGATCAAGGGATCTGTGGCTTTCCCTCGAGGCTGTCCCTCGAGGCTTTCCCACGAGGCTTTCCCACAGGGCTGTGCCACGTGCCACCTTGGTGGGAGTCGATCCTCGGCGTGAAAGACGAGCCGGTGAAGGGAAAAGAGGTTCCTCTGGAATGGACTGAGACATCTGGGGGACTCTTGGAATGGTGGCACGACCCTGGAGTTCCTCTCGCCATTCCTGTTGAGAGGGCCTCCTCTTGAGATGCGATGGGAACGCCGGGAACTCTTTCCCGACGAAGCAGGGAAAGGATCCCTCATCTCGAGCTACGAGGCGGAAACGGGGCTCCTCTGGATGTGGGCGGGACCCTCGTGATTCCTCTCGAGTGGAGACGGGTATGTCGGGGAACTTCTTGATTTGCACCAAGGGTGTGAAGGACCCTTTCGAAGTTCCAGAGGTGAGGTGTGATCAGCCTCGAGACGCCACAGCGGAAATGGGCCTCATCTCGCCTGGAGGGGCGAACCTCCTGGATTTTCTCGAGTTGCGGCAGGTCTTCTCGAGTTACGACGGGGACCTCAGGGACCCGCTCTGGTGGCCTCAGGAAAGGCCAGTCCCCATGCGAGTTGCTAGGGGACCACTCGGGATTACTCTCCCGTCCATGCCGGGGCCTAAGTCCTTGTGTGGAGTCGGGGCCGGAACCTGAGGATACCTCTCCAGTGTTGCCATGGATCTTGGGGTGCTTCTGAGTCTCCCCAGGGGAGTCAGGCCTCGTCTCGACTGGGTGCATGCACGTGCGCTTTCCTCCCGAGCTGCAGCAGTAGTGTCACGCTTCCTGTCACGTGGATCAAGGGATCTGTGGCTTTCCCTCCAGGCTGTCCCTCGAGGCTTTCCCACGAGGCTTTCCCACAGGGCTGTGCCACGTGCCACCTTGGTGTGAGTCGATCCTCGGCGTGAAAGACGAGCCGGTGAAGGGAAAAGAGGTTCCTCTGGAATGGACTGAGACATCTGGGGGACTCTTGGAATGGTGGCACGACCCTGGAGTTCCTCTCGCCGTTCCTGTTGAGAGGGCCTCCTCTTGAGATGCGACGGGAACGCCGGGAACTCTTTCCCGACGAAGCAGGGAAAGGATCCCTCATCTCGAGCTACGAGGCGGAAACGGGGCTCCTCTGGATGTGGGCGGGACCCTCGTGATTCCTCTCGAGTGGAGACGGGTATGTCGGGGAACTTCTTGATTTGCACGAAGGGTGTGAAAGACCCTTTCGAAATTCCAGAGGGGACGTGTGATCAGCCTCGAGACGCCTCAGCGGAAATGGGCCTCATCTCGCCTGGAGGGGAGAACCTCCTGGATTTTCTCGAGATGCGGCAGGTCTTCTCGAGTTACGACGGGGACCTCAGGGACCCGCTCTGGTGGCCTCAGGAAAGGCCAGTCCCCATGCGAGTTGCTAGGGGACCTCTCGGGATTCCTCTCCCGTCCATGCCGGGGCCTCAGTCCTTGTGTGGAGTCGGGGCCGGAACCTGAGGATTCCTCTCCAGTGTTTCCATGGATCTTGGGGTGCTTCTGAGTCTCCCCAGGGGAGTCAGGCCTCGTCTCGAGTGGGGGCATGCACGTGCGCTTTCCTCCCGAGCTGCAGCAGTAGTGTCACGCTTCCTGTCACGTGGATCAAGGGATCTGTGGCTTTCCCTCCAGGCTGTCCCTCGAGGCTTTCCCACGAGGCTTTCCCACAGGGCTGTGCCACGTGCCACCTTGGTGTGAGTCGATCCTCGGCGTGAAAGACGAGCCGGTGAAGGGAAAAGAGGTTCCTCTGGAATGGACTGAGACATCTGGGGGACTCTTGGAATGGTGGCACGACCCTGGAGTTCCTCTCGCCGTTCCTGTTGAGAGGGCCTCCTCTTGAGATGCGACGGGAACGCCGGGAACTCTTTCCCGACGAAGCAGGGAAAGGATCCCTCATCTCGAGCTACGAGGCGGAAACGGGGCTCCTCTGCATGTGGGCGGGACCCTCGTGATTCCTCTCGAGTGGAGACGGGTATGTTGGGGAACTTCTTGATTTGCACCAAGGGTGTGAAGGACCCTTTCGAAGTTCCAGAGGTGAGGTGTGATCAGCCTCGAGACGCCTCAGCGGAAATGGGCCTCATCTCGCCTGGAGGGGAGAACCTCCTGGATTTTCTCGAGTTGCGGCAGGTCTTCTCGAGTTACGATGGGGACCTCAGGGACCCGCTCTGGTGGCCTCAGGAAAGGCCAGTCCCCATGCGAGTTGCTAGGGGACCTCTCGGGATTCCTCTCCCGTCCATGCCGGGGCCTCAGTCCTTGTGTGGAGTCGGGGCCGGAACCTGAGGATGCCTCTCCAGTGTTGCCATGGATCTTGGGGTGCTTCTGAGTCTCCCCAGGGGAGTCAGGCCTCGTCTCGAGTGGTGGCATGCACGTGCGCTTTCCTCCCGAGCTGCAGCAGTAGTGTCACGCTTCCTGTCACGTGGATCAAGGGATCTGTGGCTTTCCCTCGAGGCTGTCCCTCGAGGCTTTCCCACGAGTCTTTCCCACAGGGCTGTGCCACGTGCCACCTTGGTGTGAGTCGATCCTCGGCGTGAAAGACGAGCCCGTGAAGGGAAAAGAGGTTCCTCTGGAATGGACTGAGACATCTGGGGGACTCTTGGAATGGTGGCACGACCCTGGAGTTCCTCTCGCCATTCCTGTTGAGAGGGCCTCCTCTTGAGATGCGACGGGAACGCCGGGAACTGTTTCCCGACGAAGCAGGGAAAGGATCCCTCATCTCGAGCTACGAGGCGGAAACGGGGCTCCTCTGGATGTGGGCGGGACCCTCGTGATTCCTCTCGAGTGGAGACGGGTATGTCGGGGAACTTCTTGCTTTGCACCAAGGGTGTGAAGGACCCTTTCGAAGTTCCAGAGGTGAGGTGTGATCAGCCTCGAGACGCCTCAGCGGAAATGGGCCTCATCTCGCCTGGAGGGGCGAACCTCCTGGATTTTCTCGAGTTGCGGCAGGTCTTCTCGAGTTACGACGGGGACCTCAGGGACCCGCTCTGGTGGCCTCAGGAAAGGCCAGTCCCCATGCGAGTTGCTAGGGGACCTCTCGGGATTCCTCTCCCGTCCATGCCGGGGCCTCAGTCCTTGTGTGGAGTCGGGGCCGGAACCTGAGGATTCCTCTCCAGTGTTGCCATGGATCTTGGGGTGCTTCTGAGTCTCCCCAGGGGAGTCAGGCCTCGTCTCGAGTGGTGGCATGCACGTGCGCTTTCCTCCCGAGCTGCAGCAGTAGAGTCACGCTTCCTGTCACGTGGATCAAGGGATCTGTGGCTTTCCCTCGAGGCTGTCCCTCGAGGCTTTCCCACGAGGCTTTCCCACAGGGCTGTGCCACATGCCACCTTGGTGTGAGTCGATCCTCGGCGTGAAAGACGAGCCGGTGAAGGGAAAAGAGGTTCCTCTGGAATGGACTGAGACATCTGGGGGACTCTTGGAATGGTGGCACGACCCTGGAGTTCCTCTCGCCGTTCCTGTTGAGAGGGCCTCCTCTTGAGATGCGACGGGAACGCCGGGAACTCTTTCCCGACGAAGCAGGGAAAGGATCCCTCATCTCGAGCTACGAGGCGGAAACGGGGCTCCTCTGCATGTGGGCGGGACCCTCGTGATTCCTCTCGAGTGGAGACGGGTATGTTGGGGAACTTCTTGATTTGCACCAAGGGTGTGAAGGACCCTTTCGAAGTTCCAGAGGTGAGGTGTGATCAGCCTCGAGACGCCTCAGCGGAAATGGGCCTCATCTCGCCTGGAGGGGAGAACCTCCTGGATTTTCTCGAGTTGCGGCAGGTCTTCTCGAGTTACGATGGGGACCTCAGGGACCCGCTCTGGTGGCCTCAGGAAAGGCCAGTCCATGCGAGTTGCTAGGGGACCTCTCGGGATTCCTCTCCCGTCCATGCCGGGGCCTCAGTCCTTGTGTGGAGTCGGGGCCGGAACCTGAGGATTCCTCTCCAGTGTTGCCATGGATCTTGGGGTGCTTCTGAGTCTCCCCAGGGGAGTCAGGCCTCGTCTCGAGTGGTGGCATGCACGTTCGCTTTGCTCCCGATCTGCAGCAGTAGTGTCATGCTTCCTGTCACGTGGATCAAGGGATCTGTGGCTTTCCCTCGAGGCTTTCCCACGAGTCTTTCCCACAGGGCTGTGCCACGTGCCACCTTGGTGAGTCGATCCTCGGCGTGAAAGACGAGCCCGTGAAGGGAAAAGAGGTTCCTCTGGAATGGACTGAGACATCTGGGGACTCTTGGAATGGTGGCACGACCCTGGAGTTCTCTCGCCATTCCTGTTGAGAGGGCCTCCTCTTGAGATGCGACGGGAACGCCGGGAACTCTTTCCCGACGAAGCAGGGAAAGGATCCCTCATCTCGAGCTACGAGGCGGAAACGGGGCTCCTCTGGATGTGGGCGGACCCTCGTGATTCCTCTCGAGTGGAGACGGGGTATGTCGGGGGAACTTCTTGCTTTGCACCAAGGGTGTGAAGGACCCTTTCGAAGTTCCAGAGGTGAGGTGTGATCAGCCTCGAGACGCCTCAGCGGAAATGGGCCTCATCTCGCCTGGAGGGGAGAACCTCCTGGATTTTCTCGAGTTGCGGCAGGTCTTCTCGAGTTACGACGGGGACCTCAGGGACCCGCTCTGGTGGCCTCAGGAAAGGCCAGTCCCCATGCGAGTTGCTAGGGGACCTCTCGGGATTCCTCTCCCGTCCATGCCGGGGCCTCAGTCCTTGTGTGGAGTCGGGGCCGGAACCTGAGGATTCCTCTCCAGTGTTGCCATGGATCTTGGGGTGCTTCTGAGTCTCCCCAGGGGAGTCAGGCCTCGTCTCGAGTGGGGGCATGCACGTGCGCTTTCCTCCCGAGCTGCAGCAGTAGTGTCACGCTTCCTGTCACGTGGATCAAGGGATCTGTGGCTTTCCCTCCAGGCTGTCCCTCGAGGCTTTCCCACGAGGCTTTCCCACAGGGCTGTGCCACGTGCCACCTTGGTGTGAGTCGATCCTCGGCGTGAAAGACGAGCCGGTGAAGGGAAAAGAGGTTCCTCTGGAATGGACTGAGACATCTGGGGGACTCTTGGAATGGTGGCACGACCCTGGAGTTCCTCTCGCCGTTCCTGTTGAGAGGGCCTCCTCTTGAGATGCGACGGGAACGCCGGGAACTCTTTCCCGACGAAGGCAGGGAAAGGATCCCTCATCTCGAGCTACGAGGCGGAAACGGGGGCTCCTCTGGATGTGGGCGGGACCCTCGTGATTCCTCGTCGAGTGGAGACGGGTATGTTGGGGAACTTCTTGATTTGCACCAAGGGTGTGAAGGACCCCTTTCGAAGTTCCAGAGGTGAGGTGTGATCAGCCTCGAGACGCCTCAGCGGAAATGGGCCTCATCTCGCCTGGAGGGGAGAACCTCCTGGATTTTCTCGAGTTGCGGCAGGTCTTCTCGAGTTACGACGGGGACCACAGGGACCCGCTCTGGTGGCCTCAGGAAAGGCCAGTCCCCATGCGAGTTGCTAGGGGACCTCTCGGGATTCCTCTCCCGTCCATGCCGGGGCCTCAGTCCTTGTGTGGAGTCGGGGCCGGAACCTGAGGATTCCTCTCCAGTGTTGCCATGGATCTTGGGGTGCTTCTGAGTCTCCCCAGGGGAGTCAGGCCTCGTCTCGAGTGGGGGCATGCACGTGCGCTTTCCTCCCGAGCTGCAGCAGTAGTTTCACGCTTCCTGTCACGTGGATCAAGGGATCTGTGGCTTTCCCTCGAGGCTGTCCCTCGGGGCTTTCCCACGAGGCTTTCCCACAGGGCTGTGCCACGTGCCACCTTGGTGTGAGTCGATCCTCGGCGTGAAAGACGAGCCGGTGAAGGGAAAAGAGGTTCCTCTGGAATGGACTGAGACATCTGGGGGACTCTTGGAATGGTGGCACGACCCTGGAGTTCCTCTCGCCGTTCCTGTTGAGAGGGCCTCCTCTTGAGATGCGACGGGAACGCCGGGAACTCTTTCCCGACGAAGCAGGGAAAGGATCCCTCATCTCGAGCTACGAGGCGGAAACGGGGCTCCTCTGGATGTGGGCGGGACCCTCGTGATTCCTCTCGAGTGGAGACGGGTATGTCGGGGAACTTCTTGATTTGCACCAAGGGTGTGAAGGACCCTTTCGAAGTTCCAGAGGTGAGGTGTGATCAGCCTCGAGACGCCTCAGCGGAAATGGGCCTCATCTCGCCTGGAGGGGAGAACCTCGTGGATTTTCTCGAGTTGCGGCAGGTCTTCTCGAGTTACGACGGGGACCTCAGGGACCCGCTCTGGTGGCCTCAGGAAAGGCCAGTCCCCATGCGAGTTGCTAGGGGACCTCTCGGGATTCCTCTCCCGTCCATGCCGGGGCCTCAGTCCTTGTGTGGAGTCGGGGCCGGAACCTGAGGATTCCTCTCCAGTGTTGCCATGGATCTTGGGGTGCTTCTGAGTCTCCCCAGGGGAGTCAGGCCTCGTCTCGAGTGGGGGCATGCACGTGCGCTTTCCTCCCGAGCTGCAGCAGTAGTGTCACGCTTCCTGTCAGGTGGATCAAGGGATCTGTGGCTTTCCCTCGAGGCTGTCCCTCGAGGCTTTCCCACGAGGCTTTCCCACAGGGCTGTGCCACGTGCCACCTTGGTGTGAGTCGATCCACGGCGTGAAAGACGAGCCCGAGAAGGGAAAAGAGGTTCCTCTGGAATGGACTGAGACATCTGGGGGACTCTTGGAATGGTGGCACGACCCTGGAGTTCCTCTTGCCCTTCCTGTTGAGAGGGTCTCCTCTTGAGATGCGACGGGAACGCCGGGAACTCTTTCCCGACGAAGCAGGGAAAGGATCCCTCATCTCGAGCTACGAGGCGGAAACGGGGCTCCTCTGGATGTGGGCGGGACCCTCGTGATTCCTCTCGAGTGGAGACGGGTATGTCGGGGAACTTCTTGATTTGCACCAAGGGTGTGAAGGACCCTTTCGAAGTTCCAGAGGTGAGGTGTGATCAGCCTCGAGACGCCTCAGCGGAAATGGGCCTCATCTCGCCTGGAGGGTAGAACCTCCTGGATTTTCTCGAGTTGCGGCATGTCTTCTCGAGTTACGATGGGGACCTCAGGGACCCGCTCTGGTGGCCCCAGGAAAGGCCAGTCCCCATGCGAGTTGCTAGGGGACCTCTCGGGATTCCTCTCCCGTCCATGCCGGGGCCTCAGTCCTTGTGTGGAGTCGGGGCCGGAACCTGAGGATTCCTCTCCAGTGTTGCCATGGATCTTGGGGTGCTTCTGAGTCTCCCCAGGGGAGTCAGGCCTCGTCTCGAGTGGGGGCATGCACGTGCGCTTTCCTCCCGAGCTGCAGCAGTAGTGTCACGCTTCCTGTCACGTGGATCAAGGGATCTGTGGCTTTCCCTCGAGGCTGTCCCTCGAGGCTTTCCCACGAGGCTTTCCCACAGGGCTGTGCCACGTGCCACCTTGGTGTGAGTCGATCTTCGGCGTGAAAGACGAGCCGGTGAAGGGAAAAGAGGTTCCTCTGGAATGGACTGAGACCTCTGGGGGACTCTTGGAATGGTGGCACGACCCTGGAGTTCCTCTCGCCGTTCCTGTTGAGAGGGCCTCCTCTTGAGATGCGACGGGAACGCCGGGAACTCTTTCCCGACGAAGCAGGGAAAGGATCCCTCATCTCGAGCTACAAGGCGGAAACGGGGCTCCTCTGGATGTGGGGCGGGAACCTCGTGATTCCTCTCGAGTGGAGACGGGTATGTTGGGGAACTTCTTGATTTGCACCAAGGGTGTGAAGGACCCTTTCGAAGTTCCAGAGGTGAGGTGTGATCAGCCTCGAGACGCCTCAGCGGAAATGGGCCTCATCTCGCCTGGAGGGGAGAACCTCCTGGATTTTCTCGAGTTGCGGCAGGTCTTCTCGAGTTACGATGGGGACCTCAGGGACCCGCTCTGGTGGCCTCAGGAAAGGCCAGTCCCCATGCGAGTTGCTAGGGGACCTTTCGGGATTCCTCTCCCGTCCATGCCGGGGCCTCAGTCCTTGTGTGGAGTCGGGGCCGGAACCTGAGGATTCCTCTCCAGTGTTGCCATGGATCTTGGGGTGCTTCTGAGTCTCCCCAGGGGAGTCAGGCCTCGTCTCGAGTGGTGGCATGCACGTGCGCTTTCCTCCCGAGCTGCAGCAGTAGTGTCACGCTTCCTGTCACGTGGATCAAGGGATCTGTGGCTTTCCCTCGAGGCTGTCCCTCGAGGCTTTCCCACGAGGCTTTCCCACAGGGCTGTGCCACGTGCCACCTTGGTGTGAGTCGATCCTCGGCGTGAAAGACGAGCCCGTGAAGGGAAAAGAGGTTCCTCTGGAATGGACTGAGACATCTGGGGGACTCTTGGAATGGTGGCACGACCCTGGAGTTCCTCTCGCCATTCCTGTTGAGAGGGCCTCCTCTTGAGATGCGACGGGAACGCCGGGAACTCTTTCCCGACGAAGCAGGGAAAGGATCCCTCATCTCGAGCTACGAGGCGGAAACGGGGCTCCTCTGGATGTGGGCGGGACCCTCGTGATTCCTCTCGAGTGGAGACGGGTATGTCGGGGAACTTCTTGATTTGCACCAAGGGTGTGAAGGACCCTTTCGAAGTTCCAGAGGTGAGGTGTGATCAGCCTCGAGACGCCTCAGCGGAAATGGGCCTCATCTCGCCTGGAGGGGCGAACCTCCTGGATTTTCTCGAGTTGCGGCAGGTCTTCTCGAGTTACGACGGGGACCTCAGGGACCCGCTCTGGTGGCCTCAGGAAAGGCCAGTCCCCATGCGAGTTGCTAGGGGACCTCTCGGGATTCCTCTCCCGTCCATGCCGGGGCCTCAGTCCTTGTGTGGAGTCGGGGCCGGAACCTGAGGATTCCTCTCCAGTGTTGCCATGGATCTTGGGGTGCTTCTGAGTCTCCCCAGGGGAGTCAGGCCTCGTCTCGAGTGGGGGCATGCACGTGCGCTTTCCTCCCGAGCTGCAGCAGTAGTGTCACGCTTCCTGTCAGGTGGATCAAGGGATCTGTGGCTTTCCCTCGAGGCTGTCCCTCAAGGCTTTCCCACGAGGCTTTCCCACAGGGCTGTGCCACGTGCCACCTTGGTGTGAGTCGATCCTCGGCGTGAAAGACGAGCCGGTGAAGGGAAAAGAGGTTCCTCTGGAATGGACTGAGACATCTGGGGGACTCTTGGAATGGTGGCACGACCCTGGAGTTCCTCTCGAAGTTCCTGTAGAGAGGGCCTCCTCTTGAGATGCGACGGGAAGGCCGGGAACTCTTTCCCGACGAAGCAGGAAAAGGATCCCTCATCTCGAGCTACCCGGCGGAAACGGGGCTCCTCTGGATGTGGGCGGGACCCTCGTGATTCCTCTCGAGTGGAGACGGCTAGGTCGGGGAACTTCTTGATTTGCAGCAAGGGTGTGAAGGACCCTTTCGAAGTTCCAGAGGTGAGGTGTGATCAGCCTCGAGACGCCTCAGCAGAAATGGGCCTCATCTCGCCTGGAGGGGAGAACCTCCTGGATTTTCTCCAGTTGCGGTAGGTCCTCTCGAGTTACAAGGGGACCTCAGGGACCCGCTCTGGTGGCCTCAGGAAAGGCCAGTCCCCATGCGAGTTGCTAGGGGACCTCTCGGGATTCCTCTCCCGTCCATGCCGGGGCCTCAGTCCTTGTGTGGAGTCGGGGCCGGAACCTGAGGATTCCTCTCCAGTGTTGCCATGGATCTTGGGGTGCTTCTGAGTCTCCCCAGGGGAGTCAGGCCTCGTCTCGAGTGGGGGCATGCACGTGCGCTTTCCTCCCGAGCTGCAGCAGTAGTGTCACGCTTCCTGTCACGTGGATCAAGGGATCTGTGGCTTTCCCTCGAGGCTGTCCCTCGAGGCTTTCCCACGAGTCTTACCCACAGGGCTGTGCCACGTGCCACCTTGGTGTGAGTCGATCCACGGCGTGAAAGATGAGCCTGTGAGGGAAAAGAGGTTCCTCTGGAATGGACTGAGACATCTGGGGGACTCTTGGAATGGTGGCACGACCCTGGAGTTCCTCTCGCCATTCCTGTTGAGAGGGCCTCCTCTTGAGATGCGACGGGAACGCCGGGAACTCTTTCCCGACGAAGCAGGGAAAGGATCCCTCATCTCGAGCTACGAGGCGGAAACGGGGCTCCTCTGGATGTGGGCGGGACCCTCGTGATTCCTCTCGAGTGGAGACGGGTATGTCGGGGAACTTCTTGATTTGCACCAAGGGTGTGAAGGACCCTTTCGAAGTTCCAGAGGGGAGGTGTGATCAGCCTCGAGACGCCTCAGCGGAAATGGGCCTCATCTCGCCTGGAGGGGAGAACCTCCTGGATTTTCTCGAGTTGCGGCAGGTCTTCTCGAGTTACGACGGGGACCTCAGGGACCCGCTCTGGTGGCCTCAGGAAAGGCCAGTCCCCATGCGAGTTGCTAGGGGACCTCTCGGGATTCCTCTCCCGTCCATGCCGGGGCCTCAGTCCTTGTGTGGAGTCGGAGCCGGAACCTGAGGATTCCTCTCCAGGGTTGCCATGGATCTTGGGGTGCTTCTGAGTCTCCCCAGGGGAGTCAGGCCTCGTCTCGAGTGGGGGCATGCACGTGCGCTTGCCTCCCGAGCTGCAGCAGTAGTGTCACGTTTCCTGTCACGTGGATCAAGGGATCCATGGCTTTCCCTCGAGGCTGTCCCTCGAGGCTTTCCCACGAAGCTTTCCCACAGGGCTGTGCCACGTGCCACCTTGGTGTGAGTCGATCCTCGGCGTGAAAGACGAGCCGCTGAAGGGAAAAGAGGTTCCTCTGGAATGGACTGAGACATCTGGGGGACTCTTGGAATGGTGGCACGACCCTGGAGTTCCTCTCGCCGTTCCTGTTGAGAGGGCCTCCTCTTGAGATGCGACGGGAACGCCGGGAACTCTTTCCCGACCAAGCAGGGAAAGGATCCCTCATCTCGAGCTACGAGGCGGAAACGGGGCTCCTCTGGATGTGGGCGGGACCCACGTGATTCCTCTCGAGTGGAGACGGCTAGGTCGGGGAAATTCTTGATTTGCACCAAGGGTGTGAAGGACCCTTTCGAAGTTCCAGAGGTGAGGTGTGATCAGCCTCGAGACCCCTTAGCCGAAATGGGCCTCATCTCGCCTGGAGGGGAGAACCACCTGGATTTTCTCGAGTTGCGGCAGGTCTTCTCGAGTTACGACGGGGACCTCAGGGACCCGCTCTGGTGGCCTCAGGAAAGGCCAGTCCCCATGCGAGTTGCTAGGGGACCTCTCGGGATTCCTCTCCCGTCCATGCCGGGGCCTCAGTCCTTGTGTGGAGTCGGGGCCGGAACCTGAGGATTCCTCTCCAGTGTTGCCATGGATCTTGGGGTGCTTCTGAGTCTCCCCAGGGGAGTCAGGCCTCGTCTCGAGTGGGGGCATGCACGTGCGCTTTCCTCTCGAGCTGCAGCAGTAGTGTCACGCTTCCTGTCACGTGGATCAAGGGATCTGTGGCTTTCCCTCGAGGCTGTCCCTCGAGGCTTTCCCACGAGGCTTTCCCACAGGGCTGTGCCACGTGCCACCTTGGTGTGAGTCGATCCTCGGCGTGAAAGACCAGCCGGTGAAGGGAAAAGAGGTTCCTCTGGAATGGACTGAGACATCTGGGGGACTCTTGGAATGGTGGCACGACCCTGGAGTTCCTCTCGAAGTTCCTGTAGAGAGGGCCTCCTCTTGAGATGCGACGGGAAGGCCGGGAACTCTTTCCCGACGAAGCAGTGAAAGGATCCCTCATCTCGAGCTACGAGGCGGAAACGGGGCTCCTCTGGATGTGGGCGGGACCCTCGTGATTCCTCTCGAGTGGAGACGGCTAGGTCGGGGAACTTCTTGATTTGCACCAAGGGTGTGAAGGAGCCTTTCGAAGTTCCAGAGGTGAGGTGTGATCAGCCTTGAGACGCCTCAGCGAAAATGGGCCTCATCTCGCCTGGAGGGGGAGAACCTCCTGGATTTTCTCCAGTTGCGGTAGGTCTTCTCGAGTTACGACGGGGACCTCAGGGACCCGCTCTGGTGGCCTCAGGAAAGGCCAGTCCCCATGCGAGTTGCTAGGGGACCTCTCGGGATTCCTCTCCCGTCCATGCCGGGGCCTCAGTCCTTGTGTGGAGTCGGGGCCGGAACCTGAGGATTCCTCTCCAGTGTTGCCATGGATCTTGGGGTGCTTCTGAGTCTCCCCAGGGGAGTCAGGCCTCGTCTCGAGTGGGGGCATGCACGTGCGCTTGCCTCCCGCGCTGCAGCAGTAGTGTCACGCTTCCTGTCACGTGGATCAAGGGATCTGTGGCTTTCCCTCGAGGCTGTCCCTCGAGGCTTTCCCACGAGGCTTACCCACAGGGCTGTGCCACGTGCCACCTTGGTGTGAGTCGATCCACGGCGTGAAAGATGAGCCGGTGAAGGGAAAAGAGGTTCCTCTGGAATGGACTGAGACATCTGGGGGACTCTTGGAATGGTGGCACGACCCTGGAGTTCCTCTCGCCGTTCCTGTTGAGAGGGCCTCCTCTTGAGATGCGACGGGAACGCCGGGAACTCTTTCCCGACGAAGCAGGGAAAGGATCCCTCATCTCGAGCTACGAGGCGGAAACGGGGCTCCTCTGGATGTGGGCGGGACCCTCGTGATTCCTCTCGAGTGGAGACGGGTATGTCGGGGAACTTCTTGATTTGCACCAAGGGTGTGAAGGACCCTTTCGAAGTTCCAGAGGTGAGGTGTGATCAGCCTCGAGACGCCTCAGCAGAAATGGGCCTCATCTCGCCTGGAGGGGAGAACCTCCTGGATTTTCTCGAGTTGCGGCAGGTCTTCTCGAGTTACGACGGGGACCTCAGGGACCCGCTCTGGTGGCCTCAGGAAAGGCCAGTCCCCATGCGAGTTGCTAGGGGACCTCTCGGGATTCCTCTCCCGTCCATGCCGGGGCCTCAGTCCTTGTGTGGAGTCGGGGCCGGAACCTGAGGATTCCTCTCCAGTGTTGCCATGGATGTTGGGGTGCTTCTGAGTCTCCGCAGGGGAGTCAGGCCTCGTCTCGTGTGGGGGCATGCACGTGCGCTTTCCTGCCGAGCTGCAGCAGTAGTGTCACGCTTCCTGTCACGTGGATCAAGGGATCTGTGGCTTTCCCTCGAGGCTGTCCCTCGAGGCTTTCCCACGAGGCTTTCCCACAGGGCTGTGCCACGTGCCACCTTGGTGTGAGTCGATCCTCGGCGTGAAAGACGAGCCGGTGAATGGAAAAGAGGTTCCTCTGGAATGGACTGAGACCTCTGGGGGACTCTTGGAATGGTGGCACGACCCTGGAGTTCCTCTCGAAGTTCCTGTAGAGAGGGCCTCCTCTTGAGATGCGACGGGAAGGCCGGGAACTCTTTCCCGACGAAGCAGGGAAAGGATCCCTCATCTCGAGCTACGAGGCGGAAACGGGGCTCCTCTGGATGTGGGCGGGACCCTCGTGATTCCTCTCGAGTGGAGACGGGTATGTCTGGGAACTTCTTGATTTGCACCAAGGGTGTGAAGGACCCTTTTGAAGTTCCAGAGGTGAGGTGTAATCAGCCTCGATACGCCTCAGCGGAAATGGGCCTCATCTCGCCTGGAGGGGAGAACCTCCTGGATTTTCTCGAGTTGCGGCAGGTCTTCTCGAATTACGACGGCGACCTCAGGGACCCGCTCTGGTGGCCTCAGGAAAGGCCAGTCCCCATGCGAGTTGCTAGGGGACCTCTCGGGATTCCTCTCCCGTCCATGCCGGGGCCTCAGTCCTTGTGTGGAGTCGGGGCCGGAACCTGAGGATTCCTCTCCAGTGTTGCCATGGATCTTGGGGTGCTTCTGAGTCTCCCCAGGGGAGTCAGGCCTCGTCTCGAGTGGTGGCATGCACGTGCGCTTTCCTCCCGAGCTGCAGAAGTAGTGTCACGCTTCCTGTCACGTGGATCAAGGGATCTGTGGCTTTCCCTCGAGGCTGTCCCTCGAGGCTTTCCCACGAGGCTTTCCCACAGGGCTGTGCCACGTGCCACCTTGGTGTGAGTCGATCCTCGGCGTGAAAGACGAGCCCGTGAAGGGAAAAGAGGTTCCTCTGGAATGGACTGAGACATCTGGGGGACTCTTGGAATGGTGGCACGACCCTGGAGTTCCTCTCGCCGTTCCTGTTGAGAGGGCCTCCTCTTGAGATGCGACGGGAACGCCGGGAACTCTTTCCCGACGAAGCAGGGAAAGGATCCCTCATCTCGAGCTACGAGGCGGAAACGGGGCTCCTCTGGATGTGGGCGGGACCCTCGTGATTCCTCTCGAGTGGAGACGGGTATGTCGGGGAACTTCTTGATTTGCACCAAGGGTGTGAAGGAGCCTTTTGAAGTTCCAGAGGTGAGGTGTGATCAGCCTCGAGACGCCTCAGCGGAAATGGGCCTCATCTCGCCTGGAGGGGAGAACCTCCTGGATTTTCTCGAGTTGCGGCAGGTCTTCTCGAGTTACGACGGGGACCACAGGAACCTGCTATGGTGGCCTCAGGAAAGGACAGTCCCCATGCGAGTTGCTAGGGGACCACTCGGGTTTCCTCTCCCGTCCATGCCGGGGCCTCAGTCCTTGTGTGGAGTCGGGGCCGGAACCTGAGGATTCCTCTCCAGTGTTGCCATGGATCTTGGGGTTCTTCTGAGTCTCCCCAGGGGAGTCAGGCCTCGTCTCGAGTGGGGGCATGCACGTGCGCTTTCCTCCCGAGCTGCAGCAGTAGTGTCACGCTTCCTGTCACGTGGATCAAGGGATCTGTGGCTTTCCCTCGAGGCTGTCCCTCGAGGCTTTCCCACGAGGCTTTCCCACAGGGCTGTGCCACGGGCCACCTTGGTGTGAGTCGATCCTCGGCGTGAAAGACGAGCCGGTGAAGGGAAAAGAGGTTCCTCTGGAATGGACTGAGACATCTGGGGGACTCTTGGAATGGTGGCACGACCCTGGAGTTCCTCTCGCCGTTCCTGTTGAGAGGGCCTCCTCTTGAGATGCGACGGGAACACCGGGAACTCTTTCCCGACGAAGCAGGGAAAGGATCCCTCATCTCGAGCTACGAGGCGGAAACGGGGCTCCTCTGGATGTGGGCGGGACCCACGTGATTCCTCTCGAGTGGAGACGGCTAGGTCGGGGAACTTCTTGATTTGCACCAATGGTGTGAAGGAACCTTTCGAAGTTCCAGAGGTGAGGTGTGATCAGCCTCGAGACGCCTCAGCGGAAATGGGCCTCATCTCGCCTGGAGGGGAGAACCTCCTGGATTTTCTCGAGTTGCGGCAGGTCTTCTCGAGTTACGACGGGGACCTCAGGGACCCGCTCTGATGGCCTCAGGAAAGGCCAGTCCCCATGCGAGTTGCTAGGGGACCTCTCGGGATTCCTCTCCCGTCCATGCCGGGGCCTCAGTCCTTGTGTGGAGTCGGGGCCGGAACCTGAGGATTCCTCTCCAGTGTTGCCATGGATCTTGGGGTGCTTCTGAGTCTCCCCAGGGGAGTCAGGCCTCGTCTCGAGTGGGGGCATGCACGTGCGCTTTCCTCCCGAGCTGCAGCAGTAGTGTCACGCTTCCTGTCAGGTGGATCAAGGGATCTGTGGCTTTCCCTCGAGGCTGTCCCTCAAGGCTTTCCCACGAGGCTTTCCCACAGGGCTGTGCCACGTGCCACCTTGGTGTGAGTCGATCCTCGGCGTGAAAGACGAGCCGGTGAAGGGAAAAGAGGTTCCTCTGGAATGGACTGAGACATCTTGGGGACTCTTGGAATGGTGGCACGACCCTGGAGTTCCTCTCGAAGTTCCTGTAGAGAGGGCCTCCTCTTGAGATGCGACGGGAAGGCCGGGAACTCTTTCCCGACGAAGCAGGAAAAGGATCCCTCATCTCGAGCTACGAGGCGGAAACGGGGCTCCTCTGGATGTGGGCGGGACCCTCGTGATTCCTCTCGAGTGGAGACGGCTAGGTCGGGGAACTTCTTGATTTGCAGCAAGGGTGTGAAGGACCCTTTCGAAGTTCCAGAGGTGAGGTGTGATCAGCCTTGAGACGCCTCAGCGGAAATGGGCCTCATCTCGCCTGGAGGGGAGAACCTCCTGGATTTTCTCCAGTTGCGGTAGGTCTTCTCGAGTTACAAGGGGACCTCAGGGACCCGCTCTGGTGGCCTCAGGAAAGGCCAGTCCCCATGCGAGTTGCTAGGGGACCTCTCGGGATTCCTCTCCCGTCCATGCCGGGGCCTCAGTCCTTGTGTGGAGTCGGGGCCGGAACCTGAGGATTCCTCTCCAGTGTTGCCATGGATCTTGGGGTGCTTCTGAGTCTCCCCAGGGGAGTCAGGCCTCGTCTCGAGTGGGGGCATGCACGTGCGCTTTCCTCCCGAGCTGCAGCAGTAGTGTCACGCTTCCTGTCACGTGGATCAAGGGATCTGTGGCTTTCCCTCGAGGCTGTCCCTCGAGGCTTTCCCACGAGGCTTACCCACAGGGCTGTGCCACGTGCCACCTTGGTGTGAGTCGATCCACGGCTTGAAAGATGAGCCGGTGAGGGAAAAGAGGTTCCTCTGGAATGGACTGAGACATCTGGGGGACTCTTGGAATGGTGGCACGACCCTGGAGTTCCTCTCGCCATTCCTGTTGAGAGGGCCTCCTCTTGAGATGCGACGGGAACGCCGGGAACTCTTTCCCGACGAAGCAGGGAAAGGATCCCTCATCTCGAGCTACGAGGCGGAAACGGGGCTCCTCTGGATGTGGGCGGGACCCTCGTGATTCCTCTCGAGTGGAGACGGGTATGTCGGGGAACTTCTTGATTTGCACCAAGGGTGTGAAGGACCCTTTCGAAGTTCCAGAGGGGAGGTGTGATCAGCCTCGAGACGCCTCAGCGGAAATGGGCCTCATCTCGCCTGGAGGGGAGAACCTCCTGGATTTTCTCGAGTTGCGGCAGGTCTTCTCGAGTTACGACGGGGACCTCAGGGACCCGCTCTGGTGGCCTCAGGAAAGGCCAGTCCCCATGCGAGTTGCTAGGGGACCTCTCGGGATTCCTCTCCCGTCCATGCCGGGGCCTCAGTCCTTGTGTGGAGTCGGAGCCGGCACCTGAGGATTCCTCTCCAGGGTTGCCATGGATCTTGGGGTGCTTCTGAGTCTCCCCACGGGAGTCAGGCCTCGTCTCGAGTGGGGGCATGCACGTGCGCTTTCCTCCCGAGCTGCAACAGTAGTGTCACGCTTCCTGTCACGTGGATCAAGGGATCTGTGGCTTTCCCTCGAGGCTGTCCCTCGAGGCTTTCCCACGAGGCTTTCCCACAGGGCTGTGCCACGTGCCACCTTGGTGTGAGTCGATCCTCGGCGTGAAAGACGAGCCGCTGAAGGGAAAAGAGGTTCCTCTGGAATGGACTGAGATATCTGGGGGACTCTTGGAATGGTGGCACGACCCTGGAGTTCCTCTCGCCGTTCCTGTTGAGAGGGCCTCCTCTTGAGATGCGACGGGAACGCCGGGAACTCTTTCCCGACGAAGCAGGGAAAGGATCCCTCATCTCGAGCTACGAGGCGGAAACGGGGCTCCTCTGGATGTGGGCGGGACCCACGTGATTCCTCTCGAGTGGAGACGGCTAGGTCGGGGAAATTCTTGATTTGCACCAAGGGTGTGAAGGACCCTTTCGAAGTTCCAGAGGTGAGGTGTGATCAGCCTCGAGACCCCTCAGCCGAAATGGGCCTCATCTCGCCTGGAGGGGAGAACCACCTGGATTTTCTCGAGTTGCGGCAGGTCTTCTCGAGTTACGACGGGGACCTCAGGGACCCGCTCTGGTGGCCTCAGGAAAGGCCAGTCCCCATGCGAGTTGCTAGGGGACCTCTCGGGATTCCTCTCCCGTCCATGCCGGGGCCTCAGTCCTTGTGTGGAGTCGGGGCCGGAACCTGAGGATTCCTCTCCAGTGTTGCCATGGATCTTGGGGTGCTTCTGAGTCTCCCCAGGGGAGTCAGGCCTCGTCTCGAGTGGGGGCATGCACATGCGCTTTCCTCTCGAGCTGCAGCAGTAGTGTCACGCTTCCTGTCACGTGGATCAAGGGATCTGTGGCTTTCCCTCGAGGCTGTCCCTCGAGGCTTTCCCACGAGGCTTTCCCACAGGGCTGTGCCACGTGCCACCTTGGTGTGAGTCGATCCTCGGCGTGAAAGACCAGCCGGTGAAGGGAAAAGAGGTTCCTCTGGAATGGACTGAGACATCTGGGGGACTCTTGGAATGGTGGCACGACCCTGGAGTTCCTCTCGAAGTTCCTGTAGAGAGGGCCTCCTCTTGAGATGCGACGGGAAGGCCGGGAACTCTTTCCCGACGAAGCAGTGAAAGGATCCCTCATCTCGATCTACGAGGCGGAAACGGGGCTCCTCTGGATGTGGGCGGGACCCTCGTGATTCCTCTCGAGTGGAGACGGCTAGGTCGGGGAACTTCTTGATTTGCACCAAGGGTGTGAAGGACCCTTTCGAAGTTCCAGAGGTGAGGTGTGATCAGCCTTGAGACGCCTCAGCGGAAATGGGCCTCATCTCGCCTGGAGGGGAGAACCTCCTGGATTTTCTCCAGTTGCGGTAGGTCTTCTCGAGTTACAAGGGGACCTCAGGGACCCGCTCTGGTGGCCTCAGGAAAGGCCAGTCCCCATGCGAGTTGCTAGGGGACCTCTCGGGATTCCTCTCCCGTCCATGCCGGGGCCTCAGTCCTTGTGTGGAGTCGGGGCCGGAACCTGAGGATTCCTCTCCAGTGTTGCCATGGATCTTGGGGTGCTTCTGAGTCTCCCCAGGGGAGTCAGGCCTCGTCTCGAGTGGGGGCATGCACGTGCGCTTGCCTCCCGAGCTGCAGCAGTAGTGTCACGCTTCCTGTCACGTGGATCAAGGGATCTGTGGCTTTCCCTCGAGGCTGTCCCTCGAGGCTTTCCCACGAGGCTTACCCACAGGGCTGTGCCACGTGCCACCTTGGTGTGAGTCGATCCACGGCGTGAAAGATGAGCCGGTGAAGGGAAAAGAGGTTCCTCTGGAATGGACTGAGACATCTGGGGGACTCTTGGAATGGTGGCACGACCCTGGAGTTCCTCTCGCCGTTCCTGTTGAGAGGGCCTCCTCTTGAGATGCGACGGGAACGCCGGGAACTCTTTCCCGACGAAGCAGGGAAAGGATCCCTCATCTCGAGCTACGAGGCGGAAACGGGGCTCCTCTGGATGTGGGCGGGACCCTCGTGATTCCTCTCGAGTGGAGACGGGTATGTCGGGGAACTTCTTGATTTGCACCAAGGGTGTGAAGGACCCTTTAGAAGTTCCAGAGGTGAGGTGTGATCAGCCTCGAGACGCCTCAGCAGAAATGGGCCTCATCTCGCCTGGAGGGGAGAACCTCCTGGATTTTCTCGAGTTGCGGCAGGTCTTCTCGAGTTACGACGGGGACCTCAGGGACCCGCTCTGGTGGCCTCAGGAAAGGCCAGTCCCCATGCGAGTTGCTAGGGGACCTCTCGGGATTCCTCTCCCGTCCATGCCGGGGCCTCAGTCCTTGTGTGGAGTCGGGGCCGGAACCTGAGGATTCCTCTCCAGTGTTGCCATGGATCTTGGGGTGCTTCTGAGTCTCCGCAGGGGAGTCAGGCCTCGTCTCGTGTGGGGGCATGCACGTGCGCTTTCCTCCCGAGCTGCAGCAGTAGTGTCACGCTTCCTGTCACGTGGATCAAGGGATCTGTGGCTTTCCCTCGAGGCTGTCCCTCGAGGCTTTCCCACGAGGCTTTCCCACAGGGCTGTGCCACGTGCCACCTTGGTGTGAGTCGATCCTCGGCGTGAAAGACGAGCCGGTGAATGGAAAAGAGGTTCCTCTGGAATGGACTGAGACATCTGGGGGACTCTTGGAATGGTGGCACGACCCTGGAGTTCCTCTCGAAGTTCCTGTAGAGAGGGCCTCCTCTTGAGATGTGACGGGAAGGCCGGGAACTCTTTCCCGACGAAGCAGGGAAAGGATCCCTCATCTCGAGCTACGAGGCAGAAACGGGGCTCCTTAGGATGTGGGCGGGACCCTCGTGATTCCTCTCGAGTGGAGACGGGTATGTCTGGGAACTTCTTGATTTGCACCAAGGGTGTGAAGGACCCTTTTGAAGTTCCAGAGGTGAGGTGTAATCAGTCTCGATACGCCTCAGCGGAAATGGGCCTCATCTCGCCTGGAGGGGAGAACCTCCTGGATTTTCTCGAGTTGCGGCATGTCTTTTCGAATTACGACGGGGACCTCAGGGACCCGCTCTGGTGGCCTCAGGAAAGGCCAGTCCCCATGCGAGTTTCTAGGGGACCTCTCGGGATTCCTCTCCCGTCCATGCCGGGGCCTCAGTCCTTGTGTGGATTCGGGGCCGGAACCTGAGGATTCCTCTCCAGTGTTGCCATGGATCTTGGGGTGCTTCTGAGTCTCCCCAGGGGAGTCAGGCCTCGTCTCGAGTGGGGGCATGTACGTGCGCTTTCCTCCCGCGCTGCAGCAGTAGTGTCACGCTTCCTGTCACGTGAATCAAGGGATCTGTGGCTTTCCCTCGAGGCTGTCCCTCGAGGCTTTCCCACGAGGCTTTCCCACAGGGCTGTGCCACGTGCCACCTTGGTGTGAGTCGATCCTCGGCGTGAAAGACGAGCCGGTGAAGGGAAAAGAGGTTCCTCTGGAATGGACTGAGACATCTGGGGGACTCTTGGAATGGTGGCACGACCCTGGAGTTCCTCTCGCCGTTCCTTTTGAGAGGGCCTCCTCTTGAGATGCGACGGGAAAGCCGGGAACTCTTTCCCGACGAAGCAGGGAAAGGATCCCTCATCTCGAGCTACGAGGCGGAAACGGGGCTCCTCTGGATGTGGGCGGGACCCTCGTGATTCCTCTCGAGTGGAGACGGGTATGTCGGGGAACTTCTTGATTTGCACCAAGGGTGTGAAGGACCCTTTCGAAGTTCCAGAGGGGAGGTGTGATCAGCCTCGAGACGCCTCAGCGGAAATGGGCCTCATCTCGCCTGGAGGGGAGAACCTCCTGGATTTTCTCGAGTTGCGGCAGGTCTTCTCGAGTTACGACGGGGACCTCAGGGACCCGCTCTGGTGGCCTCAGGAAAGGCCAGTCCCCATGCGAGTTGCTAGGGGACCTCTCGGGATTCCTCTCCCGTCCATGCCGGGGCCTCAGTCCTTGTGTGGAGTCGGGGCCGGAACCTGAGGATTCCTCTCCAGTGTTGCCATGGATCTTGGGGTGCTTCTGAGTCTCCCCAGGGGAGTCAGGCCTCGTCTCGAGTGGGGGCATGCACGTGCGCTTGCCTCCCGAGCTGCAGCAGTAGTGTCACGCTTCCTGTCACGTGGATCAAGGGATCTGTGGCTTTCCCTCGAGGCTGTCCCTCGAGGCTTTCCCACGAGGCTTACCCACAGGGCTGTGCCACGTGCCACCTTGGTGTGAGTCGATCCACGGCGTGAAAGATGAGCCGGTGAAGGGAAAAGAGGTTCCTCTGGAATGGACTGAGACATCTGGGGGACTCTTGGAATGGTGGCACGACCCTGGAGTTCCTCTCGCCGTTCCTGTTGAGAGGGCCTCCTCTTGAGATGCGACGGGAACGCCGGGAACTCTTTCCCGACGAAGCAGGGAAAGGATCCCTCATCTCGAGCTACGAGGCGGAAACGGGGCTCCTCTGGATGTGGGCGGGACCCTCGTGATTCCTCTCGAGTGGAGACGGGTATGTCGGGGAACTTCTTGATTTGCACCAAGGGTGTGAAGGACCCTTTAGAAGTTCCAGAGGTGAGGTGTGATCAGCCTCGAGACGCCTCAGCAGAAATGGGCCTCATCTCGCCTGGAGGGGAGAACCTCCTGGATTGTCTCGAGTTGCGGCAGGTCTTCTCGAGTTACGACGGGGACCTCAGGGACCCGCTCTGGTGGCCTCAGGAAAGGCCAGTCCCCATGCGAGTTGCTAGGGGACCTCTCGGGATTCCTCTCCCGTCCATGCCGGGGCCTCAGTCCTTGTGTGGAGTCGGGGCCGGAACCTGAGGATTCCTCTCCAGTGTTGCCATGGATCTTGGGGTGCTTCTGAGTCTCCGCAGGGGAGTCAGGCCTCGTCTCGTGTGGGGGCATGCACGTGCGCTTTCCTCCCGAGCTGCAGCAGTAGTGTCACGCTTCCTGTCACGTGGATCAAGGGATCTGTGGCTTTCCCTCGAGGCTGTCCCTCGAGGCTTTCCCACGAGGCTTTCCCACAGGGCTGTGCCACGTGCCACCTTGGTGTGAGTCGATCCTCGGCGTGAAAGACGAGCCGGTGAATGGAAAAGAGGTTCCTCTGGAATGGACTGAGACATCTGGGGGACTCTTGGAATGGTGGCACGACCCTGGAGTTCCTCTCGAAGTTCCTGTAGAGAGGGCCTCCTCTTGAGATGTGACGGGAAGGCCGGGAACTCTTTCCCGACGAAGCAGGGAAAGGATCCCTCATCTCGAGCTACGAGGCAGAAACGGGGCTCCTTAGGATGTGGGCGGGACCCTCGTGATTCCTCTCGAGTGGAGACGGGTATGTCTGGGAACTTCTTGATTTGCACCAAGGGTGTGAAGGACCCTTTTGAAGTTCCAGAGGTGAGGTGTAATCAGCCTCGATACGCCTCAGCGGAAATGGGCCTCATCTCGCCTGGAGGGGAGAACCTCCTGGATTTTCTCGAGTTGCGGCATGTCTTTTCGAATTACGACGGGGACCTCAGGGACCCGCTCTGGTGGCCTCAGGAAAGGCCAGTCCCCATGCGAGTTGCTAGGGGACCTCTCGGGATTCCTCTCCCGTCCATGCCGGGGCCTCAGTCCTTGTGTGGATTCGGGACCGGAACCTGAGGATTCCTCTCCAGTGTTGCCATGGATCTTGGGGTGCTTCTGAGTCTCCCCAGGGGAGTCAGGCCTCGTCTCGAGTGGGGGCATGTACGTGCGCTTTCCTCCCGCGCTGCAGCAGTAGTGTCACGCTTCCTGTCACGTGAATCAAGGGATCTGTGGCTTTCCCTCGAGGCTGTCCCTCGAGGCTTTCCCACGAGGCTTTCCCACAGGGCTGTGCCACGTGCCACCTTGGTGTGAGTCGATCCTCGGCGTGAAAGACGAGCCGGTGAAGGGAAAAGAGGTTCCTCTGGAATGGACTGAGACATCTGGGGGACTCTTGGAATGGTGGCACGACCCTGGAGTTCCTCTCGCCGTTCCTTTTGAGAGGGCCTCCTCTTGAGATGCGACGGGAAAGCCGGGAACTCTTTCCCGACGAAGCAGGGAAAGGATCCCTCATCTCGAGCTACGAGGCGGAAACGGGGCTCCTCTGGATGTGGGCGGGACCCTCGTGATTCCTCTCGAGTGGAGACGGGTATGTCGGGGAACTTCTTGATTTGCACCAAGGGTGTGAAGGACCCTTTCGAAGTTCCAGAGGCGAGGTGTGATCAGCCTCGAGACGCCTCAGCGGAAATGGGCCTCATCTCGCCTGGAGGGGAGAACCTCCTGGATTTTCTCGAGTTGCGGCAGGTCTTCTCGAGTTACGACGGGGACCTCAGGGACCCGCTCTGGTGGCCTCAGGAAAGGCCAGTCCCCATGCGAGTTGCTAGGGGACCTCTCGGGATTCCTCTCCCGTCCATGCCGGGGCCTCAGTCCTTGTGTGGAGTCGGGGCCGGAACCTGAGGATTCCTCTCCAGTGTTGCCATGGATCTTGGGGTGCTTCTGAGTCTCCCCAGGGGAGTCAGGCCTCGTCTCGAGTGGGGGCATGCACGTGCGCTTTCCTCCCGCGCTGCAGCAGTAGTGTCACGCTTCCTGTCACGTGGATCAAGGGATCTGTGGCTTTCCCTCGAGGCTGTCCCTCGAGGCTTTCCCACGAGGCTTACCCACAGGGCTGTGCCACGTGCCACCTTGGTGTGAGTCGATCCACGGCGTGAAAGATGAGCCGGTGAAGGGAAAAGAGGTTCCTCTGGAATGGACTGAGACATCTGGGGGACTCTTGGAATGGTGGCACGACCCTGGAGTTCCTCTCGCCGTTCCTGTTGAGAGGGCCTCCTCTTGAGATGCGACGGGAACGCCGGGAACTCTTTCCCGACGAAGCAGGGAAAGGATCCCTCATCTCGAGCTACGAGGCGGAAACGGGGCTCCTCTGGATGTGGGCGGGACCCTCGTGATTCCTCTCGAGTGGAGACGGGTATGTCGGGGAACTTCTTGATTTGCACCAAGGGTGTGAAGGACCCTTTCGAAGTTCCAGAGGTGAGGTGTGATCAGCCTCGAGACGCCTCAGCAGAAATGGGCCTCATCTCGCCTGGAGGGGAGAACCTCCTGGATTTTCTCGAGTTGCGGCAGGTCTTCTCGAGTTACGACGGGGACCTCAGGGACCCGCTCTGGTGGCCTCAGGAAAGGCCAGTCCCCATGCGAGTTGCTAGGGGACCTCTCGGGATTCCTCTCCCGTCCATGCCGGGGCCTCAGTCCTTGTGTGGAGTCGGAGCCGGAACCTGAGGATTCCTCTCCAGTGTTGCCATGGATCTTGGGGTGCTTCTGAGTCTCCCCAGGGGAGTCAGGCCTCGTCTCGAGTAGGGGCATGCACGTGCGCTTTCCTCCCGAGCTGCAGCAGTAGTGTCATGCTTCCTGTCACGTGGATCAAGGGATCTGTGGCTTTCCCTCGAGGCTGTCCCTCGAGGCTTTCCCACGAGGCTTTCCCACAGGGCTGTGCCACGTGCCACCTTGGTGTGAGTCGATCCTCGGCGTGAAAGACGAGCCGGTGAAGGGAAAAGAGGTTCCTCTGGAATGGACTGAGACATCTGGGGGACTCTTGGAATGGTGGCACGACCCTGGAGTTCCTCTCGCCGCTCCTGTTGAGAGGGCCTCCTCTTGAGATGCGACGGGAACGCCGGGAACTCTTTCCCGACGAAGCAGGGAAAGGATCCCTCATCTCGAGCTACGAGGCGGAAACGGGGCTCTTCTGGATGTGGGCGGGACCCTCGTGATTCCTCTCGAGTGGAGACGGGTATGTCGGGGAACGTCTTGATTTGCACCAAGGGTGTGAAGGACCCTTTCGAAGTTCCAGAGGGGAGGTGTGATCAGCCTCGAGACGCCTCAGTGGAAATGGGCCTCATCTCGCCTGGAGGGGAGAACCTCCTGGATTTTCTCGAGTTGCGGTAGGTCTTCTCGAGTTACGACGGGGACCTCAGGGACCCGCTCTGGTGGCCTCAGGAAAGGCCAGTCCCCATGCGAGTTGCTAGGGGACCTCTCGGGATTCCTCTCCCGTCCATGCCGGGGCCTCAGTCCTTGTGTAGAGTCGGAGCCGGAACCTGAGGATTCCTCTCCAGTGTTGCCATGGATCTTGGGGTGCTTCTGAGTCTCCCCAGGGGAGTCAGGCCTCGTCTCGTGTGGGGGCATGCACGTGCGCTTTCCTCCAGAGCTGCAGCAGTAGTGTCACGCTTCCTGTCACGTGGATCAAGGGATCTGTGGCTTTCCCTCGAGGCTGTCCCTCGAGGCTTTCCCACGAGGCTTTCCCACAGGGCTGTGCCACGTGCCACCTTGGTGTGAGTCGATCCTCGGCGTGAAAGACGAACCGGTGAAGGGAAAAGAGGTTCCTCTGGAATGGACTGAGACATCTGGGAGACTCTTGGAATGGTGGCACGACCCTGGAGTTCCTCTCGCCGTTCCTGTAGAGAGGGCCTCCTCTTGAGATGCGACGGGAACGCCGGGAAATCTTTCCCGACGTAGCAGGGAAAGGATCCCTCATCTCGAGCTACGAGGCGGAAACGGGGCTCCTCTGGATGTGGGCGGGACCCTCGTGATTGCTCTCGAGTGGAGACGGGTATGTCGGGGAACTTCTTGATTTGCACCAAGGGTGTGAAGGACCCTTTCGAAGTTCCAGAGGTGAGGTGTGATCAGCCTCGAGACGCCTCAGCGGAAATGGGCCTCATCTCGCCTGGAGGGGAGAACCTCCTGAATTTTCTCGAGTTGCGGCAGGTCTTCTCGAGTTACGACGGGGACCTCAGGGACCCGCTCTGGTGGCCTCAGGAAAGGCCAGTCCCCATGCGAGTTGCTAGGGGACCTCTCGGGATTCCTCTCCCGTCCATGCCGGGGCCTCAGTCCTTGTGTGGAGTCGGGGCCGGAACCTGAGGATTCCTCTCCAGTGTTGCCATGGATCTTGGGGTGCTTCTGAGTCTCCCCAGGGGAGTCAGGCCTCGTCTCGAGTGGGGGCATGCACGTGCGCTTTCCTCCCGAGCTGCAGCAGTAGTGTCACGCTTCCTGTCACGTGGATCAAGGGATCTGTGGCTTTCCCTCGAGGCTGTCCCTCGAGGCTTTCCCACGAGGCTTTCCCACAGGGCTGTGCCACGTGCCACCTTGGTGTGAGTCGATCCTCGGCGTGAAAGACGATCCGGTGAAGGGAAAAGGGTTTCCTCTGGAATGGACTGAGACATCTGGGGGACTCTTGGAATGGTGGCACGACCCTGGAGTTCCTCTCGAAGTTCCTGTAGAGAGGGCCTCCTCTTGAGATGCGACGGGAACGCCGGGAACTCTTTCCCGACGAAGCAGGGAAAGGATCCCTCATCTCGAGCTACGAGGCGGAAACGGGGCTCCTCTGGATGTGGGCGGGACCCTCGTGATTCCTCTCGAGTGGAGACGGCTAGGTCGGGGAACTTCTTGATTTGCACCAAGGGTGTGAAGGACCCTTTCGAAGTTCCAGAGGTGAGGTGTGATCAGCCTTGAGACGCCTCAGCGGAAATGGGCCTCTACTCGCCTGGAGGGGAGAACCTCCTGGATTTTCTCCAGTTGCGGTAGGTCTTCTCGAGTTACAAGGGGACCTCAGGGACCCGCTCTGGTGGCCTCAGGAAAGGCCAGTCCCCATGCGAGTTGCTAGGGGACCTCTCGGGATTCCTCTCCCGTCCATGCCGGGGCCTCAGTCCTTGTGTGGAGTCGGGGCCGGAACCTGAGGATTCCTCTCCAGTGTTGCCATGGATCTTGGGGTGCTTCTGAGTCTCCCCAGGGGAGTCAGGCCTCGTCTCGAGTGGGGGCATGCACGTGTGCTTTCCTCCCGAGCTGCAGCAGTAGTGTCACGCTTCCTGTCACGTGGATCAAGGGATCGGTGGCTTTCCCTCGAGGCTGTCCCTCGAGGCTTTCACACAAGGCTTTCCCACAGGGCTGTGCCACGTGCCACCTTGGTGTGAGTCGATCCTCGGCGTGAAAGACGAGCCGGTGAAGGGAAAAGAGGTTCCTCTGGAATGGACTGAGACATCTGGGGGACTCTTGGAATGGTGGCACGACCCTGGAGTTCCTCTCGCCGTTCCTGTTGAGAGGGCCTCCTCTTGAGATGCGACGGGAACGCCGGGAACTCTTTCCCGACGAAGCAGGGAAAGGATCCCTCATCTCAAGCTACGAGGCAGAAACGGGGCTCCTCTGGATGTGGGCGGGACCCTCGTGATTCCTCTCGAGTGGAGACGGGTATGTCGGGGAACTTCTTGATTTGCACCAAGGGTGTGAAGGACCCTTTCGAAGTTCCAGAGGGGAGGTGTGATCAGCTTCGAGACGCCTCAGCGGAAATGGGCCTCATCTCGCCTGGAGGGGAGAACCTCCTGGATTTTCTCGAGTTGCGGCAGGTGTTCTCGAGTTACGACGGGGACCTCAGGGACCCGCTCTGGTGGCCTCAGGAAAGGCCAGTCCCCATGCGAGTTGCTAGGGGACCTCTCGGGATTCCTCTCCCGTCCATGCCGGGGCCTCAGTCCTTGTGTGGAGTCGGGGCCGGAACCTGAGGATTCCTCTCCAGTGTTGCCATGGATCTTGGGGTGCTTCTGAGTCTCCCCAGGGGAGTCAGGCCTCGTCTCGAGTGGGGGCATGCACGTGCGCTTTCCTCCCGAGCTGCAGCAGTAGTGTCACGCTTCCTGTCACGTGGATCGAGGGATCTGTGGCTTTCCCTCGAGGCTGTCCCTCGAGGCTTTCCCACGAGGCTTTCCCACAGGGCTGTGCCACGTGCCACCTTGGTGTGAGTCGATCCTCGGCGTGAAAGACGAGCCGGTGAAGGGAAAAGAGGTTCCTCTGGAATGGACTGAGATATCTGGGGGACTCTTGGAATGGTGGCACGACCCTGGAGTTCCTCTCGCCGTTCCTGTTGAGAGGGCCTCCTCTTGAGATGCGACGGGAACGCCGGGAACTCTTTCCCGACGAAGCAGGGAAAGGATCCCTCATCTCGAGCTACGAGGCGGAAACGGGGCTCCTCTGGATGTGGGCGGGACCCTCGTGATTCCTCTCGAGTGGAGACGGGTATGTCGGGGAACTTCTTGATTTGCACCAAGGGTGTGAAGGACCCTTTCGAAGTTCCAGAGGTGAGGTGTGATCAGCCTCGAGACGCCTCAGCGGAAATGGGCCTCATCTCGCCTGGAGGGGAGAACCTCCTGGATTTTCTCGAGTTGCGGCAGGTCTTCTCGAGTTACGACGGGGACCTCAGGGACCCGCTCTGGTGGCCTCAGGAAAGGCCAGTCCCCATGCGAGTTGCTAGGGGACCTCTCGGGATTCCTCTCCCGTCCATGCCGGGGCCTCAGTCCTTGTGTGGAGTCGGGGCCGGAACCTGAGGATTCCTCTCCAGTGTTGCCATGGATCTTGGGGTGCTTCTGAGTCTCCCCAGGGGAGTCAGGCCTCGTCTCGAGTGGGGGCATGCACGTGCGCTTTCCTCCCGAGCTGCAGCAGTAGTGTCACGCTTCCTGTCACGTGGATCGAGGAATCTGTGGCTTTCCCTCGAGGCTGTCCCTCGAGGCTTTCCCACGAGGCTTTCCCACAGGGCTGTGCCACGTGCCACCTTGGTGTGAGTCGATCCTCGGCGTGAAAGACGAGCCGGTGAAGGGAAAAGAGGTTCCTCTGGAATGGACTGAGATATCTGGGGGACTCTTGGAATGGTGGCACGACCCTGGAGTTCCTCTCGCCGTTCCTGTTGAGAGGGCCTCCTCTTGAGATGCGACGGGAACGCCGGGAACTCTTTCCCGACGAAGCAGGGAAAGGATCCCTCATCTCGAGCTACGAGGCGGAAACGGGGCTCCTCTGGATGTGGGCGGGACCCTCGTGATTCCTCTCGAGTGGAGACGGGTATGTCGGGGAACTTCTTGATTTGCACCAAGGGTGTGAAGGACCCTTTCGAAGTTCCAGAGGTGAGGTGTGATCAGCCTCGAGACGCCTCAGCGGAAATGGGCCTCATCTCGCCTGGAGGGGAGAACCTCCTGGATTTTCTCGAGTTGCGGCAGGTCTTCTCGAGTTACGACGGGGACCTCAGGGACCCGCTCTGGTGGCCTCAGGAAAGGCCAGTCCCCATGCGAGTTGCTAGGGGACCTCTCGGGATTCCTCTCCCGTCCATGCCGGGGCCTCAGTCCTTGTGTGGAGTCGGGGCCGGAACCTGAGGATTCCTCTCCAGTGTTGCCATGGATCTTGGGGTGCTTCTGAGTCTCCCCAGGGGAGTCAGGCCTCGTCTCGAGTGGGGGCATGCACGTGCGCTTTCCTCCCGAGCTGCAGCAGTAGTGTCACGCTTCCTGTCACGTGGATCAAGGGATCTGTGGCTTTCCCTCGAGGCTGTCCCTCGAGGCTTTCCCACGAGGCTTTCCCACAGGGCTGTGCCACGTGCCACCTTGGTGTGAGTCGATCCTCGGCGTGAAAGACGAGCCGGTGAAGGGAAAAGAGGTTCCTCTGGAATGGACTGAGACATCTGGGGGACTCTTGGAATGGTGGCACGACCCTGGAGTTCCTCTCGCCGTTCCTGTAGAGAGGGCCTTCTCTTGAGATGCGACGGGAACGCCGGGATCTCTTTCCCGACTAAGCCGGGAAAGGATCCCTCATCTCGAGCTACGAGGCGGAAACGGGGCTCCTCTGGATGTGGGCGGGACCCTCGTGATTCCTCTCGAGTGGAGACGGCTAGGTCGGGGAACTTCTTGATTTGCACCAAGGGTGTGAAGGACCCTTTCGAAGTTCCAGAGGTGAGGTGTGATCAGCCTCGAGACGCCTCAGCGGAAATGGGCCTCATCTCGCCTGGAGGGGAGAACCTCCTGGATTTTCTCCAGTTGCGGTAGGTCTTCTCGAGTTACAAGGGGAACTCAGGGACCCGCTCTGGTGGCCTCAAGAAAGGCCAGTCCCCATGCGAGTTGCTAGGGGACCTCTCGGGATTCCTCTCCCGTCCATGCCGGGGCCTCAGTCCTTGTGTGGAGTCGGGGCCGGAACCTGAGGATTCCTCTCCAGTGTTGCCATGGATCTTGGGGTGCTTCTGAGTCTCCCCAGGGGAGTCAGGCCTCGTCTCGAGTGGGGGCATGCACGTGTGCTTTCCTCCCGAGCTGCAGCAGTAGTGTCACGCTTCCTGTCACGTGGATCAAGGGATCGGTGGCTTTCCCTCGAGGCTGTCCCTCGAGGCTTTCACACAAGGCTTTCCCACAGGGCTGTGCCACGTGCCACCTTGGTGTGAGTCGATCCTCGGCGTGAAAGACGAGCCGGTGAAGGGAAAAGAGGTTCCTCTGGAATGGACTGAGACATCTGGGGGACTCTTGGAATGGTGGCACGACCCTGGAGTTCCTCTCGCCGTTCCTGTTGAGAGGGCCTCCTCTTGAGATGCGACGGGAACGCCGGGAACTCTTTCCCGACGAAGCAGGGAAAGGATCCCTCATCTCGAGCTACGAGGCGGAAACGGGGCTCCTCTGGATGTGGGCGGGACCCTCGTGATTCCTCTCGAGTGGAGACGGGTATGTCGGGGAACTTCTTGATTTGCACCAAGGGTGTGAAGGACCCTTTCGAAGTTCCAGAGGTGAGGTGTGATCAGCCTCGAGACGCCTCAGCAGAAATGGGCCTCATCTCGCCTGGAGGGGAGAACCTCCTGGATTTTCTCGAGTTGCGGCAGGTCTTCTCGAGTTACGACGGGGACCTCAGGGACCCGCTCTGGTGGCCTCAGGAAAGGCCAGTCCCCATGCGAGTTGCTAGGGGACCTCTCGGGATTCCTCTCCCGTCCATGCCGGGGCCTCAGTCCTTGTGTGGAGTCGGAGCCGGAACCTGAGGATTCCTCTCCAGTGTTGCCATGGATCTTGGGGTGCTTCTGAGTCTCCCCAGGGGAGTCAGGCCTCGTCTCGTGTGGGGGCATGCACGTGCGCTTTCCTCCAGAGCTGCAGCAGTAGTGTCACGCTTCCTGTCACGTGGATCAAGGGATCTGTGGCTTTCCCTCGAGGCTGTCCCTCGAGGCTTTCCCACGAGGCTTTCCCACAGGGCTGTGCCACGTGCCACCTTGGTGTGAGTCGATCCTCGGCGTGAAAGACGAACCGGTGAAGGGAAAAGAGGTTCCTCTGGAATGGACTGAGACATCTGGGAGACTCTTGGAATGGTGGCACGACCCTGGAGTTCCTCTCGCCGTTCCTGTAGAGAGGGCCTCCTCTTGAGATGCGACGGGAACGCCGGGAACTCTTTCCCGACGTAGCAGGGAAAGGATCCCTCATCTCGAGCTACGAGGCGGAAACGGGGCTCCTCTGGATGTGGGCGGGACCCTCGTGATTGCTCTCGAGTGGAGACGGGTATGTCGGGGAACTTCTTGATTTGCACCAAGGGTGTGAAGGACCCTTTCGAAGTTCCAGAGGTGAGGTGTGATCAGCCTCGAGACGCCTCAGCGGAAATGGGCCTCATCTCACCTGGAGGGGAGAACCTCCTGAATTTTCTCGAGTTGCGGCAGGTCTTCTCGAGTTACGACGGGTACCTCAGGGACCCGCTCTGGTGGCCTCAGGAAAGGCCAGTCCCCATGCGAGTTGCTAGGGGACCTCTCGGGATTCCTCTCCCGTCCATGCCGGGGCCTCAGTCCTTGTGTGGAGTCGGGGCCGGAACCTGAGGATTCCTCTCCAGTGTTGCCATGGATCTTGGGGTGCTTCTGAGTCTCCCCAGGGGAGTCAGGCCTCGTCTCGAGTGGGGGCATGCACGTGCGCTTTCCTCCCGAGCTGCAGCAGTAGTGTCACGCTTCCTGTCACGTGGATCAAGGGATCTGTGGCTTTCCCTCGAGGCTGTCCCTCGAGGCTTTCCCACGAGGCTTTCCCACAGGGCTGTGCCACGTGCCACCTTGGTGTGAGTCGATCCTCGGCGTGAAAGACGATCCGGTGAAGGGAAAAGGGTTTCCTCTGGAATGGACTGAGGCATCTGGGGGACTCTTGGAATGGTGGCACGACCCTGGAGTTCCTCTCGAAGTTCCTGTAGAGAGGGCCTCCTCTTGAGATGCGACGGGAACGCCGGGAACTCTTTCCCGACGAAGCAGGGAAAGGATCCCTCATCTCGAGCTACGAGGCCGAAACGGGGCTCCTCTGGATGTGGGCGGGACCCTCGTGATTCCTCTCGAGTGGAGACGGCTAGGTCGGGGAACTTCTTGATTTGCAGCAAGGGTGTGAAGGACCCTTTCGAAGTTCCAGAGGTGAGGTGTGATCAGCCTTGAGACGCCTCAGCGGAAATGGGCCTCTACTCGCCTGGAGGGGAGAACCTCCTGGATTTTCTCCAGTTGCGGTAGGTCTTCTCGAGTTACAAGGGGACCTCAGGGACCCGCTCTGGTGGCCTCAGGAAAGGCCAGTCCCCATGCGAGTTGCTAGGGGACCTCTCGGGATTCCTCTCCCGTCCATGCCGGGGCCTCAGTCCTTGTGTGGAGTCGGGGCCGGAACCTGAGGATTCCTCTCCAGTGTTGCCATGGATCTTGGGGTGCTTCTGAGTCTCCCCAGGGGAGTCAGGCCTCGTCTCGAGTGGGGGCATGCACGTGTGCTTTCCTCCCGAGCTGCAGCAGTAGTGTCACGCTTCCTGTCACGTGGATCAAGGGATCGGTGGCTTTCCCTCGAGGCTGTCCCTCGAGGCTTTCACACAAGGCTTTCCCACAGGGCTGTGCCACGTGCCACCTTGGTGTGAGTCGATCCTCGGCGTGAAAGACGAGCCGGTGAAGGGAAAAGAGGTTCCTCTGGAATGGACTGAGACATCTGGGGGACTCTTGGAATGGTGGCACGACCCTGGAGTTCCTCTCGCCGTTCCTGTTGAGAGGGCCTCCTCTTGAGATGCGACGGGAACGCCGGGAACTCTTTCCCGACGAAGCAGGGAAAGGATCCCTCATCTCGAGCTACGAGGCAGAAACGGGGCTCCTCTGGATGTGGGCGGGACCCTCGTGATTCCTCTCGAGTGGAGACGGGTATGTCGGGGAACTTCTTGATTTGCACCAAGGGTGTGAAGGACCCTTTCGAAGTTCCAGAGGGGAGGTGTGATCAGCTTCGAGACGCCTCAGCGGAAATGGGCCTCATCTCGCCTGGAGGGGAGAACCTCCTGGATTTTCTCGAGTTGCGGCAGGTCTTCTCGAGTTACGACGGGGACCTCAGGGACCCGCTCTGGTGGCCTCAGGAAAGGCCAGTCCCCATGCGAGTTGCTAGGGGACCTCTCGGGATTCCTCTCCCGTCCATGCCGGGGCCTCAGTCCTTGTGTGAGTCGGAGCCGGAACCTGAGGATTCCTCTCCAGTTTTGCCATGGATCTTGGGGTGCTTCTGAGTCTCCCCAGGGGAGTCAGGCCTCGTCCCGAGTGGGGGCATGCACGTGCGCTTTCCTCCCGAGCTGCAGCAGTAGTGTCACGCTTCCTGTCACGTGGATCAAGGGATCTGTGGCTTTCCCTCGAGGCTGTCCCTCGAGGCTTTCCCACGAGGCTTTCCCACAGGGCTGTGCCACGTGCCACCTTGGTGTGAGTCGATCCTCGGCGTGAAAGACGAGCCGGTGAAGGGAAAAGAGTTTCCTCTGGAATGGATTGAGACATCTGGGAGACTCTTGGAATTGTGGCACGACCCTGGAGTTCCTCTCGCCGTTCCTGTAGAGAGGGCCTCCTCTTGAGATGCGACGGGAACGCTGGGAACTCTTTCCCGACGAAGCAGGGAAAGGATCCCTCATCTCGAGCTACGAGGCGGAAACGGGGCTCCTCTGGATATTTGCGGGACCCTCGTGATTCCTCTCGAGTGGAGACGGGTATGTCGGGGAACTTCTTGATTTGCACCAAGGGTGTGAAGGACCCTTTCGAAGTTCCAGAGGTGAGGTGTGATCAGCCTCGAGACGCCTCAGCGGAAATGGGCCTCATCTCGCCTGGAGGGGAGAACCTCCTGGATTTTCTCGAGTTGCGGCAGGTGTTCTCGAGTTACGACGGGGACCTCAGGGACCCGCTCTGGTGGCCTCAGGAAAGGCCAGTCCCCATGCGAGTTGCTAGGGGACCTCTCGGGATTCCTCTCCCGTCCATGCCGGGGCCTCAGTCCTTGTGTGGAGTCGGGGCCGGAACCTGAGGATTCCTCTCCAGTGTTGCCATGGATCTTGGGGTGCTTCTGAGTCTCCCCAGGGGAGTCAGGCCTCGTCTCGAGTGGGGGCATGCACGTGCGCTTTCCTCCCGAGCTGCAGCAGTAGTGTCACGCTTCCTGTCACGTGGATCGAGGGATCTGTGGCTTTCCCTCGAGGCTGTCCCTCGAGGCTTTCCCACGAGGCTTTCCCACAGGGCTGTGCCACGTGCCACCTTGGTGTGAGTCGATCCTCGGCGTGAAAGATGAGCCGGTGAAGGGAAAAGGGGTTCCTCTGGAATGGACTGAGACATCTGGGGGACTCTTGGAATGGTGGCACGACCCTGGAGTTCCTCTCGCCGTTCCTGTTGAGAGGGCCTCCTCTTGAGATGCGACGGGAACGCCGGGAACTCTTTCCCGACGAAGCAGGGAAAGGATCCCTCATCTCGAGCTACGAGGCGGAAACGGGGCTCCTCTCGATGTGGGCGGGACCCTCGTGATTGCTCTCGAGTGGAGATGGCTATGTCGGGGAACTTGTTGATTTGCACCAAGGGTGTGAAGGACCCTTTCGAAGTTCCAGAGGTGAGGTGTGATCAGCCTCGAGACGCCTCAGCGGAAATGGGCCTCATCTCGCCTGGAGGGGAGAACCTCCTGGATTTTCTCGAGTTGCGGCAGGTGTTCTCGTGTTACGACGGGGACCTCAGGGACCCGCTCTGGTGGCCTCAGGAAAGGCCAGTCCCCATGCGAGTTGCTAGGGGACCTCTCGGGATTCCTCTCCCGTCCATGCCGGGGCCTCAGTCCTTGTGTGGAGTCGGGGCCGGAACCTGAGGATTCCTCTCCAGTGTTGCCATGGATCTTGGGGTGCTTCTGAGTCTCCCCAGGGGAGTCAGGCCTCGTCTAGAGTGGGGGCATGCACGTGCGCTTTCCTCCCGAGCTGCAGCAGTAGTGTCACGCTTCCTGTCACGTGGATCGAGGGATCTGTGGCTTTCCCTCGAGGCTGTCCCTCGAGGCTTTCCCACGAGGCTTTCCCACAGGGCTGTGCCACGTGCCACCTTGGTGTGAGTCGATCCTCGGCGTGAAAGATGAGCCGGTGAAGGGAAAAGGGGTTCCTCTGGAATGGACTGAGACATCTGGGGGACTCTTGGAATGGTGGCACGACCCTGGAGTTCCTCTCGCCGTTCCTGTTGAGAGGGCCTCCTCTTGAGATGCGACGGGAACGCCGGGAACTCTTTCCCGACGAAGCAGGGAAAGGATCCCTCATCTCGAGCTACGAGGCCGAAACGGGGCTCCTCTCGATGTGGGCGGGACCCTCGTGATTGCTCTCGAGTGGAGATGGCTATGTCGGGGAACTTGTTGATTTGCACCAAGGGTGTGAAGGACCCTTTCGAAGTTCCAGAGGTGAGGTGTGATCAGCCTCGAGACGCCTCAGCGGAAATGGGCCTCATCTCGCCTGGAGGGGAGAACCTCCTGGATTTTCTCGAGTTGCGGCAGGTGTTCTCGTGTTACGACGGGGACCTCAGGGACCCGCTCTGGTGGCCTCAGGAAAGGCCAGTTCCCATGCGAGTTGCTAGGGGACCTCTCGGGATTCCTCTCCCGTCCATGCCGGGGCCTCAGTCCTTGTGTGGAGTCGGGGCCGGAACCTGAGGATTCCTCTCCAGTGTTGCCATGGATCTTGGGGTGCTTCTGAGTCTCCCCAGGGGAGTCAGGCCTCGTCTCGAGTGGGGGAATGCACGTGCGCTTTCCTCCCGAGCTGCAGCAGTAGTGTCACGCTTCCTGTCACGTGGATCAAGGGATCTGTGGCTTTCCCTCGAGGCTGTCCCTCGAGGCTTTCCCACGAGGCTTTCCCACAGGGCTGTGCCACGTGCCACCTTGGTGTGAGTCGATCCTCGGCGTGAAAGACGAGCCGGTGAAGGGAAAAGGGTTTCCTCTGGAATGGACTGAGACATCTGGGGGACTCTTGGAATGGTGGCAAGACCCTGGAGTTCCTCTCGAAGTTCCTGTAGAGAGGGCCTCCTCTTGAGATGCGACGGGAACGCCGGGAACTCTTTCCCGACGAAGCAGGGAAAGGATCCCTCATCTCGAGCTACGAGGCCGAAACGGGGCTCCTCTGGATGTGGGCGGGACCCTCGTGATTCCTCTCGAGTGGAGACGGCTAGGTCGGGGAACTTCTTGATTTGCACCAAGGGTGTGAAGGACCCTTTCGAAGTTCCAGAGGTGAGGTGTGATCAGCCTTGAGACGCCTCAGCGGAAATGGACCTCTACTCGCCTGGAGGGGAGAACCTCCTGGATTTTCTCCAGTTGCGGTAGGTCTTCTCGAGTTACAAGGGGACCTCAGGGACCCGCTCTGGTGGCCTCAGGAAAGGCCAGTCCCCATGCGAGTTGCTAGGGGACCTCTCGGGATTCCTCTCCCGTCCATGCCGGGGCCTCAGTCCTTGTGTGGAGTCAGGGCCGGAACCTGAGGATTCCTCTCCAGTGTTGCCATGGATCTTGGGGTGCTTCTGAGTCTCCCCAGGGGAGTCAGGCCTCGTCTCGAGTGGGGGCATGCACGTGTGCTTTCCTCCCGAGCTGCAGCAGTAGTGTGACGCTTCCTGTCACGTGGATCAAGGGATCGGTGGCTTTCCCTCGAGGCTGTCCCTCGAGGCTTTCACACAAGGCTTTCCCACAGGGCTGTGCCACGTGCCACCTTGGTGTGAGTCGATCCTCGGCGTGAAAGACGAGCCGGTGAAGGGAAAAGAGGTTCCTCTGGAATGGACTGAGACATCTGGGGGACTCTTGGAATGGTGGCACGACCCTGGAGTTCCTCTCGCCGTTCCTGTTGAGAGGGCCTCCTCTTGAGATGCGACGGGAACGCCGGGAACTCTTTCCCGACGAAGCAGGGAAAGGATCCCTCATCTCGAGCTACGAGGCAGAAACGGGGCTCCTCTGGATGTGGGCGGGACCCTCGTGATTCCTCTCGAGTGGAGACGGGTATGTCGGGGAACTTCTTGATTTGCACCAAGGGTGTGAAGGACCCTTTCGAAGTTCCAGAGGGGAGGTGTGATCAGCTTCGAGACGCCTCAGCGGAAATGGGCCTCATCTCGCCTGGAGGGGAGAACCTCCTGGATTTTCTCGAGTTGCGGCAGGTCTTCTCGAGTTACGACGGGGACCTCAGGGACCCGCTCTGGTGGCCTCAGGAAAGGCCAGTCCCCATGCGAGTTGCTAGGGGACCTCTCGGGATTCCTCTCCCGTCCATGCCGGGGCCTCAGTCCTTGTGTGAGTCGGAGCCGGAACCTGAGGATTCCTCTCCAGTTTTGCCATGGATCTTGGGGTGCTTCTGAGTCTCCCCAGGGGAGTCAGGCCTCGTCCCGAGTGGGGGCATGCACGTGCGCTTTCCTCCCGAGCTGCAGCAGTAGTGTCACGCTTCCTGTCACGTGGATCAAGGGATCTGTGGCTTTCCCTCGAGGCTGTCCCTCGAGGCTTTCCCACGAGGCTTTCCCACAGGGCTGTGCCACGTGCCACCTTGGTGTGAGTCGATCCTCGGCGTGAAAGACGAGCCGGTGAAGGGAAAAGAGTTTCCTCTGGAATGGATTGAGACATCTGGGAGACTCTTGGAATGGTGGCACGACCCTGGAGTTCCTCTCGCCGTTCCTGTAGAGAGGGCCTCCTCTTGAGATGCGACGGGAACGCTGGGAACTCTTTCCCGACGAAGCAGGGAAAGGATCCCTCATCTCGAGCTACGAGGCGGAAACGGGGCTCCTCTGGATATTTGCGGGACCCTCGTGATTCCTCTCGAGTGGAGACGGGTATGTCGGGGAACTTCTTGATTTGCACCAAGGGTGTGAAGGACCCTTTCGAAGTTCCAGAGGTGAGGTGTGATCAGCCTCGAGACGCCTCAGCGGAAATGGGCCTCATCTCGCCTGGAGGGGAGAACCTCCTGGATTTTCTCGAGTTGCGGCAGGTGTTTTCGAGTTACGACGGGGACCTCAGGGACCCGCTCTGGTGGCCTCAGGAAAGGCCAGTCCCCATGCGAGTTGCTAGGGGACCTCTCGGGATTCCTCTCCCGTCCATGCCGGGGCCTCAGTCCTTGTGTGGAGTCGGGGCCGGAACCTGAGGATTCCTCTCCAGTGTTGCCATGGATCTTGGGGTGCTTCTGAGTCTCCCCAGGGGAGTCAGGCCTCGTCTCGAGTGGGGGCATGCACGTGCGCTTTCCTCCCGAGCTGCAGCAGTAGTGTCACGCTTCCTGTCACGTGGATCGAGGGATCTGTGGCTTTCCCTCGAGGCTGTCCCTCGAGGCTTTCCCACGAGGCTTTCCCACAGGGCTGTGCCACGTGCCACCTTGGTGTGAGTCGATCCTCGGCGTGAAAGATGAGCCGGTGAAGGGAAAAGGGGTTCCTCTGGAATGGACTGAGACATCTGGGGGACTCTTGGAATGGTGGCACGACCCTGGAGTTCCTCTCGCCGTTCCTGTTGAGAGGGCCTCCTCTTGAGATGCGACGGGAACGCCGGGAACTCTTTCCCGACGAAGCAGGGAAAGGATCCCTCATCTCGAGCTACGAGGCGGAAACGGGGCTCCTCTCGATGTGGGCGGGACCCTCGTGATTGCTCTCGAGTGGAGATGGCTATGTCGGGGAACTTGTTGATTTGCACCAAGGGTGTGAAGGACCCTTTCGAAGTTCCAGAGGTGAGGTGTGATCAGCCTCGAGACGCCGCAGCGGAAATGGGCCTCATCTCGCCTGGAGGGGAGAACCTCCTGGATTTTCTCGAGTTGCGGCAGGTGTTCTCGTGTTACGACGGGGACCTCAGGGACCCGCTCTGGTGGCCTCAGGAAAGGCCAGTTCCCATGCGAGTTGCTAGGGGACCTCTCGGGATTCCTCTCCCGTCCATGCCGGGGCCTCAGTCCTTGTGTGGAGTCGGGGCCGGAACCTGAGGATTCCTCTCCAGTGTTGCCATGGATCTTGGGGTGCTTCTGAGTCTCCCCAGGGGAGTCAGGCCTCGTCTCGAGTGGGGGCATGCACGTGCGCTTTCCTCCCGAGCTGCAGCAGTAGTGTCACGCTTCCTGTCACGTGGATCGAGGGATCTGTGGCTTTCCCTCGAGGCTGTCCCTCGAGGCTTTCCCACGAGGCTTTCCCACAGGGCTGTGCCACGTGCCACCTTGGTGTGAGTCGATCCTCGGCGTGAAAGACGAGCCGGTGAAGGGAAAAGAGGTTCCTCTGGAATGGACTGAGATATCTGGGGGACTCTTGGAATGGTGGCACGACCCTGGAGTTCCTCTCGCCGTTCCTGTTGAGAGGGCCTCCTCTTGAGATGCGACGGGAACGCCGGGAACTCTTTCCCGACGAAGCAGGGAAAGGATCCCTCATCTCGAGCTACGAGGCGGAAACGGGGCTCCTCTGGATGTGGGCGGGACCCTCGTGATTCCTCTCGAGTGGAGACGGGTATGTCGGGGAACTTCTTGATTTGCACCAAGGGTGTGAAGGACCCTTTCGAAGTTCCAGAGGTGAGGTGTGATCAGCCTCGAGACGCCTCAGCGGAAATGGGCCTCATCTCGCCTGGAGGGGAGAACCTCCTGGATTTTCTCGAGTTGCGGCAGGTCTTCTCGAGTTACGACGGGGACCTCAGGGACCCGCTCTGGTGGCCTCAGGAAAGGCCAGTCCCCATGCGAGTTGCTAGGGGACCTCTCGGGATTCCTCTCCCGTCCATGCCGGGGCCTCAGTCCTTGTGTGGAGTCGGGGCCGGAACCTGAGGATTCCTCTCCAGTGTTGCCATGGATCTTGGGGTGCTTCTGAGTCTCCCCAGGGGAGTCAGGCCTCGTCTCGAGTGGGGGCATGCACGTGCGCTTTCCTCCCGAGCTGCAGCAGTAGTGTCACGCTTCCTGTCACGTGGATCAAGGGATCTGTGGCTTTCCCTCGAGGCTGTCCCTCGAGGCTTTCCCACGAGGCTTTCCCACAGGGCTGTGCCACGTGCCACCTTGGTGTGAGTCGATCCTCGGCGTGAAAGACGAGCCGGTGAAGGGAAAAGAGGTTCCTCTGGAATGGACTGAGACATCTGGGGGACTCTTGGAATGGTGGCACGACCCTGGAGTTCCTCTCGCCGTTCCTGTAGAGAGGGCCTTCTCTTGAGATGCGACGGGAACGCCGGGATCTCTTTCCCGACTAAGCCGGGAAAGGATCCCTCATCTCGAGCTACGAGGCGGAAACGGGGCTCCTCTGGATGTGGGCGGGACCCTCGTGATTCCTCTCGAGTGGAGACGGCTAGGTCGGGGAACTTCTTGATTTGCACCAAGGGTGTGAAGGACCCTTTCGAAGTTCCAGAGGTGAGGTGTGATCAGCCTCGAGACGCCTCAGCGGAAATGGGCCTCATCTCGCCTGGAGGGGAGAACCTCCTGGATTTTCTCCAGTTGCGGTAGGTCTTCTCGAGTTACGACGGGGACCTCAGGGACCCGCTCTGGTGGCCTCAGGAAAGGCCAGTCCCCATGCGAGTTGCTAGGGGACCTCTCGGGATTCCTCTCCCGTCCATGCCGGGGCCTCAGTCCTTGTGTGGAGTCGGGGCCGGAACCTGAGGATTCCTCTCCAGTGTTGCCATGGATCTTGGGGTGCTTCTGAGTCTCCCCAGGGGAGTCAGGCCTCGTCTCGAGTGGGGGCATGCACGTGTGCTTTCCTCCCGAGCTGCAGCAGTAGTGTCACGCTTCCTGTCACGTGGATCAAGGGATCGGTGGTTTTCCCTCGAGGCTGTCCCTCGAGGCTTTCACACAAGGCTTTCCCACAGGGCTGTGCCACGTGCCACCTTGGTGTGAGTCGATCCTCGGCGTGAAAGACGAGCCGGTGAAGGGAAAAGAGGTTCCTCTGGAATGGACTGAGACATCTGGGGGACTCTTGGAATGGTGGCACGACCCTGGAGTTCCTCTCGCCGTTCCTGTTGAGAGGGCCTCCTCTTGAGATGCGACGGGAACGCCGGGAACTCTTTCCCGACGAAGCAGGGAAAGGATCCCTCATCTCGAGCTACGAGGCAGAAACGGGGCTCCTCTGGATGTGGGCGGGACCCTCGTGATTCCTCTCGAGTGGAGACGGGTATGTCGGGGAACTTCTTGATTTGCACCAAGGGTGTGAAGGACCCTTTCGAAGTTCCAGAGGGGAGGTGTGATCAGCCTCGAGACGCCTCAGCGGAAATGGGCCTCATCTCGCCTGGAGGGGAGAACCTCCTGGATTTTCTCGAGTTGCGGCAGGTCTTCTCGAGTTACGACGGGGACCTCAGGGACCCGCTCTGGTGGCCTCAGGAAAGGCCAGTCCCCATGCGAGTTGCTAGGGGACCTCTCGGGATTCCTCTCCCGTCCATGCCGGGGCCTCAGTCCTTGTGTGGAGTCGGGGCCGGAACCTGAGGATTCCTCTCCAGTGTTGCCATGGATCTTGGGGTGCTTCTGAGTCTCCCCAGGGGAGTCAGGCCTCGTCTCGAGTGGGGGCATGCACGTGCGCTTTCCTCCCGAGCTGCAGCAGTAGTGTCACACTTCCTGTCACGTGGATCAAGGGATCTGTGGCTTTCCCTCGAGGCTGTCCCTCGAGGCTTTCCCACGAGGCTTTCCCACAGGGCTGTGCCACGTGCCACCTTGGTGTGAGTCGATCCTCGGCGTGAAAGACGAGCCGTTGAAGGGAAAAGGGGTTCCTCTGGAATGGACTGAGACATCTGGGGGACTCTTGGAATGGTGGCACGACCCTGGAGTTCCTCTCGCCGTTCCTGTTGAGAGGGCCTCCTCTTGAGATGCGACGGGAACGCCGGGAACTCTTTCCCGACGAAGCAGGGAAAGGATCCCTCATCTCGAGCTACGAGGCGGAAACGGGGCTCCTCTGGATGTGGGCGGGACCCTCGTGATTGCTCTCGAGTGGAGATGGCTATGTCGGGGAACTTGTTGATTTGCACCAAGGGTGTGAAGGACCCTTTCGAAGTTCCAGAGGTGAGGTGTGATCAGCCTCGAGACGCCTCAGCGGAAATGGGCCTCATCTCGCCTGGAGGGGAGAACCTCCTGGATTTTCTCGAGTTGCGGCAGGTCTTCTCGAGTTACGACGGGGACCTCAGGGACCCGCTCTGGTGGCCTCAGGAAAGGCCAGTCCCCATGCGAGTTGCTAGGGGACCTCTCGGGATTCCTCTCCCGTCCATGCCGGGGCCTCAGTCCTTGTGTGGAGTCGGGGCCGGAACCTGAGGATTCCTCTCCAGTGTTTCCATGGATCTTGGGGTGCTTCTGAGTCTCCCCAGGGGAGTCAGGCCTCGTCTCGAGTGGGGGCATGCACGTGCGCTTTCCTCCCGAGCTGCAGCAGTAGTGTCACGCTTCCTGTCACGTGGATCAAGGGATCTGTGGCTTTCCCACGAGGCTTTCCCACAGGGTTGTGCCACGTGTCACCTTAGTGTGAGTCGATCCTCGGCGTGAAAGACGAACCGGTGAAGGGAAAAGAGGTTCCTCTGGAATGGACTGAGACATCTGGGGGACTCTTGAAATGGTGGCACGACCCTGGAGTTCCTCTCGCCGTTCCTGTTGAGAGGGCCTCCTCTTGAGATGCGACGGGAACGCCGGGAACTCTTTCCCGACGAAGAAGGGAAAGGATCCCTCATCTCGAGCTACGAGGCGGAAACGGGGCTCCTCTGGATGTGGGCGGGACCCTCGTGATTCCTCTCGAGTGGAGACGGCTAGGTCGGGGAACTTCTTGATTTGCACCAAGGGTGTGAAGGACCCTTTCGAAGTTCCAGAGGTGAGGTGTGATCAGCCTCGAGACGCCTCAGCGGAAATGGGCCTCATCTCGCCTGGAGGGGAGAACCTCCTGGATTTTCTCGAGTTGCGGCAGGTCTTCTCGAGTTACGACGGGGACCTCAGGGACCCGCTCTGGTGGCCTCAGGAAAGGCCAGTCCCCATGCGAGTTGCTAGGGGACCTCTCGGGATTCCTCTCCCATCCATGCCGGGGCCTCAGTCCTTGTGTGGAGTCGGGGCCGGAACCTGAGGATTCCTCTCCAGTGTTGCCATGGATCTTGGGGTGCTTCTGAGTCTCCCCAGGGGATTCAGGCCTCGTCTCGTGTGGGGGCATGCACGTGCACTTTCCTCCCGAGCTGCAGCAGTAGTGTCACGCTTCCTGTCACGTGGATCAAGGGATCGGTGGCTTTCCCTCGAGGCTGTGCCTCGAGGCTTTCAAACGAGGCTTTCCCACAGGGCTGTGCCACGTGCCACCTTGGTGTGAGTCCATCCTCGGCGTGAAAGACGAGCCGGTGAAGGGAAAAGAGGTTCCTCTGGAATGGACTGAGACATCTGGGGGACTCTTGGAATGGTGGCACGACCCTGGAGTTCCTCTCGCCGTTCCTGTTGAGAGGGCCTCCTCTTGAGATGCGACGGGAACGCCGGGAACTCTTTCCCGACGAAGCAGGGAAAGGATCCCTCATCTCGAGCTACGAGGCGGAAACGGGGCTCCTCTGGATGTGGGCGGGACCCTCGTGATTCCTCTCGAGTGGAGACGGGTATGTCGGGGAACTTCTTGATTTGCACCAAGGGTGTGAAGGACCCTTTCGAAGTTCCAGAGGGGAGGTGTGATCAGCCTCGAGACGCCTCAGCGGAAATGGGCCTCATCTCGCCTGGAGGGGAGAACCTCCTGGATTTTCTCGAGTTGCGGCAGGTCTTCTCGAGTTACGACGGGGACCTCAGGGACCCGCTCTGGTGGCCTCAGGAAAGGCCAGTCCCCATGCGAGTTGCTAGGGGACCTCTCGGGATTCCTCTCCCGTCCATGCCGGGGCCTCAGTCCTTGTGTGAGTCGGAGCCGGAACCTGAGGATTCCTCTCCAGTTTTGCCATGGATCTTGGGGTGCTTCTGAGTCTCCCCAGGGGAGTCAGGCCTCGTCTCGAGTGGGGGCATGCACGTGCGCTTTCCTCCCGAGCTGCAGCAGTAGTGTCACGCTTCCTGTCACGTGGATCAAGGGATCTGTGGCTTTCCCTCGAGGCTGTCCCTCGAGGCTTTCCCACGAGGCTTTCCCACAGGGCTGTGCCACGTGCCACCTTGGTGTGAGTCGATCCTCGGCGTGAAAGACGAGACGGTGAAGGGAAAGAGTTTCCTCTGGAATGGACTGAGACATCTGGGAGACTCTTGGAATGGTGGCACGACCCTGGAGTTCCTCTCGCCGTTCCTGTAGAGAGGGCCTCCTCTTGAGATGCGACGGGAACGCCGGGAACTCTTTCCCGACGAAGCAGGGAAAGGATCCCTCATCTCGAGCTACGAGGCGGAAACGGGGCTCCTCTGGATGTGGGCGGGACCCTCGTGATTGCTCTCGAGTGGAGACGGGTATGTCGGGGAACTTCTTGATTTGCACCAAGGGTGTGAAGGACGCTTTCGAAGTTCCAGAGGTGAGGTGTGATCAGCCTCGAGACGCCTCAGCGGAAATGGGCCTAATCTCGCCTGGAGGGGAGAACCTCCTGAATTTTCTCGAGTTGCGGCAGTTCTTCTCGAGTTACGACGGGGACCTCAGGGACCCGCTCTGGTGGCCTCAGGAAAGGCCAGTCCCCATGCGAGTTGCTAGGGGACCTCTCGGGATTCCTCTCCCGTCCATGCCGGGGCCTCAGTCCTTGTGTGGAGTCGGGGCCGGAACCTGAGGATTCCTCTCCATTGTTGCCATGGATCTTGGGGTGCTTCTGAGTCTCCCCAGGGGAGTCAGGCCTCGTCTCGAGTGGGGGCATGCACGTGCGCTTTCCTCCCGAGCTGCAGCAGTAGTGTCACCCTTCCTGTCACGTGGATCAAGGGATCTGTGGCTTTCCCTCGAGGCTGTCCCTCGAGGCTTTCCCACGAGGCTTTCCCACAGGGCTGTGCCACGTGCCACCTTGGTGTGAGTCGATCCTCGGCGTGAAAGACGAGCCGGTGAAGGGAAAAGGGGTTCCTCTGGAATGGACTGAGACATCTGGGGGACTCTTGGAATGGTGGCACGACCCTGGAGTTCCTCTCGCCGCTCCTGTTGAGAGGGCCTCCTCTTGAGATGCGACGGGAACGCCGGGAACTCTTTCCCGACGAAGCAGGGAAAGGATCCCTCATCTCGAGCTACGAGGCGGAATCGGGGCTCCTCTGGATGTGGGCGGGACCCTCGTGATTGCTCTCGAGTGGAGATGGCTATGTCGGGGAACTTGTTGATTTGCACCAAGGGTGTGAAGGACCCTTTCGAAGTTCCAGAGGTGAGGTGTGATCAGCCTCGAGACGCCTCAGCGGAAATGGGCCTCATCTCGCCTGGAGGGGAGAACCTCCTGGATTTTCTCGAGTTGCGGCAGGTGTTCTCGAGTTACGACGGGGACCTCAGGGACCCGCTCTGGCGGCCTCAGGAAAGGCCAGTCCCCATGCGAGTTGCTAGGGGACCTCTCGGGATTCCTCTCCCGTCCATGCCGGGGCCTCAGTCCTTGTGTGGAGTCGGGGCCGGAACCTGAGGATTCCTCTCCAGTGTTGCCATGGATCTTGGGGTGCTTCTGAGTCTCCCCAGGGGAGTCAGGCCTCGTCTCGAGTGGGGGCATGCACGTGCGCTTTCCTCCCGAGCTGCAGCAGTAGTGTCACGCTTCCTGTCACGTGGATCAAGGGATCTGTGGCTTTCCCTCGAGGCTGTCCCTCGAGGCTTTCCCACGAGGCTTTCCCACAGGGCTGTGCCACGTGCCACCTTGGTGTGAGTCGATCCTCGGCGTGAAAGACGAGCCGGTGAAGGGAAAAGAGGTTCCTCTGGAATGGACTGAGACATCTGGGGGACTCTTGGAATGGTGGCACGACCCTGGAGTTCCTCTCGCCGTTCCTGTTGAGAGGGCCTCCTCTTGAGATGCGACGGGAACGCCGGGAACTCTTTCCCGACGAAGCAGGGAAAGGATCCCTCATCTCGAGCTACGAGGCGGAAACGGGGCTCCTCTGGATGTGGGCGGGACCCTCGTGATTCCTCTCGAGTGGAGACGGGTATGTCGGGGAACTTCTTGATTTGCACCAAGGGTGTGAAGGACCCTTTCGAAGTTCCAGAGGGGAGGTGTGATCAGCCTCGAGACGCCTCAGCGGAAATGGGCCTCATCTCGCCTGGAGGGGAGAACCTCCTGGATTTTCTGGAGTTGCGGCAGGTCTTCTCGAGTTACGACGGGGACCTCACGGACCCACTCTGGTGGCCTCAGGAAAGGCCACTCCCCATGCGAGTTGCTAGGGGACCTCTCGGGATTCCTCTCCCATCCATGCCGGGGCCTCAGTCCTTGTGTGGAGTCGGGGCCGGAACCTGAGGATTCCTCTCCAGTGTTGCCATGGATCTTGGGGTGCTTCTGAGTCTCCCCAGGGGAGTCAGGCCTCGTCTCGAGTGGGGGCATGCACGTGCGCTTTCCTCCCGAGCTGCAGCAGTAGTGTCACGCTTCCTGTCACGTGGATCAAGGGATCTGTGGCTTTCCCTCGAGGCTGTCCCTCGAGGCTTTCCCACGAGGCTTTCCCACAGGGCTGTGCCACGTGCCACCTTGGTGTGAGTCGATCCTCGGCGTGAAAGACGAGCCGGTGAAGGGAAAAGAGGTTCCTCTGGAATGGACTGAGACATCTGGGGGACTCTTGGAATGGTGGCACGACCCTGGAGTTCCTCTCGCCGTTTCTGTTGAGAGGGCCTCCTCTTGAGATGCGACGGGAACGCCGGGAACTCTTTCCCGACGAAGCAGGGAAAGGATCCCTCATCTCGAGCTACGAGGCGGAAACGGGGCTCCTCTGGATGTGGGCGGGACCCTCGTGATTCCTCTCGAGTGGAGACGGCTAAGTCGGGGAACTTCTTGATTTGCACCAAGGGTGTGAAGGACCCTTTCGAAGTTCCAGAGGTGAGGTGTGATCAGCCTCGAGACGCCTGAGCGGAAATGGGCCTCATCTCGCCTGGAGGGGAGAACCTCCTGGATTTTCTCGAGTTGCGGCAGGTCTTCTCGAGTTACGACGGGGACCTCAGGGACCCGCTCTGGTGGCCTCAGGAAAGGCCAGTCCCCATGCGAGTTGCTAGGGGACCTCTCGGGATTCCTCTCCCGTCAATGCCGGGGCCTCAGTCCTTGTGTGGAGTCGGGGCCGGAACCTGAGGATTCCTCTCCAGTGTTGCCATGGATCTTGGGGTGCTTCTGAGACTCCCCAGGGGAGTCAGGCCTCGTCTCGAGTGGGGGCATGCACGTGCGCTTTCCTCCCGAGCTGCAGCAGTAGTGTCACGCTTCCTGTCACGTGGATCAAGGGATCTGTGGCTTTCCCTCGAGGCTGTCCCTCGAGGCTTTCCCACGAGGCTTTCCCACAGGGCTGTGCCACGTGCCACCTTGGTGTGAGTCGATCCTCGGCGTGAAAGACGAGCCGGTGAAGGGAAAAGAGGTTCCTCTGGAATGGACTGAGACATCTGGGGGACTCTTGGAATGGTGGCACGACCCTGGAGTTCCTCTCGCCGTTCCTGTTGAGAGGGCCTCCTCTTGAGATGCGACGGGAACGCCGGGAACTCTTTCCCGACGAAGCAGGGAAAGGATCCCTCATCTCGAGCTACGAGGCGGAAACGGGGCTCCTCTGGATGTGGGCGGGACCCTCGTGATTCCTCTCGAGTGGAGACGGGTATGTCGGGGAACTTCTTGATTTGCACCAAGGGTGTGAAGGACCCTTTCGAAGTTCCAGAGGGGAGGTGTGATCAGCCTCGAGACGCCTCAGCGGAAATGGGCCTCATCTCGCCTGGAGGGGAGAACCTCCTGGATTTTCTCGAGTTGCGGCAGGTCTTCTCGAGTTACGACGGGGACCTCAGGGACCCGCTCTGGTGGCCTCAGGAAAGGCCAGTCCCCATGCGAGTTGCTAGGGGACCTCTCGGGATTCCTCTCCCGTCCATGCCGGGGCCTCAGTCCTTGTGTGGAGTCGGGGCCGGAACCTGAGGATTCCTCTCCAGTGTTGCCATGGATCTTGGGGTGCTTCTGAGTCTCCCCAGGGGAGTCAGGCCTCGTCTCGAGTGGGGGCATGCACGTGCGCTTTCCTCCCGAGCTGCAGCAGTAGTGTCACGCTTCCTGTCACGTGGATCAAGGGATCTGTGGCTTTCCCTCGAGGCTGTCCCTCGAGGCTTTCCCACGAGGCTTTCCCACAGGGCTGTGCCACGTGCCACCTTGATGTGAGTCGATCCTCGGCGTGAAAGACGAGCCGCTGAAGGGAAAAGAGGTTCCTCTGGAATGGACTGAGACATCTGGGGGACTCTTGGAATGGTGGCACGACCCTGGAGTTCCTCTCGCCGTTCCTGTTGAGAGGGCCTCCTCTTGAGATGCGACGGGAACGCCGGGAACTCTTTCCCGACGAAGCAGGGAAAGGATCCCTCATCTCGAGCTACGAGGCGGAAACGGGGCTCCTCTGGATGTGGGCGGGACCCTCGTGATTCCTCTCGAGTGGAGACGGCTATGTCGGGGAACTTCTTGATTTGCACCAAGGGTGTGAATGACCCTTTCGAAGTTCCAGAGGTGAGGTGTGATCAGCCTCGTGACGCCTCATTGGAAATGGGCCTCATCTCGCCTGGAGGGGAGAAACTCCTGGATTTTCTCGAGTTGCGGCAGGTCTTCTCGAGTTATGACGGGGACCTCAGGGACCCACTCTGGTGGCCTCAGGAAAGGCCAGTCCCCATGCGAGTTGCTAGGGGACCTCTCGGGATTCCTCTCCCGTCCATGCCGGGGCCTCAGTCCTTGTGTGGAGTCGGGGCCGGAACCTGAGGATTCCTCTCCAGTGTTGCCATGGATCTTGGGGTGCTTCTGAGTCTCCCCAGGGGAGTCAGGCCTCGTCTCGAGTGGGGGCATGCACGTGCGCTTTCCTCCCGAGCTGCAGCAGTAGTGTCACGCTTCCTGTCACGTGGATCAAGGGATCTGTGGCTTTCCCTCGAGGCTGTCCCTCGAGGCTTTCCCACGAGGCTTTCCCACAGGGCTGTGCCACGTGCCACCTTGGTGTGAGTCGATCCTCGGCGTGAAAGACGAGCCGGTGAAGGGAAAAGAGGTTCCTCTGGAATGGACTGAGACATCTGGGGGACTCTTGGAATGGTGGCACGACCCTGGAGTTCCTCTCGCCGTTCCTGTTGAGAGGGCCTCCTCTTGAGATGCGACGGGAACGCCGGGAACTCTTTCCCGACGAAGCAGGGAAAGGATCCCTCATCTCGAGCTACGAGGCGGAAACGGGGCTCCTCTGGATGTGGGCGGGACCCTCGTGATTCCTCTCGAGTGGAGACGGGTATGTCGGGGAACTTCTTGATTTGCACCAAGGGTGTGAAGGACCCTTTCGAAGTTCCAGAGGGGAGGTGTGATCAGCCTCGAGACGCCTCAGCGGAAATGGGCCTCATCTCGCCTGGAGGGGAGAACCTCCTGGATTTTCTGGAGTTGCGGCAGGTCTTCTCGAGTTACGACGGGGACCTCAGGGACCCACTCTGTTGGCCTCAGGAAAGGCCACTCCCCATGCGAGTTGCTAGGGGACCTCTCGGGATTCCTCTCCCATCCATGCCGGGGCCTCAGTCCTTGTGTGGAGTCGGGGCCGGAACCTGAGGATTCCTCTCCAGTGTTGCCATGGATCTTGGGGTGCTTCTGAGTCTCCCCAGGGGAGTCAGGCCTCGTCTCGAGTGGGGGCATGCACGTGCGCTTTCCTCCCGAGCTGCAGCAGTAGTGTCACGCTTCCTGTCACGTGGATCAAGGGATCTGTGGCTTTCCCTCGAGGCTGTCCCTCGAGGCTTTCCCACGAGGCTTTCCCACAGGGCTGTGCCACGTGCCACCTTGGTGTGAGTCGATCCTCGGCGTGAAAGACGAGCCGGTGAAGGGAAAAGAGGTTCCTCTGGAATGGACTGAGACATCTGGGGGACTCTTGGAATGGTGGCACGACCCTGGAGTTCCTCTCGCCGTTTCTGTTGAGAGGGCCTCCTCTTGAGATGCGACGGGAACGCCGGGAACTCTTTCCCGACGAAGCAGGGAAAGGATCCCTCATCTCGAGCTACGAGGCGGAAACGGGGCTCCTCTGGATGTGGGCGGGACCCTCGTGATTCCTCTCGAGTGGAGACGGCTAAGTCGGGGGAACTTCTTGATTTGCACCAAGGGTGTGAAGGACCCTTTCGAAGTTCCAGAGGTGAGGTGTGATCAGCCTCGAGACGCCTGAGCGGAAATGGGCCTCATCTCGCCTGGAGGGGAGAACCTCCTGGATTTTCTCGAGTTGCGGCAGGTCTTCTCGAGTTACGACGGGGACCTCAGGGACCCGCTCTGGTGGCCTCAGGAAAGGCCAGTCCCCATGCGAGTTGCTAGGGGACCTCTCGGGATTCCTCTCCCGTCCATGCCGGGGCCTCAGTCCTTGTGTGGAGTCGGGGCCGGAACCTGAGGATTCCTCTCCAGTGTTGCCATGGATCTTAGGGTGCTTCTGAGTCTCCCCAGGGGAGTCAGGCCTCGTCTCGAGTGGGGGCATGCACGTGCGCTTTCCTCCCGAGCTGCAGCAGTAGTGTCACGCTTCCTGTCACGTGGATCAAGGGATCGGTGGCTTTCCCTCGAGGCTGTCCCTCGAGGCTTTCCCACGAGGCTTTCACACAGGGCTGTGCCACGTGCCACCTTGGTGTGAGTCGATCCTCGGCGTGAAAGACGAGCCGCTGAGGGAAAAGAGGTTCCTCTGGAATGAACTGAGACATCTGGGGGACTCTTGGAATGGTGGCACGACCCTGGAGTTCCTCTCGCCATTCCTGTTGAGAGGGCCTCCTCTTGAGATGCGACGGGAACGCCGGGAACTCTTTCCCGACGAAGCACGGAAAGGATCCCTCTCATCTCGAGCTACGAGGCGGAAACGGGGCTCCTCTGGATGTGGGCGGGGACCCTCGTGATTCCTCTCGAGTGGAGACGGCTAGTCGGGGAACTTCTTGATTTGCACCAAGGGTGTGAAGGACCCTTTCGAAGTTCCAGAGGTGAGGTGTGATCAGCCTCGAGAAGCCTCAGCAGAAATGGGCCTCATCTCGCCTGGAGGGGAGAACCTCCTGGATTTTCTCGAGTTGCGGCAGGTCTTCTCGAGTTACGACGGGGACCTCAGGGACCCGCTCTGGTGGCCTCAGGAAAGGCCAGTCCCCATGCGAGTTGCTAGGGGAACCTCTCGGGATTCCTCTCCCGTCAATGCCGGGGCCTCAGTCCTTGTGTGGAGTCGGGGCCGGAACCTGAGGATTCTCTCCAGTGTTGCCATGGATCTTGGGGTGCTTCTGAGACTCCCCAGGGGAGTCAGGCCCTCGTCTCGAGTGGGGGCATGCACGTGCGCTTTCCTCCCGAGCTGCAGCAGTAGTGTCACGCTTCCTGTCACGTGGATCAAGGGATCTGTGGCTTTCCCTCGAGGCTGTCCTCGAGGCTTTCCCACGAGGCTTTCCCACAGGGCTGTGCCACGTGCCACCTTGGTGTGAGTCGATCCTCGGCGTGAAAGACGAGCCGGTGAAGGGAAAAGAGGTTCCTCTGGAATGGACTGAGACATCTGGGGGACTCTTGGAATGGTGGCACGACCCTGGAGTTCCTCTCGCCGTTCCTGTTGAGAGGGCCTCCTCTTGAGATGCGACGGGAACGCCGGGAACTCTTTCCCGACGAAGCAGGGAAAGGATCCCTCATCTCGAGCTACGAGGCGGAAACGGGGCTCCTCTGGATGTGGGCGGGACCCTCGTGATTCTCTCGAGTGGAGACGGGTATGTCGGGGAACTTCTTGATTTGCACCAAGGGTGTGAAGGACCCTTCGAAGTTCCAGAGGGGAGGTGTGATCAGCCTCGAGACGCCTCAGCGGAAATGGGCCTCATCTCGCCTGGAGGGGAGAACCTCCTGGATTTTCTCGAGTTGCGGCAGGTCTTCTCGAGTTACGACGGGGACCTCAGGGAACCCGCTCTGGTGGCCTCAGGAAAGGCCAGTCCCCATGCGAGTTGCTAGGGGACCTCTCGGATTCCTCTCCGTCCATGCCGGGGCCTCAGTCCTTGTGTGGAGTCGGGGCCGGAACCTGAGGATTCCTCTCCAGTGTTGCCAAGGATCTTGGGGTGCTTCTGAGTCTCCCCAGGGGAGTCAGGCCTCGTCTCGAGTGGGGGCATGCACGTGCGCTTTCCTCCCGAGCTGCAGCAGTAGTGTCACGCTTCCTGTCACGTGATCAAGGGATCTGTGGCTTTCCCTCGAGGCTGTCCCTCGAGGCTTTCCCACGAGCTTTCCCACAGGGCTGTGCCACGTGCCACCTTGATGTGAGTCGATCATCGGCGTGAAAGACGAGCCGCTGAAGGGAAAAGAGGTTCCTCTGGAATGGACTGAGACATCTGGGGGACTCTTGGAATGGTGGCACGACCCTGGAGTTCCTCTCGCCGTTCTGTTGAGAGGGCCTCCTCTTGAGATGCGACGGGGAACGCCGGGAACTCGTTTCCCGACGAAGCAGGAAAGGATCCCTCATCTCGAGCTACGAGGCGGAAACGGGGCTCCTCTGGATGTGGGCGGGACCCTCGTGATTCCTCTCGAGTGGAGACGGCTATGTCTGGGGAACTTCTTGATTTGCACCAAGGGTGTGAAGGACCCTTTCGAAGTTCCAGAGGTGAGGTGTGATCAGCCTCGAGACGCCTCAGCGGAAATGGGCCTCATCTCGCCTGGAGGGGAATACCTCCTGGATTTTCTCGAGTTGCGGCAGGTCTTCTCGCGTTACGACGAGGACCTCAGGGACCCGCTCTGGTGGCCTCAGGAAAGGCCAGTCCCCATGCGAGTTGCTAGGGGACCTCTCGGGATTCCTCTCCCGTCCATGCCGGGGCCTCAGTCCTTGTGTGGAGTCGGGGCCGGAACCTGAGGATTCCTCTCAGTGTTGCCATGGATCTTGGGGTGCTTCTGAGTCTCCCAAGGGGAGTCAGGCCTCGTCTCGAGTGGGGGCATGCACGTGCGCTTTCCTCCCGAGCTGCAGCAGTAGTGTCACGCTTCCTGTCACGTGGATCAAGGGATCGGTGCTTTCCCTCGAGGCTGTCCCTCGAGGCTTTCCCCACGAGGCTTTCCCACAGGGCTGTGCCACGTGCCACCTGGTGTGAGTCGATCCTCGGCGTGAAAGACGAGCCGCTGAAGGGAAAAGAGGTTCCTCTGGAATGGACTGAGACATCTGGGGGACTCTTGGAATGGTGCCACGACCCTGGAGTTCCTCTCGCCGTTCCTGAGAGAGGGCCTCCTCTTGAGATGCGACGGGAACGCTGGAACTCTTTCCCGACGAAGCAGGGAAAGGATCCCTCATCTCGAGCTACGAGGCGGAAACGGAGCTCCTCTGGATGTGGGCGGGACCCTCGTGATTCCTCTCGAGTGGAGACGGCTAGGTCGGGGAACTTCTTGATTTGCACCAAGGGTGTGAAGGACCCTTTCGAAGTTCCAGAGGTGAGGTGTGATCAGCCTCGAGAAGCCTCAGCGGAAATGGGCCTCATCTCGCCTGGAGGGGAGAACCTCCTGGATTTTCTCGAGTTGCGGCAGGTCTTCTCGAGTTACGACGGGGACCTCAGGGACCCGCTCTGGTGGCCTCAGGAAAGGCCAGTCCCCATGCGAGTTGCTAGGGGACCTCTCGGGATTCCTCTCCCGTCCATGCCGGGGCCTCAGTCCTTGTGTGGAGTCGGGGCCAGGAACCTGAGGATTCCTCTCCAGTGTTGCCATGGATCTTGGGGTGCTTCTGAGTCTCCCCAGGGGAGTCAGGCCTCGTCTCGAGTGGGGGCATGCACGTGCGCTTTCCTTCCGAGCTGCAGCAGTAGTGTCACGCTTCCCTGTCACGGTGGATCAAGGGATCTGTGGCTTTCCCACCGAGGCTTTCCCACAGGGCTGTGCCACGTGCCACCTTGGTGTGAGGTCGATCCTCGGCGTGAAAGACGAGCCGCTGAAGGGAAAAGAGGTTCCTCTGGAATGGACTGAGACATCTGGGGGACTCTTGGAATGGTGGCACGACCCTGGAGTTCCTCTCGCCGTTCCTGTTGAGAGGGCCTCCTCTTGAGATGCGACGGGAACGCCGGGAACTCTTCCCGACGAAGCAGGGAAAGGATCCCTCATCTCGAGCTACGAGGCGGAAACGGGGCCTCCTCTGGATGTGGGCGGGACCCTCGTGATTCCTCTCGAGTGGAGACGGCTAGGTCGGGGAACTTCTTGATTTGCACCAAGGGTGTGAAGGACCCTTTCGAAGTTCCAGAGGTGAGGTGTGATCAGCCTCGAGAAGCCTCAGCTGAAATGGGCCTCATCTCGCCTGGAGGGGAGAACCTCCTGGATTTCTCGAGTTGCGGCAGGTCTTCTCGAGTTACGACGGGACCTCAGGGACCCGCTCTGGTGGCCTCAGGAAAGGCCAGTCCCCATGCGAGTTGCTAGGGGACCTCTCGGGATTCCTCTCCCGTCCATGCCGGGGCCTCAGTCCTTGTGTGGAGTCGGGGCCGGAACCTGAGGATTCCTCTCCAGTGTTGCCATGGATCTTGGGGTGCTTCTGAGTCTCCCCAGGGGAGTCAGGCCTCGTCTGAGTGGGGGCATGCACGTGCGCTTTCCTCCCGAGCTGCAGCAGTAGTGTCACGCTTCCTGTCACGTGGATCAAGGGATCGGTGGCTTTCCCTCGAGGCTGTCCCTCGAGGCTTTCCCACGAGGCTTTCCCACAGGGCTGTGCCACGTGCCACCTTGGTGTGAGTCGATCCTCGGCGTGAAAGACGAGCCGCTGAAGGGAAAAGAGGTTCCTCTGGAATGGACTGAGACATCTGGGGGACTCTTGGAATGGTGCCACGACCCTGGAGTTCCTCTCGCCGTTCCTGTAGAGAGGGCCTCCTCTTGAGATGCGACGGGAACGCTGGGAACTCTTTCCCGACGAAGCAGGGAAAGGATCCCTCATCTCGAGCTACGAGGCGGAAACGGAGCTCCTCTGGATGTGGGCGGGACCCTCGTGATTCCTCTCGGAGTGGAGACGGCTAGGTCGGGGAACTTCTTGATTTGCACCAAGGGTGTGAAGGACCCTTTCGAAGTTCCAGAGGTGAGGTGTGATCAGCCTCGAGAAGCCTCAGCGGAAATGGGCCTCACCTCGCCTGGAGGGGAGAACCTCCTGGATTTTCTCGAGTTGCGGCAGGTCTTCTCGAGTTACGACGGGGACCTCAGGGACCCGCTCTGGTGGCCTCAGGAAAGGCCAGTCCCCATGCGAGTTGCTAGGGGACCTCTCGGGATTCCTCTCCCGTCCATGCCGGGGCCTCAGTCCTTGTGTGGAGTCGGGGCCGGAACCTGAGGATTCCTCTCCAGTGTTGCCATGGATCTTGGGGTGCTTCTGAGTCTCCCCAGGGGAGTCAGGCCTCGTCTCGAGTGGGGGCATGCACGTGCGCTTTCCTTCGAGCTGCAGCAGTAGTGTCACGCTTCCTGTCACGTGGATAAGGGATCTGAGGCTTTCCCACGAGGCTTTCCCACAGGGCTGTGCCACGTGCCACCTTGGTGTGAGTCGATCCTCGGCGTGAAAGACGAGCCGCTGAAGGGAAAAGAGGTTCCTCTGGAATGGACTGAGACATCTGGGGGACTCTTGGAATGGGTGGCACGACCCTGGAGTTCCTCTCGCCGTTCCTGTTGAGAGGGCCTCCTCTTGAGATGCGACGGGAACGCCGGGAACTCTTTCCCGACGAAGCAGGGAAAGGATCCCTCATCTCGAGCTACGAGGCGGAAACGGGGCTCCTCTGGATGTGGGCGGGACCCTCGTGATTTCTCTCGAGTGGAGACGGCTAGGTCGGGGAACTTCTTGATTTGCACCAAGGGTGTGAAGGACCCTTTCGAAGTTCCAGAGGTGAGGTGTGATCAGCCTCGAGAAGCCTCAGCTGAAATGGCCTCATCTCGCTGGAGGGGAGAACCTCCTGGATTGTTCTCGAGTTGCGGCAGGTCTTCTCAGTTACGACGGGGACCTCAGGGACCCGCTCTGGTGGCCTCAGGAAAGGCCAGTCCCCATGCGAGTTGCTAGGGGACCTCTCGGGATTCCTCTCCCGTCCATGCCGGGCTCTCTCCTTGTGTGGAGTCGGGGCCGGAACCTGAGGATTCCTCTCCAGTGTTGCCATGGATCTTGGGGTGCTTCTGAGTCTCCCCAGGGGAGTCAGGCCTCGTCTCGAGTGGGGGCATGCACGTGCGCTTTCCTCCCGAGCTGCAGCAGTAGTGTCACGCTTCCTGTCACGTGGATCAAGGGATCTGTGGCTTTCCCACGAGGCTTTCCCACAGGGCTGTGCCACGTGCCACCTTGGTGTGAGTCGATCCTCGGCGTGAAGACGAGCCGCTGAAGGGAAAAGAGGTTCCTCTGGAATGGACTGAGACATCTGGGGGACTCTTGGAATGGTGGCACGACCCTGGAGTTCCTCTCGCCGTTCCTGTTGAGAGGGCCTCCTCTTGAGATGCGACGGGAACGCCGGGAACTCTTTCCCGACGAAGCAGGGAAAGGATCCCTCATCTCGAGCTACGAGGCGAAACGGGGCTCCTCTGGATGTGGGCGGGACCCTCGTGATTCTCTCGAGTGGAGACGGCTAGGTCGGGGAACTTCTTGATTTGCACCAAGGGTGTGAAGGACCCTTTCGAAGTTCCAGAGGTGAGGTGTGATCAGCCTCGAGAAGCCTCAGCTGAAATGGGCCTCATCTCGCCTGGAGGGGAGAACCTCCTGGATTTTCTCGAGTTGCGGCAGGTCTTCTCGAGTTACGACGGGGACCTCAGGGACCCGCTCTGGTGGCCTCAGGAAAGGCCAGTCCCCATGCGAGTTGCTAGGGGACCTCTCGGGATTCCTCTCCCGTCCATGCCGGGGCCTCAGTCCTTGTGTGGAGTCGGGGCCGGAACCTGAGGATTCCTCTCCAGTGTTGCCATGGATCTTGGGGTGCTTCTGAGTCTCCCCAGGGGAGTCAGGCCTCGTCTTGAGTGGGGGCATGCACGTGCGCTTTCCTCCCGAGCTGCAGCAGTAGTGTCACGCTTCCTGTCACGTGGATCAAGGGATCGGTGGCTTTCCCTCGAGGCTGTCCCTCGAGGCTTTCCCACGAGGCTTTCCCACAGGGCTGTGCCACGTGCCACCTTGGTGTGAGTCGATCCTCGGCGTGAAAGACGAGCCGCTGAAGGGAAAAGAGGTTCCTCTGGAATGGACTGAGACATCTGGGGGACTCTTGGAATGGTGCCACGACCCTGGAGTTCCTCTCGCCGTTCCTGTAGAGAGGGCCTCCTCTTGAGATGCGACGGGAACGCTGGGAACTCTTTCCCGACGAAGCAGGGAAAGGATCCCTCATCTCGAGCTACGAGGCGGAAACGGAGCTCCTCTGGATGTGGGCGGGGACCCTCGTGATTCCTCTCGAGTGGAGACGGCTAGGTCGGGGAACTTCTTGATTTGCACCAAGGTGTGAAGGACCCTTTCGAAGTTCCAGAGGTGAGGTGTGATCAGCCTCGAGAAGCCTCAGCGGAAATGGGCCTCACCTCGCCTGGAGGGGAGAACCTCCTGGATTTTCTCGAGTTGCGGCAGGTCTTCTCGAGTTACGACGGGGACCTCAGGGACCCGCTCTGGTGGCCTCAGGAAAGGCCAGTCCCCATGCGAGTTGCTAGGGGACCTCTCGGGATTCCTCTCCCGTCCATGCCGGGGCCTCAGTCCTTGTGTGGAGTCGGGGCCGGAACCTGAGGATTCCTCTCCAGTGTTTGCATGGATCTTGGGGTGCTTCTGAGTCTCCCCAGGGGAGTCAGGCCTCGTCTCGAGTGGGGGCATGCACGTGCGCTTTCCTTCCGAGCTGCAGCAGTAGTGTCACGCTTCCTGTCACGTGGATCAAGGGATCTGTGGCTTTCCCACGAGGCTTTCCCACAGGGCTGTGCCACGTGCCACCTTGGTGTGAGTCGATCCTCGGCGTGAAAGACGAGCCGCTGAAGGGAAAAGAGGTTCCTCTGGAATGGACTGAGACATCTGGGGGACTCTTGGAATGGTGGCACGACCCTGGAGTTCCTCTCGCCGTTCCTGTTGAGAGGGCCTCCTCTTGAGATGCGACGGGAACGCCGGGAACTCTTTCCCGACGAAGCAGGGAAAGGATCCCTCATCTCGAGCTACGAGGCGGGGAAACGGGGCT